>NC_050466.1:128065840-128376437 GCF_903995425.1 Onychomys torridus | reverse complement strand
ACATTGCTTTTAAATATCTATTATTCTTCTCATAATATAGAATTTTCTAAAAAAAAGAATTCCCCCATTTACCATTTTAATATTATAATGTACTCATTTTTTTAATCCAGTATGCATCAAGTCACTGCTATCACATTATTTCACATGGCCAACTTCTTTTTAAAAAGTGATCAAGTGGATTCTTCTTCAGGCTCATTCTCACATTATTTTGAAATGTCTCCTCCAGTATTTAAATACTTCTTTGCATTCTAGTTTGACAAGATATTCCTAGCTATTATACTATACTATTATACTTTTCCTTCTTGGCCTTGGAATTAACAATTTCTCCAAAGAATTTTGTGCTTTTTAAATTTAGTGTAGAGAACATGTAGAGTTCAATGTATGGGCACTAGATATTCTTATTCTCATGAAATATCATTGGCCAAACTGTTTGACTCATGTATTTATAGTGGTCATTGCAATTCTAACCTAATACCAGAAGGTTGTTTTTTGATTACATGTTTGTTTTCTTTAACCTGTAGAATTGTATTTCTTTCTGAATATCAATGTATCTACCAATTCATTCAATTCCACATTACACAGAAAGTTCTTTTATAATCACTATCACAGGGCTGGGGTATAGCTCAGTACTTGAGCACTTGCCTATAATTACTACTGCATATTACAAAACAAACCCACAACTATTGTTCATGGCTTCTTTGTGATTATGTGTGTCTTTAGAACATGTCCCTGTTAACATATCCAAGACAGCATACTCAAATGATACTTGGATTTCTTCTCTTTGTGTTTTTTTTTAATAAAAATGATTAATAATTAAATCCATTTTTTTAATTCAGTATTCAATGTTAGACCTTATATTCTTGCTAATTAAATATCACTATTTTTTTAAATTAAAACTACTCAGCCATTATCTCAGGTTTACTACTGACTAGCTCTTACACTTAAACTCAGCCCATTTCTGTTAATCTATATGACACTATGTTTTCCATGGCTTTTCCTGTGTGCCATTACATGCTGCTCCCTGGAGTCTCCTTACTCAGCCTTCCTGTTCCCAGAATTCTCCTTGTCTGCTTATCCTGCCTATACTTTCTGCCTGGCTACTGGCCAATCAGCATTTTATTAAACCAGTATGCAAAAGCATTATTCCACAGCATTAAATATCACTTTTTTGTGTGATTGGCAGTATTTTTTATTTTATAATTTAAGTTAATTTTACATATCAGCCATGGATTCCCCTGTCCTCCCGCCTGCAGCACCCCTTGCTCCCCCCAGCCTACCCCCCCATTCCCATCTCCATCAGGGCAAGGACTCCCCTGGGGATTCAGCTCAGCCTGGTAGATTGAATCACACATGTCCATTCTCCTCCTCCCTTTGCCCAGGCTGAGCAAAGTATCCCTGCATAGGCCCCAGGTTCCAAACAGCCAGCTCATACACTAAGGACAGGTCCTGGTCCCACTGCCTGGGGGCCTCCCAAACAATTCAAGCTATTCAATTGTCTCACTTATCCAGAGGGTCTGATCCAGTTGGGGGCTCCTTAGCTCTTGGTTCATAGTTCGTGTGTTTCCACTAGTTTGGCTATTTGTCCTTGTGTTTATTCCAATCATGGTCTCAACAGTTCTCACTCATACAATCCCTCCTCTTTCTCACCAATGGGACTCCTGGAGCTCCACCTGGGGCATGGCCATGGATCTCTTTTTAAGTAGAGAGAAATTAATATGTTTTGAAAACCAAAGTTACATACAAACAAGGTTCACAAAGAACCATCTTTCCTCTTACTTTTGCCATCATCTACTGATGTGTTGTAGATGGCAATTCAATTAACTCTTAGTTTATCTTTCTTGTAAACTCTTTTGTTACAATAAAGACATATATGGAAACACATTCACAACTCATGTCCCTTACACAAAAATATATATTATACAGTATATTGTCTCTTATTGTCTAGTTTAATTTAAGTAGTATTCTGGAAATTGACAATATGAATTTTTATCTTCATTATTCATTATATCTTACATGTCCTACATTTTACTAAAATAATCTCTCAAAGGGGGAGAATTTAGATTGTTTCTGGTATGCTGTGATTATAAACTTAATAAGAACATAAGTAAAATTATACACAGAACTCTTTCTCCACTTTTAAAGACTTTCTTAGACGTAAGATTGTTAATTTCAAGGCCAGAGGCATCTTTGAAGTTTGCCTAACTATTGCCTTCTCCTCTATCCAGTTGTCACTAAATTCCCATTGGAATTTATATGAGGAAAAACGTTTTGCAACATCCTGACAAGCTCTGTCAAAAACTTGATTTACATTTCACTTATTATAGGTAGAGTTTAGTTGCTATTTTTGTGTGTTTATGTATTTTACTCATCTTTGTAGACAAATTGTTTGTTCATACCCTTTGTCCTGTTTTAATGCTTATTAGTTTGTTGATTTCTCCAATTTTACATGGTGATGACTCTATGTTATGTAATATCACCCACCAGCTCTTTATGAGTACCACATAAACAAGTGCATGAAATTTTAGGTGCAGGCTTATGAGTATGTTAGATGGGACACATAAAACCTGCAAACTAGCTTTCATCTGTTGCAGTGAGATTGCTTTGGGTTGTATCAGGTTTTGTCACTAAATGCTTTATGAAAAAAATCATCTTTTGTTGTTTCTTATTTTAAAATGACAAATAACAGATTGTAGGCCTGAAATTTATTAAATCAGTCACTTTTGGGGGCATTTTTATTCGGAAAATCTGTGCATTACTCTATAAAAGCTTTAAGAGAATCATAAATTTTTTAAGGAAAATGCTCACTCAAAAATCATAAGCATAAAGTGTTTATATTTGCTTGACTATGTTGAATAAAATCTCCAAACCCTATCTAATCTCATTGACTAGGGAATTGATTGAGTGGTTGCTTAAGTTTCTGGAATTGCATTTTATATTTTTCCTTCTTTGAGATATATTAAATTTGAATTTAAATGTATACATTATTAACTTTAATCCTTCTCAAATTATTTATTTATTTATTTAGTTGTTATTACTGTTTGCCTTAATGCTGCAGTCCCAGTATCTAGAAGAATATCTAAGCTGTTGTTGGTGCTTGAACATGTTTTTGAGTGAATTAATGTTTGCAGGAATAGGACAAAAGGAAGATATAATGCAATGCAGGGAACAAATATAAGTATTTACCTATCTGCAATAAAATATTGGTTTCCTGATACATCCTCATTTCTCTAGAGCAGCTCAGATTCCTCTATAAACCAGTTCACATGTGTATGTTAACAGCGGTTGATCTCCAGCAAAGAAGTAATCTCCATAAATATCAACATTTTAAAATGTTCATCGTTTCATTTTTGTTAGACATTTTGCTTGTTTTTGATGTTCAGATATATTGTTTTCATGACAAGATTGCTCTATTGGTTTTGCATTTGACACTGTTTACTCAGGATAGTTTCTGTTTCTTTAGTGTAAAAATGTTGGGTGAAATGCAATAAAATGTGCAGCCAAATTAGACATTGTTAGAAAATATATAAACATTCAAGCAAATCTAGATATCTAAGGATGCCTACCACAGTGGGATAATTCTAACTCCCCGCAATATTTCACAGAATGAACTTGGAAACAAAGCCACTATAATCTCTATTATCTTTGTGAAATTTATAGTTTTTGTTTTGAACCACTAAATTCTTTGATTGAGGCATATGTGGTCAAGCAATGGAGGTATCTGTGTGTTTAACCTTAAGAATGTGTCAACAAATTTCTAAGAAATTGTCCTCTTCATATGTGCATCATTATTTTCAAGTTAGTTTCTTCACACAGTCATTGTACTTTTTTTTTTTTAAAATACCCATGTTTTAGTTCTTGCTGCCCTAGTCATAGACTTAGTTATAATTCTTTCTGGTTGACTTTTTGGCTATTGTTGCACATTTGCCATCTAGTGGAGCAAGTAGGAATTGCAAACTTACACCTCTTGGGGAAAGATACTTGGAGCCCATTTTTTCACAAGTCATATGATATACATGGACATACAAACTACCCATGCTACTTATTAGGGATGAGAAAGATAACTTTAGAGTGTGTATGCACATTAAGTAAGGAGATGAGTTTGCCAAAAAGTGAGGGAGGAATAACACAAATATCTTCCTTTTTTTTTTGTTTGTTTGTTTGCCCAACATTCTTATACCCAAACATACTTGCTTTTAATGGGAAGTTAAGGTGAGCATTGGCATTAATGATAGTCTGATGTTATATCTACAAGGTGAGAAGGTTTCTTTCTTTGTTTCACCTGAAATAACAGGAAATTTGAAACTGGGTGATTTATAAAGAACAACAGTGGATTTTCTCACGGTCCAGAAGCTGAGTCCAAGACCAAACACCAAGAGGTTCTGTAGCTTGATGAAGGTGCTTAATTGTTGAAGGAGAATCTGAAAGGGAGGGAAACTCTATCTTTATATGATAGAAGGTGGAAAGACAGGGTAACCAAATGCTACAGAGACCCGTGTTTCAAAGGATTTTAATCCCGTTCTCATGGGTAGAGCATCTATGACCTTATCATTTCTTCAAGGTCATCCATCCCTTAATGCTATTACATTGGAAACACCAGACATGGAAACCAGTGAAGTCATTAAGTAACAGCAGATTAATCAAGCAATATGGAGCACGAATCATTTCTGAGTAGCTAGTTACACATGCTGTTTCCATACATTTATAAACTATTAAAATGAAACATTTCATAAATACAGAACTCCTACATAAATACAGAACTCCTACTACCACCTCAAAATAACTGAAATTTGTATCCCAACATCATCCATTGCTAGATATCCATTTGAAAAGAAGAGACTGAATGCTCTCCAAAGTGAACACAAGAAATATACAACTTTGAACCCAGCAAATTCATTGCTTCCAAAAAGTATGACATGTTATGAAAGTCAGTATACTCTGTAACAGTATTTTAAAATAGCAAAAGATCTGCAAGTGATATATTGAGGCTGAAGAAGTTAAGGTAGTTAAAACTAACTTAAATTAAGCATCTTCACTAAAATGGAGTAGTATGCACATTTTTAAAACGTGAAAGTGGAATATTGTATTCCATATAGAAAGCTCCATGTTATAATGAGTAAATATACATGGAGTGTATAACACATGCAGCCATGTTGTTTCAGGCATTCATTAAGATAATTTCCACTGCTAGTGATTATGTGGAAATTCAATAATGGCCACCAGAACAAAACCTCTATGAGTATGATTATGTATTTAGTTTTTAAGGTCTTCCAAGGCTGTTTGAATGAGAAAACTTGATGCTTGGTGTTTCTTCCCTCTACACCCTGATGAAAATGGAGGAATATTTCACTCTTTTTAACATGTGGCTGCTGTAACACAAAAACTGTGGCACAGAAATTCCCATAAAGGGGGGATCCCAAATATGCTAAGATGAGGCTGTTTAGAATTCTAAAATGTCAGGGTGACAGTGAGAAACACCTATTATGGGACATGGTCATGCTCTACAGTTTATCCTCATGATGGATCATGAGAGAAAAGTGTGCTCTGCCTAGTTATTCTCCATAACAAGGGGGTAACAGTATGCATTGTACATGAGAATTCAAAAATTTGGGGTCTGGATTCAGGCTAAATTCTTTCAGTATTTTGAGCACTGAACTAAACCTCTTTATTAATACCTGAGGATGTTTAAACCTTAATCAGTTCTTGCAAATCCCAGTGTAGGGTTGAGCCAATTGGGAAAAATCTGCAGCTGACTTGATGGCAGAGCAGTGATGTCACTCTGTGATCTTTCAGGGAGGTCACAGATAGAAAGTGGAGGGAGTCTAGAGGTATTGCAAGAGGCATATACAAATAACAAGTATTTATTCTGATTTTTCCTCAGAGTGTATTTCAAGTTACTAAAGTCTGGAAGCACAGTAATATTTTGATGGGAAGACCCAGTGTTATGAGAGTTGTTAGGATCAAAGCCTGAACCATGACAGCACTAGCAACCTAGGTCAGCCACTTGCCCCCAATAAATCAAATATACAGACAAGTGACAGTGAAAAACACAGAAAAGAGGTTGGTTCAATGTGGGCACTTCAGAAATGGGAGCAAGTAGAGAGGTTCAGTGTCCACCCAGTCCTTCATTGTGATACAGACATGAGATTTAGATTTAAATAGAGGGTCAGAGGCATGCATAATTAAGCATCTTTGGTCAAGTGTAGTTGCGTTTGTTTCAGTCTCTCCTGTAAGGTAGTTTGACAAATTGTCAAAATTGTGTGAATCTCTTTCTGGGAGAAAAATTCCTCCCCTCACTGACACCAGCCTTCAGCTTCTCCCTTCTTCCAGCATGAGATTCCTCAGAAACTTCCAATTTTTTCCTGTAATCTGATAGCTGAAGGGAGACGCACAAGTGTATCATAAAATTATTTTCCTTCCAGACCAGTTGGTTACACACAGGTCTATGACCTACCATCCCGCTTGTACCATTATCTGAGGGGGCTGTCAGTGTTCTTCTGGGATGCTATGTCCTAGATATTTCTTTCTTGAATACTGAAAGTATTGATTTATCAAAAGTAATAGTGAAGTCATAGAGTATAATACATAGAATGGGAGCTGGCTCCAGCAAGCATGTGAATCAAGAGCTCCATGTTTCATTATGGGGTTATTTAAAGAATTTAGTTATGGATGAAAGGAGCTGATCCCATGGGCAGGAATGGGGTGGACATCCATCATGTGTATATATGAGAGGACAAGTAGGAATTTTTTCCCTGATAGGTCACTTCAAAATCTGACTGGCTATAACTGCACTTGAACCACATGCCCAATAAAAGCAGGCCTTAAAAACATATCTCTCCTACCAGGAGATACCTGACTGAAAATGTATGGGGTTTTATATGTGATTTAAGCTTCAGTAATGTTTCTTTTACATATGTGGGTGCCCTTGTGTTTGGGGCATAAATGTTCAGAATTGAGACTTCACCTTGGTTGATCTTTCCTGCGATGTGTATGTAATGTCCTTCATCATCTCTTTTGATTGATTTTAGTTTGAAGTCTATTTTGCTGGATATTAGGATGGCTACACCAGCTTGCTTCTTAAGACCATTTGATTGGAAAGTCTTTTCCCAGCCTTTTATTCTTAGGAGTTGTCTGTCTTTGAATTTGAGGTGTGTTTCTTGTATGCAGCAGAAAGATGGGTCCTGTTTTCATATCCATTCTGTTTGTCTGTGTCTTTTTATAGGTGAATTAAGTCCATGGATATTAAGGGATATTAATGACCAGTGGTTGTTTGTTCCTCTTGTTATTTTTATTTTTTGGTGGTAGTGTGTGTGTACTTCTCTTCTTTGGGGTTTACTGCTGTGGTGTTATCTATTGCCTGTGTTTTCATGGGTGTATCTGCCTTCCCTAGGTTGGAATTTTCCTTCTAGTGTTTTCTGTAGGGTGGGTTTGTGGATAAGTATTGTTTAAATCTGGTTTTGTCTTGGAAGTTCTTGTTCACTCCATCTATGATGATTGAAAATTTTGCAGGGTATATTAGTCTAGGCTGGCATCCATGGTCTTTTAGTGTCTGCATTATATTTGTCCAGGTCCTTCTGGCTTTCAATGCCTCCATTGAGAAATCATGAGTTATTCTGATGGGTTTGCCATTATAAGTCACTTGGCCTTTTTCCTTTGCGTCCCTTAATATTCTTTCTTTATTCTGTACATTTAGTTGTTTAATTATTATGTGGTGAGGGTACTTTTTGGGGGTGTCTAGTCTGTTTGGTGTTCCATAGGCTTCTTGTATCTTCATAGGCATTTCCTTCTTTAAGTTGGGAAAGTTTTCTTCTATGATCTTGTTAAATATATTTTCTGTGCCTTTGAGTTGGTATTCTTCTCCTTCCTCTATCCCTGTCTGTTATTCATAGGTTTGGTCTCCTCATGGTGTCCCAAATTTCTTAGACATTTTGGATCATGACTTTTTTGGTTTTTGTGTTTTCTTTGACTGATGAATCTATTTCTTCTAACATATCTTCAACACCAGAGATCCTCTCTTCCATCTCTTGCATTATGTTGGTTATACTTGCATCTGAAGTTCCTGTTCATTTATTCAGATTTTCTATTTCCAGCATTCCTTCTGCTAGTGTCTTCTTCATTTTTTTCTATTTCCATCTTCAGATCTTAGACTGTTTCCCTTGCTTTTACATGATTTTCTTTCAGAGACTTATTGTTTTCTTATGCTTTAATTGTCCTTTCCTCTAGTTTTTTTATAGTGTTCTTCCCCTGTTTTGTTTGACTGTTCCTCCACTTAATTTTTGATTTCTTCTATATAAGGCTCTAGCCTCTTCATGATGTTACTTATAAGGTTGTTTTCTTCTTCTTCTTCCATTCCATTATGTTCAGGTCTAGCTGTTGGAGAAGGGCAAGTTTCTTGTGATGCTGTATTGCTCTTTATTTTGTTGTATTTACTTCTGCCTTGATGTCAGCCCATCTCCTCTTGGGTTCATTCTTGGTCTTTTCAGTGTACTTGGTCCAGACAGAGGTGACAGATTTAGGGAGCCTCTCTTTGGTGCAGATGGGAGCTCTTGTGCAGATGAGAGTGCTGGCTGGATAGGAGCTGGGGGGCTGGACTCTGAGTCTCAGGAAGTCCCTGGAATCTCCTTATCTTGTCCAGATGGGAGCTCCTCTTGTCCAGATGGGAGTTCCAGGACAGGATGGAAGCTCTGGTCCAGATGGGAGTTCCAGAGCGGATGGTAGCTGGGGGCACTCTGGTACACTTGTCCAGATGGGAGTTCCTCTGGTCTCTGGTCAGGATGGAAGCTTGGAGCTGGTCTCTGAATCTCAGGAAGTGGCCGGGGTCTCCAGCAGATGGATGTGGGGGCAGGGTGTGGATACTGCAGTGTCTGCCTGCAGTCTTGGAAATGGGGAGCCTTCCAGCAGGGCCTGCTGAGCCTGGTCCTCCCAGAGTGGCCTGTGTCCAGTGGTGGGACCCAGGGGCAGTTGCCTTTCTGGCTATAACCCCAGACACTCACCTCTGGTCCAAATGGGAGTTCCAGGGTGGAGGGGAGCTGGGTGTTGTTCTCTAAGTCTCGGGAAGTGGCTGGGGTCTCTGGTCCAGATGGGAGTTCCAGGGTAGGATGGAAGCTGGGGGCTGGTCTCTGAGTCTCAGGAAGTGGCTGGGATCTCGGGCAAATGGGTGTAGGGGAAGGGTGTGGAGACTGCAGGGTCTGCCTGCAGTCTTGGAAAAGGGGAGCCTTCCTGAAGGGCCTGAGGAATGGCTGGAAACTGGAGCCAAGTTTGGCAGGTTCTCCCAGGATGTCTGGTGCCCTGGGGGGTGGGGTGGGACCCAGAGGTGGTTGCCTCTCTAACTGCAACCCCAGGCACTCACCTCTGGTCCAGATGGGAGTTCCAGGGCAGGATGGAAGCTGGGGGTTGGTTTCTAAGTCTCAGGAAGTGTCTGGGGTCTTGGGAAGATGGGTGTGGGGGCAGGGCGTGGAGGTTGTAGGGTTCTTCAGAAGGTCTTGGAGAGGGGAAACCTTCCCGGTGTGACCCAGGGGCAGTTGCCTCTCTGTTTATAACCCCAGGCACTCACCTCTGGTCCAGATGGGAGTTCTGGGGCCATATTCTTTTGTATAGTTATTAAAATGATTCCATGATGGGGGCTTGACACATGGCTGATGGCTTAAAGACACTCACTGTTCTGGTAGAGGACCTTGGTTTGTCATCCAGCATCCATACATGTGGTGACTTAACTGCATGTAACTTCATTTCCATGCTTCAATGCCTCCATGGTCACCAGGCACACATAAGGTCCATAAGAATACATGTGGGTAAAACACTCACACATACAAAATAAAAATAAATAAGTCTTTAAAAGAATATATCTGTTTTATGCATGATTCCCATAGAAATATAGACATTTTCCTAAGGAAATTTGTTAATCTGCATGAAGGTATTTATGATTGATTTAAGGTTAACAGTTCAACCTTATTTGAGAATATATATATATATATATATATATATATATATATATATATATATATAGTTTTTCAAAACAGGGTTTCACTGTGTATTCTTGGCTGTCTTTAACTCCCTTTTTAGACTAGGCTGGCCTTGAACACACAGAGATCTGTCTGCCTCTGCCTCCGTGTGCTGGGATTAAAGGCGTGCGCCACCACCACCTGGCAATGAGAAAGTCTATTTTTAACAGCTGCTTTCTGCAGGTGTAGCATCACATATTCAGTTATGCCATAAATAAACAATTTTAATTATAGGCACTGGAGATTTCTTGAAATGTAAAGTTTTGTGGAACTCATGCATGTTAATCACAGAATCCACACATTAAACTCTGAGAAATGAAACAAACATCGTCATCAGTGCAATTCTGGAAGTTTAGGATTCTCTGATGATGTGAGGTTTGATTTTCATATATAATCAGTAAACAGAAGTGAAGATGGGCAAAAATTCAGGCATCGTGAGAAGCAATGAAAGGAATCCTGAATAATTAGAACATAGAACACTAATCAAATGGATGGTGAAAGAAAATGCTGGAGCAGCAATGAGAGGTCAAACGTTCATATGATCTGACCTGAGAGAAGTAAACAGACAACTAAGCAGTTGGGTAGATGTATAGCAGTCCTTGTTTTTAGTGAGATACATGAAATAAGCTGCCAAGTCCTGAATGGCTTGGTTCTGCCACCCTGCCTAGGAACAGCAAAGAATGAAGGGCAGAGCACACAGACTACATACAGACAATGTGGATTCTGGAGAGCTTTTCATACTCTGATTGAGCTGCATGCAACAACTACCCAACAACCACAAACCTCATCAAGTTTATTACACATAGCACAGGAGGAAGTGTTAAGTAGTTTAGGTAATACGTCTCTATAGGGAATCAGTCTTGGGCTATAAACATCTGGAGGGAAGAAGGTATGGTTGCTAGTTTCTTTTTCACACACTGGTCAATCATCTGTAAACATTTGTACTTGAACCACTGTCAATATTTGTACCCTGACCACAGGCAAGCTTTGCCCTTCTGAGCCTGACCCTATTTGAGCTTTGCCAATTTCCTTTAGGTTGGAGGCTCTTTGTTCTTGACATGACTGGATCCTGTCAAACAGTACACACTCACTCATAACTTCATTTGCTCCTCCCTACAATAAACATCACAGGATAATCTAAGAGAGACAGCTGAAGTATAGCCTGAAATTCATAACAGACATATTAGAAAATATGAGCTGTAGATGACATAGCATTAGCTAGAGAAAGAAGAAGCAAATTAGTGGTTATTAGCATTATTATTGGAGGAATAACAGAAGCTTAGACATGGCAGGTTAAAGGAACTTAGATGGATATATTAAAATGCTGATATAAAATACTGACCTTACCTAAGGATGAATGTTGGGGATTCCTGAAGAGATTAGGTTGAATAGTGGCACCCACTATAGGGCCAAAGGGATAATTCAGGCTGAAAGAAGATAAAGAAAAATATCAATGATACCAAAAAGTAACAGGACTGATTATGTAGACATTAAGTGGGAAAGTGACTATGTGGTGAATTTGCTGAGAAAGAATAAGGGAAACAAGGAAGCCATATGGTGGTCCTCAGGTGGCCTAAGATGCTATTCATTTTGTAATGATGATTAAGGAATTTAAAAGTTAAACAATTTATTTTGAGGCATATTAATTGTTATTATCTCTAGAGGGAGAACTTACCTATCTAGTTTATTCATTGTTCTATTGCTGAATAGAGACAACATGATCAAGGCAACTCTTATAAAAGAAAGCATTTAATTGGGAGCTTGCTTAGAGTTTCAAAGGCTTAGTCCATCATCATCAGGGTAGGGAGCAAGGTGGCAGGCAGGAAAGCATAGTGGTAGAGAAATAGCTGAGAGCTTTTAATTCTGATCTTAAGGCAGAGAGAGAGAGAGAGAGAGAGAGAGAGAGAGAGAGAGAGAGAGAGAGAGAGAGAAACTGGGCCTGGTGTAGGCTTTTCGAAAACTCAAAGCCCACCCCCAGTGACACACTTTCTCTAATAAAGCCACACCCTCTCCATAAGGCCATGCCTCCCAATCAAATATTCCACTTCTGGATGACAAAGCATTCAAATATATTGGCCTATGGAGACCATTCTTATTCAAACCACACTATCCAGCAGAGAAATCTATATTTACCTTTATAACCAAAGACAATGATGTAGTCTAGAATTGAGAACAGCGTTATCAGTATATTGAAAGTTTGGATGTTGGTGAAGTAGCCCAGAAAGTATGCATAATGAAAAAGAGGGCTTAAAGGAAACTTCAAAATTAAAGCATTTAATATATGAAAAGTAAATTAAGCATCTGAAGGAGATTGATTAAGTAATTAAAGAAAAAACACTAGGCAGATGGGAATCTAAGAATCTGAAGGAGTCAACATGAGAAAGGAGTGATCAGTACACACACACATGTAGCAGTCAGATAAGGGATTATCAAATGAGTGGCTATATATCACATATACCAGAAAGAATTTCTATATTATCTTTGCACAACAAATTTCAAAAATTGACTGAAAATGGGCTAATGGGAATAGGTAATAGAGCAGGTAATGTAGTGAAGACAGTGAGACTAGTTAACCCATTTGTGAAGCTTGATTCTGGCACACATGAGGTACATGGAGTGTATAGAAGTGTTTGCTTGTTTCCTTTTTTTTGTAACATGGGAAGGTTCATGGGAATATAAAAAGGATAATTGGGAAAATACAGTCTATAAGAAACTGAAGGCTAAGAAATGAGGATAGCAGAGTTAGGTTGCTGAAAGTGAGGGTGGCAGTATCAATACTGTTTTGATTCTAAAATGTGGTGAAGAAGAAACTAACCAATGGCAGCATCTTAATGGTTTGTCTTTCTTGCATTTTCTCACTGAAAAAAATTCATGTTTGTCTGATCAAGGGAGCAAAACTAGATTTATAAACAGTAATTTGAACAAAATGGAGAATGAGAAATGTTGATGAGGGAAAGTTGTTTGGTCTATTATTGCTCCACTGGTGTTTGAGACTGTAAATATGTTCATTTGGCAGCAGATTGTTACAATAATGTGAATTTTCTCTCATATCCAGCAACCAGAAAATAGTATGTAGAATTCTATGTTAGAGTATACAGGGCAACAGCAAATGATTATTAGTTATTCATTGAAACAATTAGTTGTAGTGGACCTCAGATAACTTCTAAATAACCTAAATACGCAGATGTGGTAGCCCTAGCAAGTCAGGCTTCTTTACTCATGGATGCAGTGAAAGGATGAAGAAAGAGGTTTAAGAATATTGAGAAGATTATGATAGATTGGCAGTCCACTAAATCTAACATGGACAGAACAGAAAGAAGGTAAAGAGGCTAAAGATGATATTTTGGAGAACATCTGAAAGTAATATTTGAGAAATAAATCTAATCCATTTCAAGAAGAATGTTAGTTATTCTCCACAGAGGCCTTAACACTCTCCCTGAACCACGTTCATTTGTAGAGAGTGTGTGGCTTGCACAGTGTGTGTGGCATGGCATCAAGTTGTTTGAAATTTCAGTACTTTAGATACCGAGTTTGAGCCAAAAGTCTCTACAAAGAAGCTGTAACCTGCATTGAAGCTTCTACAAGGATGATTCTAATTTCAGTGATTGTTGAGAACTTGGAATGTTACAGTCCAGAGCTTAATTACAGCTTGCTTTGGTCTTACTTTAGACTTTTCAAAAGTTATTTCTTGCACACTTCTATTTCTAAACTAATGCCCTTGTGATTGTCACGCCAAACATGTTAGGAAGTATTAACCCAATAAATCGTTAGTTTCCGCAAACCCCAAAACTAAGGATGTCATTTTATAGAACCTGAGGTTTATACCAGGTTTTATTATTTTTTCTTTTAGTATAGCCTTCCTAAATGACTTATCTAACGATATTTGAAGAGTCCACTGGATTAGGGGTTTCTTTATTTTGCCACTATAATAAAACCTTATGAAATTCTTATCCTGTTGGATTATGGTATGTAGGCATCCAGAATCTGTGTTCTTAGACTATGGTCACTCATATTGTTCCTAGAATAAACTATTTCTTATCCTCTTTGAGATGAAGGTTCTTTCTTTTTTTTCAAATGTTGTTTTTGCTTTTTTTCTTAGCCTGAACCTCTCAACATAAACAAGCCTTGTCTAGAACTCACCAGAGTTAGGCTTCACTCTGCCCAGTGATTGCTAGGACTAAAGGGAAGAGCCACTGCCTTTGGTGTAAGATGTAGATTTTACATCAGCACCCATGCTTGCAATGCCTGGTGAAAATAAAGCATTATATGCACACAAAGAAGAGACTTTGAAAGCAAACACACTTATACGTTTTAGTATCAGTGATTTGAACTGCAATATCTACATAATTGAGAAAAACTATCTTCATCCCTATCTTTCCCATTTTTAATTTACAGATGTGTAGTTCACATTTTTTCTGAGGTGCAGAAATTTTGTTATGCTTTGCCCAATGTTTAATTTCTCAAAAACTGTGCTCTAATAAAATTACAACTATTAAGATGTACATGTTGATTTAATAATCAAAATAAAACCAAAAGTATAGAAAATCTTGGAAGAGAATAAATTCAATCAATATATGTGATAAAATAATCTTTTCTAGGTAAATGATTAGGAGAAATTACAGTATTCTACTGGGAAAAATGAGTTAATGTATATTTTATAGTTTAAATCCTCATCATTCTAGAGAGCTAGACTAGACATTGGAAATACATCACTTAATATATTACTCTCTAAAAAATTGCAGACCAATATATTTTAAGTAAATGCCTAAAGCATCCTTGTGATACCAGTTCAATTTTCTATGAGTTTGTGCTATATGCAAATAACATGTTAATGAAGGATTTTACAGTCTATTCCTTCAGTATGAATGCTTTTGGAGAGTGTAGGATGAGATGTTGGCCCTGTTATCTTTATACACAACATGCAAATGATGTCTGTTACTCTTCTTCCCCATTTAACCTAATTTAGATCCATAACAAAATAATAAATAGCAGAGTACACAGTTTAGCATAAACCATTTATTTGAGCTCACATGGACCATAAAAGACAAATTACAATTTCTTTAAGTAGTAAATTAGTTAAACTGGTGTGTGTGTGTGTGTGTGTGTGTGTGTGTGTGAGAGAGAGAGAGAGAGAGAGAGAGAGAGAGAGAGAGAGAAAGAGACAGAGACAGAGAGACAGAGAGACAGAGACAGAGAGACTGAGAGACACACAGAGAGTGGGTGACACAGAGAAAAACACACACACACATACAGAAAGGGAGAAAGATATTTAGATTATAAGGGATTTAAAAAATAAGACACTATAATCTTAGGGTTCTCATTTTTGCAGATACATATATCTACACATTTCTTTGAAATTTTACTGTATTTAGCTCAGTTTGCATGCTGAATAATTTTACAAAAGCAAATATCCCTTTACTTCAAAGAACTTAGTGAGAAGAAATCAAAATTTACTTAAATGTTTCACTTAAATTTGGATTTCAGACACGCACGAGACATTTACTATATATGAAATTGAATAACAATTGTTCAATATGTAAAACTAAGAAATTCTTTTCCAAGATTTTTCTATTGTTTCAGTTGGCACTCACAGAGAAATGTTTCTATATTATCACTTAAAAATACACACACACACACACACACACACACACACACACACACACACACAAGCACACACACACATGTTTGAGGGTACCCTTCTATAAACTTTAATATCCTTTGAGTTTAAACTTTAATTTTGAAGCTTTAGACTGCCATTCATTTGATTTGGATGTATGAATTAGTAGAAGGCAATTGTATTGGAAATTCTGGCACAAATCCAGGCTTATTAAATAAATTACTTGTTACACATGCTTGGCTTATCTACTTTCTTGTCCATATGCTTGTAAGGCATTGTGCCCACTCATTATAAAATGTGCCAGTTTTACAGAGCACTAACTGTTCAGAGAAGATGAATCCAGATGGGTTTCTGGAAAATGACATAACTGATATTACATTGGAAAAATGCCCCTCTCATTGATAGTTTATGTTTACTTACATGTACCTGTGGTGTCACTAGCTACACACATAATCTTTCATCATCTTGATCATTGAAGGCAACCTACTTTGGGTTTTGTTTTCAGCATCAATCTGTCTGGCCTTTCAGAAGGAAAGATAAATATCTAAATGTGAAACAGAACACAGAAGAGCAGGATAAGTAGCACATGTAGTACTAACCCACCCGTTTTTCCAATAGTTTATTATTTAGAGATGAAACATGACAAAGATACACATGACTCTCATATTTATATAATTTGTACAAGTCTAGAATAAATAGCAGTAAGAACTGAATGAGTACATTGGCCTTACAACATGATGAGAATTTAATGTGAGACTATGAACCTTCATTCCCCTGTGTAAATGACACAATGTCACCTTTCTATGGAAAGATTAGTGGATAGATTTTCACACCCCCACCAGCATTGCTACAGTGCTATTGTAGTCATCAATGTTCAATTACTTATTTTAGGCTTTGATATACTCCAAAAGTTCCCCAAAGTGTAAATATCCTGTTGATACAATTCTTCTAACTAGAGAACTTTAAGGAGAATGTGAGGAAGGTGGAAAGGCACAAAGCTACACAGAGAAACCCTGTCTCGAAAAACAAAACAAAACAAAATTAATTTAAACACTGATATACATTGTAACATCCCTTCCTAACAGTCAAATTCCAGATGAGGGATTACTGTGTATGAGTAGGAAAACAACCTAAAAGATGCATGAAAGAAGAGTAGGAATAATTGACTACATTGTAAATTATTTATCTTCTATCATTGGTCTGCACAAAGACATCATTCTTGTAGCATGAATCTTAAGGAATCTTATTAATAAAATCAAACCCAAGGCCAGTTATTGTGGTGAATGCTGGAAGATCAGAGAAGCAGAACAAGCCACAGCTACCTCACTTTGCCAGTTCCTCAGCTGGTCTTGTTTCCTCAGACTGCAAGCTTCTGAATCCTCATCCCAATGGCTCTCAGCTGAACTGCTGCTCGAAAGCCTGAATGTTTAACCAGCCAAATGCTTAACCAGCCAAATGCTGCTAGTTTCTGGTCTTCATGCCTTATATAATCTTTCTACTTTCTACCATCACTCCCTGGGATTAAAGGCTGGATTTCTGGGATTAAAGGTGTGTGTCACCATGCCTGGCTGTTTCTAATGTGTCCTTGAACTCAGAGATCCAGAGGTATTTCTATCTCTGGAATGCTAGGATTAAAAGGGTGTGCTACCATTGCCTATCCTCATGTTTAATATTATGACTGTCCTGCTCTCTGACCCCAGATAAGTTTATTTTGGGGAACACACAATATTTTGGGGAACACAATACCACCACACATTCTCATGGGGGTACAGAGCAAAGTGGATGCCTAATACTGCTGTGGACCAGCACCAGAATATTCTCTACAGCCTGAAGCTCTAAACTGGTCCCATAGCCCAAGACTCTAGGCCTACACCAATATTAGATTGTCCTCTGTAGTTTGTCGTCCAGCTAGCCAATACACATGGCCACCTATATACAACTTTGGGCTATTGCCATTGCCATATGTCGCCAGTAGACCCAGTCATAAGTCGGCACCTGTGAAAACATGCTTCTGACATCTATCTAAAGACCCAAGGTGTAGAATTTTCCTAATAGATCCAGTTGACAAATGTAACTTAGCAGATCTTGGTGTCATATTAGCTATGGAAAAGCTTCAAAGAATTCAGATTTAGGCTGACAACCACAGAATCATATTCCAGGTTCCCCACTCCCATCCCTGTGCCTCTTGGCACCAGACTACTCCAGCTGTAGACTCAGACACAAGGTTATCCTATATAAGGACTCCAGCAGAAAGCTTTTTCTTAATGCCCCTAGTCAACTCACTTGGAACCTCTGAACACACTGACTAGTGAAGGACTTTTCCTACCAGGGAAATTATGTAAAGATTAGAAAAGGAAACTTCTAAACCATTCTTATGCCTATAGGCACTGGGATCATAGATGAGCATAGGGAGGAGAAAATACAACCAATGAAACAAAATAGCATAGTATTAATGGATTCTGTATAAGCAGAGATGTATGAACTATCTGACAAATAATTCGTAATAGTTTCCTTGCTCATGTGTGCGTATGTGTATGTATGAATCTGTATTGTGTGTGAAGCTCAATGCCAATTGTATTCGAGTTTTAAAAAGAAAAATACTGAAGGACAAGCAAACTATAAATCTCAGCAGCTTCCCTGAGGAAGAGAGAGGAAAAAAGCCATCTCATTTGATTTAACTACTTGGAGGTCATCCATGCAGCAGCAAGCAATCCTATGATGGGCAGCATGGGCTTCCTTTAAGGATGGCATAGCTTTGGGTCAGCTAATCCAATCCTGGACTTTATTGAAGAGGGTGACTAATTTCTTTCTTTAATTTAAATTTATTAATATTGTGTGTAGTGTGTGTGTGTGTGTGTGTGTGTACACTTGTTATAAGAGGACAACTTTTAGGAGTTGGTTCTCTCCTTCCACGAGGAATCAAAATCAAGATAGTTAGACTTGCATGACAATAACTTTTACCTACAGACCATCTCATTGGCTTCAAGAATTCTTTAAACCTCAGTGAAGTGCAAGACAACTGAGATAGTTAAACAGCAGCAGGAACAAAAATAGAAACTCAACAAAGAGAAATCAATCATTGAAAATCAAAGGAAAGTTCTTGCACGATAGTACACAATGAATTACTAAGCTTTTTAAAGGAATCAAAAGAGTGTGAGCAGGAGAAGGAATCAATGAGCACCAAGCCAAGTCATTTGAAGTTACTCAGTCAGAGAAACACAAAGGAAATAAGGGAAAATGGCATTTTAAGGACACCAGAATAAAACAGATAACAAGTTTCTCACCACTGGTCTGGGAAATGATTTTTTTTTAACATTATGTTCAAAGCATAAGTCACAAGAGCAAAGTAAAATGACAATATCAATTCAAAACTTTCTAGGCATGGGGTGTTTCTTGATGGTAAAATGCTTGCTTATGTGTGATTGCCAGTGCAGCAAATAATAAAGAAAAGAAAAAAAAACTGAACATCCAAGGAAACATTTATTTTTAAAATTTTATAATTTATTTCTTTACCAACCACAGTTTCCCCCTACTCCTCTCATTATGTTCCCTCCCCCACCTCCTCAGAAACGGTAAGTCCCATGGGAGTCATCAATGCATGGCATATCAAGTTGAGGCAAGATTAAGCTACTCCTCCTCCCCTCCACCCCCATTCCCCCACCCCCGCTTCAAGGCTAAACAAGGCATCTCACCATTGGGATTAGGTTCCAAAAGCCAGCTAATGTGCCAGGGACAGGTTCTGATCCCACTGATGGGGTACAACAAACAAAACAAACTACACAACTGTCACTCACATGTAGAGTGTCTAAATTGGTCCAATGTAGGCTCCCTAGCTGTACATCTAGAGTCATTGAGCTCCCACAAGCTTGGGCCAACTCTCTCTGTGGATTTCTTTGTAGATTTAATTATAAACAGTCTTATTAATAAGAAACAGAGAGCCAAATGCAGAGTTAAAAATCAAAAAGATCAGAGCACTAGTGAAGACTTTGGCTTACCACTTGCTGCTGTCCTTCCTTTGAGAGAAACCTTCTCCTGTGTGACTCATCTTTTTCTTGCCTTTCTGTTCTACATTTTCATTGGCTTTACACCCACCCACATGATTTCCTTGTCACTGCCTGTCTATACAGACTTCCAGGTCTCTATGATTGGTACTGAGATTAAAGGTTCTGGTCACTGCTTGCCTATGTCCTTGAACACGCAGAGACTCCGTCTACTATGTGATCAAATTAAGGGCATGTGCCACCAATGCAGAACTTCTGCTAAATGGTTTGCTTTTATCTCTGACACCCAGGCAACTTTATTTATTAACTTATGAATAAAACCACATTTCAGTACAAATAAAATATCACCATATTTCTCCATCATGATCTTGATTCTACTTGCTCATATAATCCCTCCTCCCTTTCTTCAACTGGACTCCTGGAGCTTGGCCTAGTGTTTTGGTGTGGAACTCTGCATCTATTTCCATCAGTCACTGGATGAAGGTTCTATGATGACAATTAGGTTGTCATCAATCTGATTAAAGGAGAAGGTCAATTCAGGCACACTGTCCAGTACTGGTGGTAGTCTTAGGTAGGGTCATCCTTGTGGATTACTGAGAATTTCCCGGGTACCATCTTTTTCCCTAAACCCATAATGGCCCCCTCTATCAAGACATCTGTTTCATTGCTCTCCCTTTTCATCCCTCTCCCAACTCAACCATCCTGATCCCTCATGTTCCCATCCTCCATCCTCTCCTCTCTACACCTGCCCTGACCCAAGTTTACCCAGGAGTTCTCATACATTTCCTTTTCCATTCATCCCTTTTAGGGTCCACCTTTTGCCTACCTTCTCTGGGGCTATGTATTGTAGGCTGGTCTTCTGTAATATGGCAGGATACAAGATTAACTAAAAATAAGTAGCTCTCCTATATTCAAATGATAAATGGAATGAGAAAGAAATCAGAGAAACAATACCCTTTACAGTAGCCACAAATAATATAATATGTTCTGGTGACACTAACCAAACAAGTGAAAGACCTATATGACAAGAACCTTAAGGCTTTGAAGAAAGAAATGGAAGAAGATACCAGAAAATGGAAAGATCCCCCATACTCTTAGATAGGAAGGATTTACATAGTACAAATTGCAATTTGACCAAAAGCAATCTACCGATTCAATGCAATCTTCCAACACAATTCTTCACATACCTCACAAGAACAATGTTCAATTTCATATAGAAAAACAAAAAACCTAGGAGAGCCAAAACAATCAAATACAATAAAGGAACTTTTAGAGGTATCACCATCCCTGACTTCAAGAGCTACTGTAGAGCTATAGTAATAAAAACAGATTAATATTGGCATAAAAACAGACACGGCGATCAATAGAATTAAATCAATGACAATGAAATGAATCCACACACCTATGAATACCTGATTTTTGACAAAGAAGCCAAAAAATACACAATGGAAAAAAGAAAGCATCTTCAACAAATGATGCTGGAATAACTGGATTGCAATATGTAGAAGAATGCAAATAGATCCATATCTCTCTCCCTGCACAAAACTCAAATCCAAGTAGATCAAAGACCTCAATATAAATCAAGTAATACTGAACCTGATAGAAGAGAAAGTAGGAAGTAGCCTTGAATTCATTGGCATATAAGACAGACCACTTCCTGAAAAAATGGGAAAAAATGGGTAAATGAACAGGAACTAAAGATCCAATATATTCATAACACATACATTAAGGAAAACTGGTACACCATAAAAAGAGCAAATCTAAAAATGATAAGGATAGAAGAAGGAGAAGAATCCCAACTCCAAAGCACAGAAAATATATTCAACAAAATTTTAGAAGAAAACTTTCCCAACCTAAAGTAGGACATGCCTATGAAGGTACAAGAAACATACAGAACACCAAATAGACTGGACCAAAAAAAATTTTTACCACGTAATCAAACCACTAAACATACAGAATAAAGAAAGAATATTAAGAGCTGCAAAGGAAAAAAAAGCCAAGTAACATAGAGGCCAACCTATTGGAATTGCACTTGCCTTCTCAATGGAGATTCTGAATGTCAGAAGGTTGTAGACAGACATTTTGCAGACACTTTAATTTGGTCTTTTTATGGTGTCCCAGTTTTCCTGGACATAGGTGTTATTGATTTATTGGATTTATGATTTTCTTTGACTGATGAATCTATTTCCTCTATCATATCTTCAATGCCTGAGATTCTCTCTTTCATCTCTTGTATTCTGTTGGGTATGCTTGCATCTGTAGTTCCTGTTTATTTACCTATTTTTTTCCATTTTTTCATTTCCATATTTTCTGTTTCCAGAATTCTCTCAGTTTCTGTTTCCTTTATTTCCTTGATTTCAATTTTCAAGTCTTAAACTCTTTCCTTCACCAGTTTGATTATTTTTTCTTAGCTTTCTTTAAGGGATTTGTTGATTTCTTCCAATTGTTTGTCTTCTCCTCAATTTCTTTAAGGAAATTTTTCATTTCCTCTTTAAGGGCCTCTATCATCTTCATATAGTCATTTTTAAGGTCATTTTCTTATTCATCTGCTTTGGGATGCTCAGGTCTTGCTGTTCTAGAACCACTATGTTCTTGTGGTGCCATATTTCTCTTTATGTTATTGAATGTATAGTCTTACACTGTTGTTTACCCATCTGGTACTGGGATAATTATAGGTACAGGTGTTGATTTTGGTGATGTCTTTGTTGGATGGGCCTATTGTTACTTTATTGTCTGTTTCCTTTGTTGCCTTTTTGCCTGAATGACCAAGTGTTCTGATGATTAGCTGGTTTTCAGGTTGAGTAGAGTTGACTCAGTGGAATTTTTGGGGGGTTTGGGTGCCTACATCCAGCATATCTTCCAGTTCTTCTGGACTGTAAGAGCATGAATTGTTGAGACCAAGATTGGAAAAAGCACAGGAACAAATAGCCAAAGGAATGGAAACAATGAATTATGAACCAAAAGCTGTGGAGCCCCCAGCTGGATCAGGCCCTCTGGATAAGTGAGACAATTGAATAGCTTGAACTCTTTGGGAGGCACCCAGGCAGTGGGACCCGGACCTATCCTTAGTGCATGAGCTGGCTGTTTGGAACCTTGGGCTTACACAGGGACACTTTGCTCAGCCTGGAAGGAGGGGACTGGACCTGCCTGTACTGAATCCACCAGGTTTAAATGAATCCCCAGGGGAGTCTTGGCCCTGGAGGAGATGGGAATGGAGGGGAGGGGCTGGGGGGAAAGAGGGGGCGGGAGGGGGGAAGACAGGGGAACCCATGGCTGATGTGTAAAATTAAAACACAAATATAATAAATAAAAAAGAAAAAGATACACAAATAACCAATGAATATATGAAAAAATTTAAATATGACAACCTTTAGGAAGATTCAAAACTGAACCACAGTGAGTTATTATCTTACATTTGTTTGGTTATTATCAGAAGAACAAGATAGAAGGAGTGTTGATGACTATGTAGAGAAAACAGTACTCAAACTTTGTGGAATTGTAAAATTTGACTATCTTTAATGTCTTCAAAATTATGATAGAATGATCATATTTTTTTATCCATCTGTGATATTTAGCTTTAATTGTCAACTAGACAAAACCTGGAATTATCTGGGAAGGGAATCTCAATGAGTGATTATCTGTATTATGCTGCCCCATGAGTATGCTTGTAGAAGATTGTCTTTTAAGTTAATTAGTATGAAAATACTTAGCCCAATGTGGGTGACACCATTCCCTTGATAGCAGGCCCTCAACTGTGTAGGAATGGAGAAATCAATCTGAGAATAAACAAATGAACATGCATTCATTCATTTATTTCTGTTTTTGACTGCAGATGTACATATAGATATGACTAGATGCTTCACGTTGTAGCTTTGTGACTTCCTGGGTATGATGAACTGGAACTACAAGCTAAAATAAACCCCATTACCACTCAGCTTTTAAAAATCAGTTCTTTTATTATAGCAACAGAAATAAAATCTGTGTCTTTTATGAGACTAGGTTTTCCCCATGTTTACTAGGCTATCCTGGAATGTCAAACAACCCTGCCTTATTCTCAAGTGCTGAGATTACCAGTATATACCACCAGGCCCAGATAAATTTTTTTTTGAGCTGAGGATCGGACCCAGGGCCTTGAGCTTGGTAGGCAAGCACTCTACCACTGAGCTAAATCCCCAACCCTCCAGATGGAATTTTTATCTTGAAGACAAATAGTATTGCCATGTTGACTGTATTATTACTCACATTAGTCAAGATACAGAGTCAGCTGAAGTGTTAATAAATGGATAAATGGGCATCGAATGCATTGGGGTATTATTTAGGCAATAAAAGAAAATCCTGTCGTAACAGTAAAATAAGGCAAACAGAAAGGCAAATCATACATGTTCCAACTTGTAGGTAGAACTTTAAAAAGTTACCCATAGAAGGAGATAGTGGCATGGCAGTTACTAGGCCTCATAAGCAGCGAAAATGGGAAGGTGCTTATTAAGTGGTAGAATGTTTACACTAACAATATTCTTGAGTTTTGGAGAACTAATAAGTAGCATGGTTACTATGTTTCATTGTGTGTAATGTATACTTGAGATTCACTACATAGATCTCAAATTTCCTTATACATGGGCATGATAAACTGTGTTCATCATTAATTTCACAATGAATACATAAATCAAGCAAACATCATGCTGTGCACAATAAATACATATAATTTTTAATCAATTATAATTTAATTAAAGTAAAAGAGATTAGGCAACCTCAGTGGTTTTTCCTCTTGATATGGATCAGCTGTTTTGACTGTCCTCTCATAATACTGAATGGAATGGATGGAGATTCTGGGAGTGAACAGCTCCATTCTGTCTCAAAGATAATTCATATGGTTGGTGCTGGACTCCCGGCCAAGTATTTGGGTACTTTCAGCCAAATGCCTCTGTGTTACAATAGTCCTAATATTCATTCATGTTTTCATCAATGTGCATTGATTACCTTGTTTGAGCAAGACAGATTTGAGTTAATAGATTGCTGGAGATTTGTAAGCATGTAGATTTTAGAAGAAAAAAAGAAAGCAGGTTAAATTCCCAATGTTTCTGTGACTTGCTTGCTAAGAAATTTGCCCCAATTATTGGTTTATGTTTCATTATCTATAAAATTGGTGAATAAAAGTAACTACCTTATTTTATTTCTGCAAGTATTTATAGAGGAAATATATATGAGTTTTTATATCAAACAGATGTTCAATGACTATCAACTTCATTTCTAGCTACAAAACTCTCTCGTTTCATGCTAGCTGCATTCTATAAAAAAGTTTGGCTACTTTTAAACCAAATATTATAGAAGTATTTTTTGATCACATGTATTTGTTTACCAAAAGGTGTATAGTTATTAAGCATTATTATAATACTAATACTAATACTAAATGTGTAATACTACACAGAATGTCTTTTAAATAAATAAATAAATCTTTATAAAACCTGGGAAACTATCATTGACCCGAGACACTCATAGCAAAATATCAGATAACTGTTACAGATTATCATCTTTGTTTCTGAAATTTAGAAACTCATTCACCAAACTGCTTACATTATTATAATCTGCTTTATTTAATGCCAAGTCATATCAACACAATTAAAATGAATGAGAGTGCATTCAGGATATTAAAATACCGAAGTATCAGTCCATCATAAATAAAAGAGTTGGAAAGGTTAATATAAATGCAAAGCTATTAAATATTTAGTTTCTTGTGTTTTATTTTACAGTATGCATTTACCTCTGTCAGATTTAGGCAGTAGGATAACAGAGTGAGTTTTGTCTTCTAAAACTTGACACTTACCTGAAAGTCATTACATAAATGTCAGAAGATAAAAACATGTTCATTCAAAATTAATTGTTTCTTAAGATCACAGTTATAAATAGAAAAGAATACTAAGATAGCCTTTTACTTTGCTCCCTGTGTGTATCTTCCTGGTATTTGAAAAGATTCAATAATAATGGAGAAAATAAAAATGTAAATAATAGTAGTTTTTCCTCAACACTGCTTTCTTAGTTATTGTACTGATACATTGGCTTTCAGGAAGACTGATGTTTAAGTTTCTGGAAATTTTTTTTCCTCTTTACATATACAATTTTGGAGTAGGGGATATTATATTCAGCATTATCAGTAGTATTTTTTCAGTTTTTTCTCCATCTTTGTTTCATAGTCAGTGTCTTTCTTGCCTTTTTTTTTGGCAATGCCCAATCCATCTGTTATTCTCTCTTCTCATATGCATCACTGAGACACAATGCTCTTCATTTAAAACACAATAAAATTCTTCATTAATTACAGTGCTGAGTTTGCTACATTCTGTTTCTTAGGATAGAAGTGGATACAAAAGAGAAGGAAAAGTAAAATTCCAAAACTATAATTATAATTTTGTATACTATGAGTGCAGAATTTTCTGTCGACCAAATCAATCACAGAGGTAGTTAAATGTCTTTGTATAAAGCTTTTCCTTTGCTTATTATGCACAGATTTAGGTATAGAAATATAAAAGGAAACAGTTCAAGGTTTATCTTTATGTTCTTGTGTCTTTGAATTAAGAATAATTATTTCTTCAAACATGTCTTCTAAAATTAATATTTGACATTGAGTAGTAGTTACAGATTATAGAGGAAGAACTGGTGTCTTGTCAGTAGGATGTATGGTATAAAGTTCCATTTATTAAGATCATATATGATGTCTATTATTAATATTATGTCAGGTTTGAGATTAAATTATCACATACAGTCGCCAAATCAATTCTCAGACTTATTTTAATTTTAGATGGCATAAATTTTCATGTTTAATTTTATATTCACTTTGATCTTATATCCTCATATCTGATAAGTTAGGATTATCTATACATTGAGACTGTGTAAGACTGACATAATTTATATTTTATGATATGCAGTTTATCTTTCAAGACTGTCATTTCTTTTCTATTCTAATGATTTTTATATTTACTTATTTTACCTCATTTTACAACAAAGTCCAGCATCTTCAAGAAAACAATTCATAATCATCATTGAATGTCACATTCTTGTCTTCTTAATCAGTTGGTAAAAATGTCACAAACACACCATTAAATGTGACTATTAGAAGAATTATAGATGGTATTTATCAAAGAGAGTATAATTTTTAAAAGACTTCATTCAAAGGTAAATGATGAATTTTTATTAATTTTTTTCTTATTGTGTGAGAACTTTTAATTTTGATCCCACAATATGCTATACTTGTTTATTTGAAAATTCTAAAGTAGTGTCCAGTCCATGAATGAATTTTCCAGCTACAATGTAATATCCTTTTCACAAATTTCTACATTAAAATTTTCAATACTTATATCCATAATCATGAGAAATATCAGCATGTAGTTTTAATTGGTAATGGCTTTATTGTGTTTGAGTTTCACTGGTAAGTTACACTCAATATGAATTGCTCAGTTCAAAGTATTTTTTTCTTTAACCTACACATATATTAGTGGTACTTAATATCAAAATAACAAAATCTCTCTAGATATTTTATTTATATTGTACTCTATCTAAATTTTTTATTATTAGAGAACTCATTCAAGGGGTTATAGCACCTTTAAATGTATTGAGAGCTGTCCTGTGGACCAGGGTATGGTCTGTCTTATTGAATGTAATAGGTACCCTTGAAAATAATGTGCATTATCCAATTAGTGTGTGTAGTAATATGTAAAAAGCAGTTGAATCAAAGTGGCTGGTAATGTGATTCATCATGTACATATTTGCAGAGTTTTGTTTGGTTATTCTACCTAGTTTTGAGACAGGATATGAAAACCTACAAATAATAATAAGATTCCTATAACTTCTAAGAGGAATTTTTCTAGTCATTGGATCCTAATATACTTCAGAAGGTAGAGGACACGATGGAAATACAAAACATTAAATTGAAGCCTATAAATTGACTGGAGAATAAGCAGGGTACAGAACTTTAAGAGACACAACTACATTTCAAATGGAAAAGAAAATCTTGAACTCTTATCAGCTTTCTACTCACTAAGTAATTCTCTATTTCTTCCACTTCTGAAACACAGAGTAACTATGACACAACAGGATAAACACACTTGCCTTGCTCCTACCCCCTGCTAAATGAAATTCTTTCCAATGGCTATTGTAGACATTTCTGTTCAGTAAAATGAGCAAAGAAAATTTTGCCATATACGTAGAATATGAGACATTAAAGGTCAACAAACATATGGAAATCCAAAGTAGAAGCACAATCTTGTCCAGTGAATAGATTTGATACCTTTTCAGGCTATTAAGCACTCAATATTCTATCCACTGGCAAAAGATAAACTCCCCATAACAATATATTGTTCACCTTTCTCGGTTTTGTTCTAAGTGGGAAAATTTTAGTTATCTTAGACTTTCCCACTAGCAGAAGGAATGCTGGAAATAGAAAATCTGAGTAAACAAACAGGAACTTCAGAGGTAAGTATAACCAACAGAATGCAAGAGATGGAAGAGAGGATCTCTGCTGTTGAAGATATGTTAGAAGAAATAGATTCATCAGTCAAAGAAAACACTAAACCCAACAAAGTCATGACCCAAAGTGTCCAAGAAATTTGGGACACCATGAAAAGACCAAACCTACGAATAATAGGGATAGAGGAAGGAGAAGAATACCAACTCAAAGGCACCGAAAATATATTTAACAAGATCATAGAAGAAAACTTTCCCAACTTAAAGAAGCACAGTAGCACAGACACTGAGAGAAACAATCAATCAATGGGACCTGTTGAAACTGAGAAGCTTTTGTAGAGCAAAGGACATGGTCAACAAGACAAAGCAATAGCCTACAGAATGGGAAAAAGTCTTCACCAACCTCACATCTGACAGAGGACTGATGTCCAGAATATATAAAGAACTCAATAAATTAGACATCAAAATGCCCAACAGTCCATTTAAGAAATGAGCTATAGAACTAAACAGAAAATTCTCAACAGAGGAAGTTCAAATGGTTGAAAGACATTTAAGGAATTGCTCAACATCCCTAATTATCCGGGAAATGCAAATCAAAACAACTCTGAGATACCACCTTACACGTGTCAGAATGGCTAAGATCAAAAACACAGAAGACAGCTTATGCTGGAGAGGACATGGTCAAGGAGAACTCTCCTCCACTGCTGGTGGGAATGCAAGCTTTTACAGCCAGTTTGGAAATCAATATGGTGCTTCCTTAGAAAATTGGGAATCCATCTCCCCCAAGACCCAGCTGTAGCGCTCTTGGGCATATACACAAGGAATGCTCAATCATACCACAGAGGCATTTGCTCAGATATATTCATATCAGCATTGTTTGTAATAGCCAGAACCTGGAAACAACCTAGATGCCCTTCAACTGAAGAATGGATAAAGAAAATATGGTACATACACAAAATAGAGTACTACTCAGCAGAGAAAAAAAAATGACATCATGAGGTTTGCAGGCAAATGGATGGATCTAGAAAAAATCATCCTGAGTGAGGTAACCCAGACTCAGAAGGACAAACACGGTATGTACTCACTCATAGGAGGATACTAGATGTAAAACAAAGATGACTAGAATGCTACCAACTCCAGGGAGGCTACCTAGAAAATGGGACCCTAGGAAAGACACAGGGATCACCCAATGAGAGAGAAATGGATGAGATCTACATGAACAACCTGGATGACAGTGGGCATAATGAAGGGCAAGGTTTGAGGGAAAGAAAGTTTAGGGGAGCAGGAGAGCCCAGCTGGATCAAGAACAGAAAGGGAGAATGAGGAATAACAGACCATGATAAATGATGACCACATGAGAACAGGAATAGGCAGAGTGCTGGAGAGGTCCCCAGAAATCCACAATGATACATCCTCTGTAGACTGCTGGCAATGGTCGAGAGAAAGCCTGATCAGACCTAGTCTGGTGATCAGATGGCCAAACACCCTACCTACCATTCGTGCTGGAACTCTCATCCAATAACTGATGGATGTGGATGCAGAGACCCTCAGCCAGGCCTCAGGTGGAGCTCCAGGTGTCCAACTGTCGAGAAAGACGAGGGATTGTAAGAGGGTGAATTCCTGAGACCAAGAATGGAGAGGCACAGGGACAAATAGCCAAACAAATGGAAGCACATGAATTATGAACCAAAGGCTGTGGAGCCCCTAACTGGATCAGGCCCTCTGGATAAGTGAGACAATTGAATAGCTTGAACTGTTTGGGAGGCACCCAGGCTGTGGGACCCTGACCTGTCCTTAGTGCATGAGCTGGCTGTTTGGAACCTTGGGCTTACACAGGGACACTTTGCTCAGCCTGGAAGGAGGGGACAGGACCGGCCTGTACTGAATCCACCAGGTTTAAATGAGTCCCCAGGGGTGTCTTGGCCCTGGAATAGATGGGAATGGAGGGGAGGGGATGGGAGAAGTTGGGGGCGGGGGGGGGGGAGGGCGGACAGGGGAACCCATGGCTGATGTGTAAAATTTAAACACAAATATAATAAAAAAAATAATAATAAAACAATCATGGAATCTTTAGCTCTCATCTTCCTCTCCCCATTCCCTTACTAAGCTTTCTTTGCTTCAGTTAAATCACTGTAATTTTCATTTCTATGCCAACTTCATATAAATTATAAAGTCAATAATTCCTGCTTCCTGATTTATTCTTTCCACATACAAATTCCAAATTCTAAATCAGAATGTAAATGGGCCAAAAGAAATTGGGGTAATTCCTACTGGCTGAGATGTAAGTTCTTCTGTGAACATGTTTCTCTATTGAGGTCAGGCCTTGAAAGCAATGAACAATTATGAAAAGGAGGCTGTTATTTTAACTGTGTAACTCTGGTCAGTATCAATCTTTATCATGGCTAATGCTCTACTCCATGCTATTCCATATTGCAGAAAACAATGATTTTTGCAGGTTGTGCCTTGTCTCCAGTGACTACATTTTACAAACAGCTTCTGACTCCTTTTGAAGATGTATGGATACAGCCTATTATTGGCCCCACAAACTGTACCAATCCATCAAGCAACAACAATTGAGCACAGATTAATAAATTACTTATTCTTGAAAATAGAAAAGAAGCACCCCTATAAATGTATTAGGGTTTATTGAGATTATAGTAGCCTGTGATTATGTTAAAATCACTGAAACTCTCCCCAAGAACTTATCAAACATGCCACACCAAGAAAAGGATGTAACTCCCCGCCCCCTGGACCCCATAAATTGATGGACTCCAAACGCATCTACATCTGATACGTAGTATGTATTTGTCAAGGACTGAAAAGCAGAGGGCTCCCTAATTGTCCCTGGAGCTTCAGCCCCACTCTGTTGTCTATTGTTGATGCAATCTACTCAGTTGCTTGCCTGTCTACCTCTTTACTCACCTGAAACTAGACCTGATCTCAGACCACAGTTTTTTTAACTGCCCAGTTGGACTCCGCAGCATGACTATCCAATCCATATCCAGCAGCTTTAGTTGCAGCTCCCCTCCTGACAGTGGTCTGATTTGATCAGGTTCTTATCAGTACAGAATCTCCATCCTTAGTGATAGTTTCTTTCTAGAAAAGAGGTTTCATATAATTCTGACTAGTTATCACATCAAGTGTAGGGTTCTAAAAGTTTTTGAACATTTCAGAAGCCTCATTAACAATTATTCTGTAAACCACACAGATATATAAAAAAGTGTACTGTGTGCTGTTTGATAAGTGTTAATCATTGTAATTATGATTAGAATAAAAGACCCAGAGTTTACCTCAGACATATTACTGGAGTGGGAGTGATTATATGACAAATTATTATCACTGAAACCACTGAACCTTTTGAATTTATTGTTATTCTTTAAATTCCTAAGTTGTGGAAATTAAAAAAAATGTTTTAATTTTTGTTTGTGGCATAGTGTGCTCATATCAGAGAGGTATGAGGTATTACAAATATTAGAATATCCTTTAAGATGAGTCTTGTGTGGTTATGATCAGTCTTTGTTTCAATTTATCCATCAAATTAACCCTCTATGAGAATGAGTCTGTTAAAATGGAATTTGTGTCCAGATATTTTTGATAGGAAGTAGGAGAAAAATGAATATTTGCATCATGTGGGTTCTGGTATCATTTTACTCTTGTGACTTCAGGGCACAGATACCCATGTTACTTTTAAACTTGTCTTCTAAAAACATTACTCCTAAGAACACTTTATTTTTGTGTCTAGAATCCCCAATATACTATAACTGCTTTAAAGAAGAAGAAAAGATTTATTTACATATCTATTGTCAGCATCTAACTTTCCTCCTGTAATATGTCAAATAAGCAAGGTTACTAAATGCTTATTTTAACCAGAGGCAGAGTCTTTCTGTGCCAATCACTCAGTAGCAAATAAACACACAGAAACTTATATTAATTATAAATGCTTGGCAGATGGCTCAGGCTTATTACTAGGTATCTCTTACATTTAAATTAACACATAATTCTTACCTATGTTTAGCCATATGGCTCATGGCTTGTTATCTCATTTTCTATGGATCTTGCTTCTTTGGTGGCTAGCTGGAATTTGCCCTGACTCCATCCTTCTCCCTGAATCTCTGTTTGGCTTTCCTGCCCAGCTTTATTCTGCTTGGTGTTGGCCAAGACAACTTTATTACCAACCAATAAGAGAAATACATATTCATACCATATAGAAGGACATCCCACAGCACTTAATTTAATTGAAAGCCCAGTCAGCTTGCAGGACAATCTTAGGATGCAGTAACAGGGAAGAGGAAAGAAAAACCAAGGATGAGAGTATGATTTTATATGATGCAAAAAATAAGAGGACATTTGGTCAAAGATTGATCCAAGAGTGAGAAGTAGAGAATTAGCTTTAAAAATATATTGCTTTCCAGCATCTACTTGGAGATAAATGGATCCAACCATGGAGCATCATTCCCCATGTTACTTTGCCATCCATGGTTACTTTAGATGTTCAAAATCAGTAAAAGTCTCACTATTTCTAGTCCAGCACTTAGACTTCACATTTGAGGGTATGTCTTCCAGCAGAGAGTGGAGTAATGAGTTTAACCTAATTATGCTTAAATGTTCCTTTATTCCAAAATATTGATTATACTTGCCAAAGCTGTTTACCTTTCTCCAGATATTTTCTTTCAAAGAACAGCATAACTTATTTTAAAACTCATCACACAAAAGTGATACTTATAGTACACTAAAATGTATAAGAGACTTGTTTCCAGTAGCTGCTTAATTGAACCACAGCTATCCTTTATCCATATAAATTTGTATTCATTCTTACAAAGAAATATCATACTTTAAATACATCTCAGTACAAACTATATAGACAAAGCTGACATCCTGTGACCACTTGGATTCTGTTTCTACTATATGGAAAAATATTTCCTGTTCTCCCTATCTGGTTCTTTACTGCTTAATCTAGATTCTTGGGATGAAATTTCTTCATGACTAGCTCCCATTCTCCTGAAAATCCTACAAAATTTTTCTCTTTGGCCCTGGGCAATGTTCAGCAACACTTGTGGGACTGACTGACTTATGTGGCTCATACCAGCTTGGTCCTGTATGCACCATTGCCTTCCATTGTTATTCTCTTCTTTCTTTTTTCCACCTTAGGCATTTGAGTTCTTTGCTTTCTGTGATTCAGTGTCACTTCATTTATAGTTATAGAACAAAGAGAAGTTGGAAATATGTGGGGAGGTGCTTAGTCTTATGGCAACTTGATATGCAATATTTTGTTGATATCCATGGGAGACATGTATTGGTGGAAGTATTAAGGCAACTAAATGTAGTTAAAAGGGAGGTTTATTTTGTGGGGTAACTTACAAGTGAAGGGATAGGTTACAGGGTCCGGGAAAGGTGTAACACAGTCCAGAGGTGTTCTCTGGAGAACTCTGCTCAGTCTACCTCCAGTGTCCAGGAGAGCCAGCAGCACATCCAGATCTTGGGTCTTAAGGGCTCCTCTTTCAGCTCAGCCTTGTAGGAATGACAGTTACTGGAAGCCTCAATGGGGGTAGTACTTCCAGGTTAAATATGGAACAGCTACTCTTTACAGACATGACCTTTCTTGAACAGAAACAGAGAAGTGGATTAGGGGGTTGGGAACAGAGAGGTTTGCGGGGGAGGGACTAGAAGAGAAGAGGGAATGGAGATACTTTCCAAATACATTGGTGTGAGCATATCAGGTGGGCTGGTTTCAGGAAAGCATTATAAAGTGTGTTATGTATGCTAGATATTATTGGATGGCATTCTCACCTTTTTTGGTTGGTAAATGTTAATACATTTCTAAGATTTTACTTGACAGTTCAAAGAATGGAATTAAGCTAGACTCACAGGTGGGCAATAGCTATTAGGGAAATAAAGACAGTCCAAGATTAATTCGTTCGGACCCTACCACATTCCAACTCTCTACACTCATGATAGTCTAATCAATCAATCTCACAGAAACGTCAATATAGGTGCAGCTTTTAGGAACTTCAGTTCCTAATATGATACTTATTAAAAATCTTTCCTATTTTACTCTACTTCCCTCAGGTCTGTCTGCATCCTGTAATCATTGGGGCTATACTTACATCATTGTTTACATTGTTTCATCATTGCTTCATATTATGCTGATTTTATATTTTATGGCATATTCCCTAATAAAGAGCCTGCTACTCAGCTGGTACCCCTTGTGGTGATATTTTATATGTGCTGAAATGTGTTGATATTTTATTGGTGCTTTAGTAAATAAAGCTTGCCTGGAGATCAGAGGAGAAAGGCCAGTCATTATATATAAACAAAGAAGTCAGGCAACAGTAACATACACCCTTAATCTTATCACTTAGAAGACCTTTAATTCTAGTACAGACAGACAGACAGTGAAAGAGCTGTGTAGGAAGAGGAAGTGATGTAGCTGGGCTAAAAGAGCTAATGAGAGAACAGAACAGAAAAGACATGTAAACATGAGAATACTGGAAGAAGCTCTCTTTGGAAGCTGTGGAGTTGATGAGTCCTCTGATCTTTCTCTCAGGCTTTCACCCAAATTTCTGGCTCTGTGTTTTTTATTTATTAAGACTGTTTAGAAATTCATCTACAATCCCTTATAGAAGAAAGAATGACATGGTAACAGATTTTCTTCTAGTTACAAAGCATGTATTCTGGGGATAAACCATTCTATCCCTTAACCTCCAAGCTCTCATCTGCTTTATTCTTCTCTCAGGAACAAGTAGAAAGAGTCAGTTTGGCTATTTGTCTATATGCAGTGACTGAATTTTATTAAGTTTGCAGCATTCTTTAGGAAGATGTTTCTTTGGCACATACCTCTACCTTTTTCCCATGCCTTGAAACTTACTTTCTCATTCCCTATAATCTCCCCTATTCACTTAAAAATCTTTACAAGTGTTTCCTGTGGAAGCCATGTTCTAAGTATTTGGGCTCTGCTGATTTTGGTTTGTAGTTCTATGCTTTCACTCTTTCCTTTTCCTCACTGAAACTTTTCAAACAACTGAGGTGAATAAAATATATTTTTTCCCCAAAAGGTAATACTATGCTTACTTCACAGCCAAATTGAGTCAAATCTTTTAGCTTTAACTGAAAGGAATGACATTTAAAAATGTCCTTTTATGGATACATTTCTGTTGAGGAAATTCTGAACTTTACAAAATAGACCTGCAAGAATCACAATTAAGATAAAGAGATGTGCATAATTCAATTTTACTACTAAACAATCTCGGGAAACCAATCATAATCTACACTGACATGTAGTTCATTCACAAAATGAGTGCAGTATTTATGCTCTGCAAAAATCTGCTGGAAATGTTCTAGCTGCTTACTGGAATGTTTGTGAAGATACAAAGACATGAACTCAATTAATATTTCATGAAATCTATGATACTGTGTTACAATAAAATTAGCTTATAGAAATGTTTTCAATGAATCTTTTTAATGGCTAGCAATTCAAATAGTGTATTTTATTAAAAGAACCCAGCAGTGTTTTTAAGCTTTTCTGCATTCCCTCACATCTAGTAGACTGACTTTGTCCTTTAGTTTTCTACCTTACTTTTTTTATCTTTTATTTTAGTATTTCCATTCACTGTAAAATATTTTGCACCATATATATAGGAAGAGTAGATAAAACATGTAGCAGAATTAGAAGTCTTATTTAGTTTCAGAGCAACCACCCGACAGTTCTGAATGTCACTAGTGGTTTTAATTCAAGCCTATTCAGGAACATATATTTTGACCTTTTTCAGCTTTCCTGACTTCTACAGGAGTGTGGTGTTTATCTGAGACTATCTGAGATTTTCAGGCTGTTTAGGCAAGTAGCTGTGAAGAACAATTTTCACAGAAAAACAAAACAAAGTAAAAACTAAACATTGCATTAGATTGGGGGGGGTCCTATGTGAATTTTAGTTGCTAGATAAAGACAGTCACCTCACTTAACTGCATGAAACAAATAAGAAGTTGTTATGTTATTGTATTAGTTTTGTAAGTTTGCAGTCTCAAAGCAGAAAACAAATGCTTAAATATTTTGAAACAAAAAACTATAATAGCCTCCCAAACAGATCAAACTATTCAATGGTCTCACTTATCCAGAGGGCCTGATCCAGCTGGGGGCTCCACAGCCTTTGGTTCATAATTCATGTGCTTCCATTCGATTGGCTATTTGTCCCTGTGCTTTTTGCAATCTTGGATTCAACAATTCATGCTCTAGCAGACCCACCTCTTTCTCCACAGTTGGACACCTGGAGCTCCACCTGGGGCCTGGCTGAGGATCTCTGCATCCACTTCCATCAGTTATTGGATGAGAGTTCCAAGACGACTGTTAGGGTGTTTGGCCATCTGATCACCAGACTAGGTCAGATCAGGTTTTCTCTCGACCATTGTTTGGGAGGCCTCCAGTCTGTGGCACCAGGATCTGTCCTTAGTGCATGAGCTGGCTGTTTGAAACCTTGGGCTTACACAGGGACACTTTGCTCAGTTTGGAAGGAGGGGACTGAACCTGCCTGTACTGAATCCACCAGGTTTAAATGAATCCCCAGGGGTGCCTTGATCCTGGAGGACATGGGAATGGAGGGGAGGAGCTGGAGGTGAGGGTGGGAGCGGGAGGGGGGAGGACAGGGGGACCCATGGCTGATGTATAAAATTTAAAACACATAATAATAAAGAAAAAATTATTTATTAAAAAAACTATAATAGCATCACTTACTCTTTTAATTAGTATCTCAAATCCCATTGCTACTACTGCTTCTCAGTGATTATATGGTTGCCATGTACTTTATAGTCTTTAGGTTCATATGGAAGTTTTTTAAAAATAGAATTTGTTTGAACAGTTATGGTTCAAATCTTGAACGTAAGAAAAATTTTACATTTAGTAAATATCAAGTTGCTTTTGTATACAGTATATCTTTTAGTTACAAAGAAAATGAACTCTCACATCCCCTTTCCTACCAGTTTTTGGGAGTGCCATTTCCTGCTATGGGCTTTCAGACTGATACCTTATATAAAAGAGTCACTAAAGAATAAGTATAGCTGTGGTCTGATCAAGAACAGGGCTGTAGCCCTTGAGCATTGCAGAATTGGTCTAACACAGCCTTGTTATCTTATAGAATTACTGGTCTGTGTACCAAGTTGCATATTTGGACACTGAGTTTTTTTCTGGTCAGAATATTCTAATATCTCTTAGGCTTAATTACTAAGATCATGTATATTTCAATTATGATACTTGAAGTAATAACCATCTCTCATGTTGCTTCCTAATTAGGATACTTCAAAAATACAGAATAAAGTTTTTGCACATCTATACATTGCATACTGTTATGGATATCGCTCTGTACAAATAAAATGCTATTTGGCCAGTGGCTAGGCAGGAAGTATAGGCGGGACAAGAGAGAAGAGAATTCTGGGAAACAGAAAGCTGGAGGGAGACACCGCCAGCCGCCACCATGAGAAACAACATGTAAAGACACTGGTAAGCCACAAGCCATGTGGCAAAGTATAGACTAACAGAAATGGGTTAATTTAAGATAGAAGAAGGAGATAACAAGCAGCCTACCACGGCCATACAGTTTGTAAGCAATGTAAGTTTCTGTGTGCTTTCTTGGTTGGGTCTGAGCGACTATGGGACTGGCGGGTAAGAGAGATTTGTCCTGACTGGGCCAGGCAGGAAAACTCTAACTACAGCATACTGACACTAATATAATTTTTAATGTAAATAATATGAGTACCATTTTGTTATTATACAGAAACATATTTTATTTCATTCTAGATATTATTATCAAGATCTCATATACTTTTATTTTCTAAAAAAATGGTTAAAGAGTACTTTAAATATCTTAAGATGCAAACATACTTTAATAAATATTTTCCCTAGGTTCTAGAGGGATAAAAACTGTACAGTTTAAATTCTTATAGCCCCATTATGAAACTGGTGATGAACAAATAAGTACCAAAATACATTATGATAGTTGCTCTAAAAAATAAAATAGAATGTTATGAGAACCTTTAAAAATCATAAGACATTATTTGGAGAAAGCAAATAAAGAAATAGAAATAATTCCTCCTATAAATTGGATTTGCAAATATTGAGTTATCATAGTTTCTCCATCAAAGCTGAAGATTAAAGAACAGAAATGCTACTAACTGGAAAATAACTTTATGTGGCAATGGATGGTTTGTCAGACTGCAACCATAAAATAGTTTAACAACTGAATGTCATAAGAATGAAAGGCATTTCTATTGAGTTAGTAAGTCAGTGCATTACTTCTGTTCCCCTGAGAGAAATAGCTTGCTACATGGACAATTCAAGAAGCAATAAGATTTTTCAGTTGCTAGTGAAGAAAATAACCATGACAAAGAGTAAAATGTAGGATAAAATACTTTTCTTCATTTCCCACTGCAGTGCATTGAAATTTTGAGCACAATACATTAATAGACTTAAATTATAACAGAGAGAATAAATGCAAAGGCAATTTATGCTTGTATGGAGTCATTTCTGCTCATGCTGAATTCTGATTTTTTTCTCTATAGTTTTTTAACTGATTAGAATTCCTTTTGCTATTTATTTAATTAGTAAATTATAAGCTTGATGCTTTGTATTATGGTCTTAGAGGTTCATAATTTTTATATGCATCTATATAGAGCTTATATATTACTTAATTTGAATGTTTTTAGTTTCATCACTGAAATGTAACTTCAGACATAGGAAGCTTTTACTAGCAAACAGAAAGTCATTAAGTAATAGCAATTCATCTTACCTTTCAAAAAGAAAAAATAAATGAATAAAGCAATACTTAAAGAAACTACATTCAAATTCTTCTTAAGGTCTCCCATTTAATTTCAAAATATGCTTTTTTGTACATTTGATGGTCTAAAGTTCTGGTAAACCATATTGATAGCAAGAAACCAAATATAATAATTTGCAGCCATACAGTGATTTATTCTCAACACTTTCTTGCCATTTTCCTTATCAATCCTTTTAAAATCTCACATCAGAACAAGGCTATATTAAAAACTGTTGTGGAGATTGAAATATTTTAAATACTAACCAGGGTATAGATTCGCATATGTGGTGATATTTTATTTGTGTACCTCAATAACGCTTATGTGGAGACCAGAGGAAAAATACAGCCACTATATTAAAAATAGAAGTCAGACAATGGTAGCACATGCCTTTAGTCCTAGTGTTCAGGAGGCAGAAATTCATCTGGATCTCTGTGAGTTCAAGGCCACACTAGGAATAGAGTCAGGCATGGTGGCATATGCTTTTAATTCCCAGCACTAGTTAACCATAGAGGTCTGGAAGTCTGTACAGACAGACCAGAAGTCATAGAACTGGTCAGAAAGAGGAAGTGAAGTAGCTGAGCAGAAAGAGGAAGTGAGATGGCAGGGCACAGAAAAGATATAGGTGTGAGAATACAGGAAGTTGCTCTCTCTGGATGCTGAGGAGTTGGTAAGGTGAGATTGGCTGTAGTTTGTTCTATTCCTCTGATCTCTCAGTTTTTACCCCAATATCTGGCTCCAGGTATTTTCTTAATAAGACTGTTTAGCAGTTAGTCTTACAGGCATAGGCAAATGAAATAACAACAACAGCAACACAAACTCTTAAGCATATCATTTGGTATCTTTTATATATAAGATTCTACCCCTGCACTATTGATATAAAGATTCTGTACTTCTGCAGATTATTTTTCAGTCTCCCCAATAGATCAAAAGTTTTCACAAACCCATTGAATTATTTAGCCTTGCTATATATAACAAAAATTTCTGAGCATCAACCATATGCCAGCTCTTGTGGGTTAGGACAGTTAACAAAATAGAAATAGCTTCTTCCTTCAATATTTGGCTTCAACAACATATAGGTATAGAGGAAAATGGATACATGGTTGAATAGATAGTTAAATAATATTCGTATTTTATTTGTTCTGTGTTGACAAAGATATAGTTGATAGATTGATATTCAGACAGACTGACAAATAAACAGACTACAAATGACTCATTTTCCATTTCAAAGACAGTTTGGATCCAACTCCTTTCTATAGGACTTCAAAAGAAATGCTATGCTACCTCTATCCCTCATCCTCATTCTACAAAAGAGCATCAGGTATGAGAAAAAATTTGATGGAAGAAGTAGTTGCTCAGAGGGAGCAGTCTTATATTCCTTTATTTTCTGTCATTGTTCCAAGCAAAAAGTAAATGACCATACTTTTGAAGTAGGGAATGCTACTCATTTAGCTTAGGGTTTTGATGAGATGTAAGCATCAGACTCAACTGGGTGTATCCTGGGTAAGCACGGCAAAAATAAAGATGAATAGAAATTGCTTTGTAATTGTTCCTTAAGGTTTGAGAGTCCATAGGAATGTGGGGATGGTATATTTTTCTCATCTAGAGATTTCTGGAGACAGTTAGCCTACTAATGTAGACTGCATCAGCTGTAGAGCCATACTATGATATAAGATGTCAAAAAGAAAAAAAAAATAAGAGGCAAGGAAGAAAGTGGGGAGGAGAAAGAGGAAGAGATGGGGGAGTAAAGGAGAGTGTTGGATAGCCTCTGTTCAAGATTGTTGTTACCTTTGGCACCTAAAGATAGTTACAAAAGCCTATGGGGAGTAGAAATGAAGCAGTGATTCCTAGAACAGAACAGCCCAAAATCCAATTCAGGGAAGATATGAGAATAGTTATGGATTTGATTGTATTTCTTTTGGGGTGGTCTTCAGGTGTGCAGTATGTAGTTCCTTTCTGAGATAATTTCGTGTGCCCTTAAAGACTCACTCATCCCTTTAAAGAATTTCATTCTCTCATTCATCCTTGTCCCTTTTATCCCACTTTAAAATCTCTTCCCCAGAGGTGAGTGCCTGGGTTATAGTCAGAGAGGCAACTGCACCTGGGTCCCACCATGGGACACAGGCCACCCCAGGAGGATCTGACAAACTTGGCCCCAGTTTCCTGCCACTTGGCCAGCCCTGTAGGAAGGCTCCCCCTTTCCAAGACTGCAGGCACACACTGCAGTCTCCACACCCTGCCCCCACACCCAATTGCCCCAAGATCCCAGCCACTTCCTGAGACTCAGACACCAGCCCCCAGCTTCCATCCTGCCCTGGAATTCCCATCTGGACCAGAGACCCCAGCTACTTCCCGAGACTTAGAGAACAACACCCAGCTCCCCTCCACTGGGGAACTCCCATTTGGACCAGAGGTGAGTACCTGGGGTTATAGCCAGAGAGGCAATTGCACCTGGGTCCCACCACTGGACACAGGCCACTCCTGGAGGACCAGGCTTAGCAGGCCCTGCTGGAAGGCTCCCCTTTTCCAAGACTGCAGGCAGGCACTGCAGTATCCACACCCTGCTCCCACATCCATCTGCTGGAGACCCCAGCCACTTCCTGAGATTCAGAGACCAGCTCCAAGCTTCCATCCTGCCCTGGAATTCCCATCTGGACCAGAGACCAGAGGAACTCCCATCTGGACAAGAGGATCTCCCATCTGGACAAAATAAGGAGACCCCAGAGACTTCCCGAGACTCAGAGTCCAGCCCCCCCCCCCAGATCCTATCTGGCCAGCATGCTCATCTGGACCAGTGCTCCCATCTGGCCCAGAGCTTCCATCTGGACCAGAGAGAGGCTCCCTAAATCTGTCAACTCTCTCTGGACCAAGTACACTGATAAGACCAATAACGAACACAAGAGGAGATGGGCAGATGTCAAGGCAGAAGTACATACAACAAAATAAAGAGCAATACAGCATCACCAGAACCTAGCCCTTCTCCAACAGCTAGACCTGAACATCACAGAATGGAAGAAGAAGAAGAAAAAGAAGAAGAAGAAGAAGAAGAAGAAGAAGAAGAAGAAGAAGAAGAAGAAGAAAACCTTAAAAGTAACATGATGAATAGGCTAGAGCCTTATATAGAAGAAATCAAAAATAAAGTAGAGGAACAGACAAACAAAAAATGGGAAGAACGCTATAAAAAACTAGAGAAAGGACAATTAAAGCAGAAGAAAACAATAAATCCTTGAATAAAAATCATGAAAAAGCAAGGGAGACAATCCAAGATCTGAAGAGGGAAATAGAAAAAGTGAAGAAGACACTAGCAGAAGGAAGGTTGGAAATAGAAAATCTGAGTAAACAAACAGGAACTTCAGAGGCAAGTACAACCAACAGAATACAAGAGATGGAAGAGAGGATCTCTGGTGTTGAAGATACGGTAGAAGAAATAGATTCATCAGTCAAAGAAAACACAAAAACCAACAAAGACATGACCCAAAATGTCCAAGAAATTTGGGACACCATGAAGAGACCAAACCTATGAATAACAGACAGGGATAGAGGAAGGAGAAGAATACCAACTCAAAGGCACAGAAAATATATTTAACAAGATCATAGAAGAAAACTTTCCCAACTTAAAGAAGGAAATGCCTATGAAGATACAAGAAGCCTATAGAACACCAAACAGACTAGACACCCCAAAAAAGTACCCTCACCACATAATAATTAAACAACTAAATGTACAGAATAAAGAAAGAATATTAAGGGCAGCAAAGGAAAAAGACCAAGTGACTTATAAAGGCAAATCCATCAGAATAACACCCGATTTCTCCATGGAGACTTTGAAAGCCAGAAGGACCTGGACAGATAATGCAGACACTAAGAGAGCATGGATGCCAGCCTAGACTCATATACCCTGTAAAATTTTCAATCATCATAGATGGAGTGAACAAGACCTTCCAAGACAAAACCAGATTTAAACAGTACTTATCCACAAACCCAGCCCTACAGAAAACACTAGAAGGAAAATTCCAACCTAGGGAAGGCAGATACACCCATGAAAACACAGGCAATAGATAACACCACAGCAGTAAACCCCAAAGAAGAGAAGTACACACACACTACCACCAAAAAATAAAAATAACAAGAGGAACAAACAATCACTGGTCATTAATATCCCTTAATATCAATGGACTTAATTCACCTATAAAAAGACACAGACAAACAGAATGGATATGAAAACAGGACCCATCTTTCTGCTGCATACAAGAAACACACCTCAAATTCAAAGACAGACAACTCCTAAGAATAAAAGGCTGGGAAAAGACTTTCCAATCAAATGGTCTTAAGAAGCAAGCTGGTGTAGCCATCCTAATATCCAGCAAAATAGACTTCAAACTAAAATCAATCAAAAGAGATGATGAAGGACATTACATACACATCACAGGAAAGATCAACCACGATGAAGTCTCAATTCTGAACATTTATGCCCGAAACACAAGGGCACCCACATATGTAAAAGAAACATTACTGAAGCTTAAATCACATATAAAACCCCACACATTAATAGTGGGAGACTTCAACACCCCAATTTCACCTCTGGACAGATTGGCCAAATTGAAACTTAACAGAGACATAATGGACATAACTGATGTTATGGCTCAAATGGACTTAATCGATATCTACAGAACATTCCACCCAAACAAAAAAGAATATACTTTCTTCTCAGCACCCCATGGAACCTTCTCTAAAATCGACCACATACTTGGCCACAAAGCTAATCTCAACAGATACAAAACAATTGGAATAACCTCCTGTGTTCTATCAGACCACCATGGTTTAAAGTTAGATTTCAACAACAGAAAAAACTCCAGAAATCCTACAACCTCATGGAAACTGAATAATGCTCAACTGAATCACCAATGCGGTAAGGAAGAAATAAAGAAAGAAATTAAAGACTTCCTAGAGATCAATGAAAATGAATACACCACATACCAAAACATATGGGATACTATGAAAGCAGTTCTAAGAGGGAAATTCATAGCACTGAATGCCCACATAAAGAAGCTGGAGAAATCTCATGCTAGTGACTTGACAGCACACCAGAAAGCCCTTGAACAGGAAGAAGCAAAGTCTCCCAGTAGGAACAGATGCCAGGAAATAATCAAATTGAGAGCTGAAATCAATAAAATAGAAATAAAGAGAACAATACAAAGGATTAATGAAACAAAAAGTTGGGTCTTTGAGAAGGTCAACAAGATAGACAAGCCCTTATCCAAACTAACCAAAAGACAGAGAGAAAGCATCCAAATAAACAAAATCAGAAATGAAAAGGGGGATATAACAACAGACAATGAGGAAATCCAGAGAATCATCATGTCATACTTCAAAAACCTCTACTCCACAAAACGGGAAAATCTAAAAGAAATGGATAATTTTCTGGATAGGTACCACATACCTAAGTTAAATCAAGACCAGATAAACCATTTAAATAGTCCAATAGCGCCTAAGGAAATAGAATCAGTCATTAAAAGTCTCCCAACCAAAATAATCCCAGGACCAGATTGTTTCAGTGCAGAATTCTACCAGACCTTCAAAGAAGACTTAATACCAATACTCTTAAAATTGTTCCACCCAATAGAAACAGAAAGTATATTACCAAACTCCTTCTATGGGGCTACAATTACCCTGATTCCTAAACCAAACAAAAATGCAACAAAGAAAGAGAACTACAGACCAATCTCCCTCTTGAACATTGATGCAAAAATACTCAATAAAATTCTGGCAAACAGACTCCAAGAACACATCAAAACAATTATCCCCCATGATCAAGTAGGCTTCATCCCAGGGATGCAAGGGTGGTTCAACATACGAAAGTGTGTCAATATAATACACCATATAAACAAACTGAAAGAAAAAAACTACATGATCATCTCACTAGATGCAGAAAAGGCATTTGACAAAATCCAACACCACTTCATGATAAAGGTCTTGGAGCAATCAGGAACACAGGGAACATACCTAAACAAAATAAATCTACAGCAAGCCAACAGCCAACATCAAATTAAATGGAGAGAAACTCAAAGCAATACCACTAAAATCAGGAACAAGGCAAGGCAGTCCCCTCTCCCCTAATTATTCAATATAGTACTTGAAGTTCTAGCCAGAGCTACAAGACAACATAAAGAGATTAAGGGGATACAAATTGGAAAGGAAGAAGTCAAGCTCTCCTTATATACAGATGTCATGATAGTATACATGAGTGACCCCAAAATTCAACCAAGGAACTGATACAGGTAATGAAAACCTTCAGCAACATTGCAGGATAGAAGATCAACTCAAAAAAATCAGTAGCCCTCCTATATACAGTAGACAAAGAAGCTGAGAAGGAAATCAGAGATAAATCACCCTTTACAATAGCCACAAATGATATAAAATACCTTGGGGTTACGCTAACTAAGCATGTGTAGGATCTATATGACAATAACTTTAAGTCCCTGAAAAAAAAAATTGAAGAAGATGTCAGAAAGTGGAAAGATCTCCCATGCTCATGGATAGGCAGCATTAACATAGTAAAAATGGCAATCTTACCAAAAGCAATCTACAGATTCAATGCAATTCCCATCAAATTAACACAATTCTTGACAGATCTGGAAAGAATAATACTCAACTTCATATGGAAAAACAAAAAACCCAGGATAGCCAAAAGAATCCTGTACAATAAAACAACCTCTGGAGGCATCACGATCCCTGACCTCAAGCTCTACTGTAGAGCTACTGTAATAAAAACAGCTTGGTACTGGCATAAAAACTGACATGTGGACCAATGGAATCAAATTGAAGACCCTGACATTAACCCGCACACCTATGAACATATAATTTTTGACAATCAATGGAATTGAACTGAAGACCCTGACATTAACCTGCACACCTAAGAACATATAATTTTTGACAAAGAAGCCAAAAATGTACAATGGAAAAAAGAAAGCATCTTCAACAAATGCTGCTGGCATAACTGGATATCAATGTGTAGAAGGCTGGAAATAGATCCATATCTGTCACCGTGCACTAAACTTAAGTCCATTGTAAAGCAAAAGACACAGTCAAGAAGACAAAGCGACAGCCTAGAGAATGGGAAAAGGTCTTCACCAACCCCACATCTGACTGAGGGCTGACATCCAAAATACATAAAGAACTCAAGAATTTAGACATCAAAATGCCCAACAGTCCAATTAAGAAATGTGCTATAGAACTAAACAGAGAATTCTCCACAGAGGAAGTTCAAATGGCTGAACGACATTTAAGGTCTTGCTCAACATCCCTAATTATCGGAGAAATGCAAATCAAAGGACTCTGAGATACTACCTTACACCTGTCAGAATGGCTAAGGTCATAAGCACAGAAGACAGCTTATGCTGGAGAGGATGTGGAGCAAGGGGAACTCTCCTCCACTGCTGGTGGGAATGCAAGCTTGTACAGCCACTTTGGGAATCAATATGGTGCTTCCTTAGAAAATTGGGAATCCATCTCCCCCAAGACCTATGAGGTTTTCAGGCAACCAGATGGATCTAGAAAAAAAAATCATCCTGAGTGAGGTAACCCAGACTCAGAAGGACAAACATGGTACGTACTCACTCATAGGAGGATACTAGATGTAAAACAAAGATGGCTAGACTGCTACACAACTCCAGGGAGGCTACCTAGAAAACAGGACCCTAAGAATGACCCAGGTATCCCCCAATGACAGAGAAATGGATGAGATGTACCTGCACAAGCTGGACATGAGTGGTGGCAAGTGTTGTGGTAAAGAGAGCTTAGGGGAGCAGGAGATCTCAGCTGGATCAAGAATAGAGGGGAAGAGCAAGGAAAGAGATACCATGATAAATGCAGTCCCCATGGGAATAGTGATAAGTTAAAAAAGGTCAATTATATAATCTACATTTAAAATGGAACTATTTGTTTTACATAGTATAAGTATTAAAAATTTTGGTCTGAGTTTATCAAATGTTACTGGACTGGACATTGTTATATATAATGGAGTTTTTCCCCTTAATCTGTCAAATGTTATTGGAATAGACATCATTAATGTAATCTTGACTGTGTATATTGTATATACTTATTGGATATGATTTTTCTTGTATTAGTTATAAGCTTTTTTAATTTTAGACAAAAACAGTGGAAATGTGGAATTGTGTTTCCCAAAATATTGTGCAGTCTAATAAACTTAACTTGGGTCAGAGAACAGGATAGCCACAATATTAAACATGAGGATATGCAGTAGTAGCACACACCTTTAATCCTAGCATTCCAGAGACAGAAATATCTCTAGATCTCTGAGTTCAAGGCCACATTAGAAACAGCCAGGCATGGTGACTCATGCCTTTAATCCCAGAAATCCAGCCTTTAATCCCAGGGAGTGATGGCAGAAAGCAGAAACATATATAAGGTGTGAAGACCAGAAACTAGAAGCATTTGGCTGGTTAAGCTTTTTAGGCTTTGAGCAGCACAGTTCAGCTGACACCCATAGTCATGAGCACACAGAAGCTTCTAGTCAGATGAAACAGAATCAGCTGAGGAACTGGCAAGGTGAGGTAGCTGTGGCTTGTTCTGTTTTTCTGATGTTCCACAGTTCACCCCAATAACTGGCCTCTGGTTTGATTTCATTAATAAGACCTGTAAGATTTATGCTACAGAATAGGAAGAAGCAAAGTGCTAGAGAGGTCCTCAGAAATCCACAAAGATACCTCCACAATAAACTACTGCCAATGGTCAAGAGAAAGCCTGACCTTACTCTGGTGATTGGATGACTGAACACCCTAACTGTCATGATAGAACTCTCATCCAGTGACTGAAGGAAGCATATGCAGAGATCCATGGCCAAGCCCCAGGTGGAGCTCTAGGAGTCCAATTGGCATGACAGAGGAGGCATTATATAAGCAAGAGATATTGAGAACATGATGGGAAAAATCACAGGGACAAATACCCAAACTAGTGGAAACACATGAACTATGAACCAATAGCTGAAGAGCCCCCATGGAACAGGATCAGTCCCTCTGCATAAGTGAGACTGTTGATTAGCTTAAACTATTTAGGAGGCCCCCAGGCAGTAGGACTGGGACCTGGCCTTAGCGCATGAGCTGGCTTTTTGGAACCTAGGGCCTATGCAGAGACACTTTGCTCAGCCTAGGTGAAGGGAGGAGGGGACTGGACCTGCCTCAAACTGAATCTACCAGGCTGAGCTGACTCCCCAGGGGAGTGCTTGCCTTGGAGGAGGTCCAGTTATATACCTTGGTCTCTTTGTAAGGCTACTAGCAGTGAGAACAGGACCTGTCCCTGGCACTTAACTGGCTTTTAGGAACCTGTTTCCCATGCAGGATTACCTTGCTCAGCCTTCGTTCAAGGGGAGGAGCTAGATCCTTCCTCAACTTGATGTGCCATGCTTTGCTCAAGGCCATGGGAAGCCTGCCCTTTTCTCAGTGGAGACAGAAGGAGTGGATGGGATGGGAGAAGGGGTGGGGATCAAAGGGGATACTTCGGTCATATGTAAAATAAAATTTTAAAATGTTAATTAAATAAAAATTTAAAAACAAAACAAAAAATAAACTCCTTTACAGTTCACATGTTCTGTGCAGAGACATAAAGAGATCATGTGATTTCTTTGGAAGAATATGGTCTAGGAATGTAGAAAAAGTATTTCCCCATAGAGGATGCTTCCCATTCTCTTTCATTCTGTAGCATCTGTAAATTATTTTATTAAACATTTCTTTGTAAGTGGTACTTTTTCTTTTTCATTCCTCACTAGCAATTGTCCAATACAGTTCAGGTCTATTTGAACTGCTTTTTAGGCAGAGTGCATACAATATGCTGTATATGGAGAGAGCTAAAGTGACTATCAGTGCAAGAATAGCTTCCTGAGCAGAGACTATAGTTCGAAGCTCTCTTCCAGGGTAGATAAAAAGGCTTGCATAAATTATTTTCCCCTTTCTTCTCTTCTGTAACCCCATATATAGCCAATATTTAATATCCACTTGAAAAGTGAGTATTTTTATAATATCTTTAATTTCCCTATCTGACCTTCAAATTATTTTCTGGAAATGTGAATGTTTTTTTGACCTGAGTTATTACCTTTACATTTAATTCCCTGATCATGAAAAATACTCACTGGCGAGTTAGTTCCAAAGGTGAGGGTGGAATTCTGTGACTGAGAATAAATAGACAACAAATGAATTTGCAGAAGAGTTTTTTGGGATTTGTTCTATTTCTAGGCACTCTGAATGTTACATTTACCTATATCTCATAATCAAATAGCTAATTCTGTCCTTCACATACTTTACAATATTCAGCAGCAATATGACAAAGATTCTCACACATGGCTCAACCAAAAATAACCTGGAAAGCTTAAAAGGTATAATTTCCAATGATGGCAAATTTATGTATTTAACAGCTCCATTAGGGATTTTATTATCATTCAAGTTGGAAAGATATTAGATATTTTGTATTAAGTAGAGTTTCTTGAGCTTTACACATATAAGGTTTACTTTGCCATTGTCTTATTCTAGCATTTCCAACCTTGTGTTCTTTCATTTCAATCATCTTTATGTTCTCTAAACTTAGAATATCATCTTTGTACAAAGCAAGCATTGCAGTATAGTTTATAAATTGACCTTCTTATTTCAGTGCTCTCATTCACTAACCTAAGGAGCCTTCATTGTGTTACAGGGAATTATATTGGTCTGTGTCCTTGGCTTACTCTATGTCTTCCCCTTTCTTCCTCATCAAACTTGGCATTGCCTTAAAAATAAAATTTCAAAGTGACATTCAGTTTTGACATAGTTATTGAGCTCCAGAGAATGGTCACAGCAGAGTGGCAATGTAGAAGGCAGAACTATTTCTCATGCTGAGAAGTGCAACCCATAAGACAAAACCAAAATCATAATTCAGTCACTCCCCTCACAGTTCTCAGGCTATATTTCTTAGGTTCAAGATCTTGACTTTCTACTGTTCCAAGAAGCCTTCAATTTAGCCACATCCTCAGTTCTTTCCTGAATTCCAAAGAAAGATCCTTTGCCACCTTCTATTTTCTTCTCTTTCATTCAAGAGAAAGCTAGTGTTACTAACTCATAGAAACTGGATCATTATTCTTATTATCTGCCAGTTGGTTGGCATCTCATTGTCTCTAGTTACTTTAAAATAATAGCATCATTTATAAGATCAATTAGTTGTGTCCTTTTGTCATTGTGTTACTATAATTCACTCTGAAGGACATAGAGAGTTTGCCAGTATGAAAGGTGCACTATTTAATAAGTTAATTGGCTAAGTTGACATTATAAGAAGATTCATTAGTTAAAGAAATCTATATATGCATGTGTTGTTTTTATTTTATATTTGTATGTATTATGTATTTCTAGTTTCTTTCCTTTTATTTAAAATAGATTTTTCTCATTTATTATATCTTGATTATGGTTTCTCCTTCATCTACTCCCAGTTTCTCCCCAAATCTGCTCCCATCCTGATCTACCCCCTTTCCATTTCTCATTAGACAACAAACAAACTTCTCAGGGATACTAATAAAATATAATAATACATAACAAAAACTAACACATCCGAGTATAAGTAAACAAACAAATAGAATGTTAAGAGCCCAAGAAAAGGCCTAAGAAACAGATATAGATTCACAGACTCACTCATTTGCACACTCAGGAATCCCACAAAAACACTAAACTAGAAGCCAAAATATATACACAAAGGACCTGTAGTGTAAAAGGAGAGACTATGCATACATACATGCATACATACACAATAAGTATATTATGTATAATGTTATATGCACATTATATATTATACACCTTATATATAATAAAAATAAAAAAAGATAGAAAATCCATAACACAACATTATGAGACAAGAAACCTCCAAAGATGCCATTGAGTTCACTTTCTGTTGGCAATGTTCTGCTGGACATGCATTCTACATTTAAGAATTCTTTCCCTAGAGAGACACTTTGGAGAAATCTAAATTTTCATTTGCAAGAGGTTGTCAATTGGAGATAGCTTCTGGGTTAGGGGTAGATTCTTGTGACCATGTGTCCTTTCAACTCTAGGATTGTTTTAGCTATCCTGAGTCATTTGCATTTCCTTATGAAGTTGAGAATTTTCCTTTCAAGGTCTGTGAAGAATTGTGTTGTGATATATCCCTTGTATTCGCATATACCTATTCTCTAGGACTTTTATGATAAATGGATATTGGTTTTTGTCAAAGGCATTTTCTGTATCTAAGGAGATCATCAAGTGTTTTTTTTTATTTTTTTTGTTTTTCAGTTCACTTATATGGTAGATTACATTTATCAGTTTACATATGTTCAATTTCCCTGCATTTCTGGAATGAAGTCAACATGATTATGGTGGATGATCTTTTTGATGTATTCTTTTTTTAAAATTTTATGATTTTTTAATTATATTTGTGTTTTAATTATATATATCAGCCATGGGTTCTCCTGTCCTCCCCCTCCCACCCCTGCCTTCCCCCAGCCCCTCCCCTCCATTCTTATCTCCTCCAGGGCCAAGACTCCCCTGGGGATTCAGCTCAACCTGGTGGACTCAGTACAGGCAGGTCCAGTCCTCCTTCCAGACTGAGCAAAGTGTCCCTGTGTAAGCCCAATGTTCCAAACATCCAGCTCATGCACTAATGACAGGTCTGGGCCCCACTGCCTGGGTGCCTCCCAAACAGTTCAAGCTATTCAATTGTCTCACTTATCCAGAGGGCCTGATCCAGTTGGGGGCTCCACAGCTTTCGGTTCACAATTCATGTATTTCCATTAGTTTGGCTATTTGTATTCTTGAATTCAATTTGCAAGTATTTTATGAGAATTTTTGCATCTATGTTCATAAGGTAACATGCCAAGGAAATTGTAAAGAAATGTCCTTCCTGATCCTTTTACTATCAGATTCCATTACCAGCAGGATGTAACCCAAAGGGTACTCAGAGGAATGGAATCTGACAGATGGATGTGTTTCATTTTGCACCATACCATTGATATTTATTCAGGATTTCAATGGGCAACTGCTTTTAGTTCTGAAAAAGCTGATTCTGTAACCACTCATTTGCTAGACGTTATGGCCATTATGGGTATACCTGCACAAATTAAAACTGACAATGCTCCAGTATATCTCTCTGTTAAAATGAAAGTTTTTTGCTTATTACAATATAAAGCACATTACAGGTATACCATATAATTCTACAGGCCAAGTAGTTATAAAAAGAAAAAACAGAACTCTAAAAGATATGCTAAATTAACAGAAAGGGGTAACAAGCCCCCCCCCCCCCCCCGCCGCCGAATTGACTGCATAATGTTCTATTAACTTTGCATTTTCTCAGAGCTAACGAAAAAGGAACAACAGCTGCAGGGAGACACTGGATAATAGAAAAATCTACTGAAGTAAATCAGCCTATATACTTTAAGGATGTGCTGATGTCAGATTTAAAGTCAGGATATATGTTACGTTGGGGACGGGGTTTTGCTTTTGTTTCCACATGAGAAGATAAGCTATGGATACCATCAAAATTGATAAAGGTTTGATTTGAACAAGAAAGACCTCTTAATTAGAAGAGGTGATACTTCATCAACCACCGTGACCGTCTAATTAAAACTAACTTATACCATTAACACATGCCTTTTCAATTAATCAGCCTCTTGCAATCTTTCCATCTCTTCTTCTGAGCCTTGATGGGAGAGGTGTAAGAAAGATATCCCATTTAGTGCTGAACCCTCCAAAATCTCCTATTCTCTGCATATTTGCTAGTTCTGGGTTTCTCTGTTAATTGACATTTGCCCCAAGAAGTTTTCCCTTATAAGATTTGAGAAAGGCTCTGATATATAGGGATAGCAGTAAGTACTTAGGAGTCATTTTATTGCAATGTACATTTAGCATCATAATAGCAAGTTTTTCTGTAGTGCCCTTGACCTCTCTAGCCTTGTGTTTTGGGCCACTTTAGCAGTGTCAAGTAGGGTCCATCTCATGCAGTGGGCCTTAAATGCAATAAAAAAGTAGTTACTCCCATAACATTTGTGCTACTTTTATACCAATGGGCATGACTTGCTGACAGCTCTATGTTATTTTAGCTTACAGTGCTCTCCAATGGGCGGTATTGATGATTATTTTCTCCTCTAATAGTGTGTATAGCACTTTCAAGCACTATGAATGCAAGATAGTAGTGATGAAGTATTCAACTGAGTACCAGATAGATGTTTTGTGTTCTGTGTCTCAAATGTGTGGTGCCTTCAGCAAATAGGATTTCTTAAGGGCAATCCATAGCATTTCTAATAGTCTCTACTGTTTGGGAATCTATGAGACCCCACATGCCAACAACTCATAAAAGGTAACCCATTCCTGGTACTGGAGATTTTATTTCATAGCATATGTTGGCAAGTTGGGGTATTTTCCTCTCATTACAGGGTGAATTAGCCGGAGTTCTTTAGAGGAACAAAACTGCTAGGATAAATTGCTCTCTCAATATGAAGGGGATTTATTAGAGTGTTTTACAGGTTATTGTCTAGCTAATACAACAATGGCTCTCTCCTGACCAAAAGTCCAAGAATCCAGTAGTTGTTCAGTCCACATGGCTGGATGTCTAAGCCAGTTTTTGGTATATGTCAGAGTGAACCAGTGAGAATGAGGGAACGAGTCAAAAGCATAAGCTTCCCTCTTCTGTGGCCTCTATACTGGTTGCTCCAGAAGGCATATACCAGATTTAGGGTGAGTCTTCCAACCTCAAATTATCTGGATTCAAGGTGAGTTTACAGCCTCAAATGACCTTGATTAAAGGCAGGTCTTCCCACGTCAAATGATCCCCTCATCTGCTGTGCACAGCCGCTTGGGTTTCAGTTAATGCCAGATATACCTGAGCTGAATGCTTAGAATAGCCTTCACACAAGTTACCTCCACTTCAGGTGTATGAGTGTGTGTGTGTGTGTGTGTTATTTAAGAATATTCCACAGGGAATTTTCAAGAGGCCTTTTGTGATAGTTATCTCACCACAATATTCCCTCCTTTACTTTGTACTCCATATGTATTTCATTTTATCAGTTACATTCATTTAGAGTACCCAAACTAATATAATATCTTTATTATGAAATGAAAATTTATCTTATTGATTTTCTGTATCTGTTGAAATAATCAAGAGTATTAATGATGTTTCAGTGGTTGATTTTGTATTTTAATATAAATAAGTCCAGTAATAGGCCATGTTATACTTGGAAATGATCTTTAATTTTGTAGAATTTTTGTGAAGTCTTTTTATGTCTACATTTACAATTATATTTCTAGGTAGCAATATTCTCTTGCAATATTTTTCCCAATTTTTGTGTAAGCTTAATTAATCTTGAGTTTATGGAAAGAAGTGGAAATAATTTAAATAATGTCTACTTGTGGAAGAGTTTGAGGATTAGCATTGTTTAAATGGTTGTATAGGGATTATAGCTAGTATGATAATTTCTAGATATAATTTCTAGAACTTTTTGTTTAGAAGTGCTAAGAACTGGACCTACACCTTTATGTACACTGACTTCATTAAAGAATCTACCATTGAAAATATTTATAGTCTCAGAATGATTTTAAACTGCTGTGTAGTAAGGTCATTGCCTTTGTTTCCTCTTAAGTAGTGTTGCAAGAATCTTTCTGGAATAAGCACTCTGACACCAATGGAGGTAGAAGAGAAGAGATGTATTCAGTGGTGAACTGAAGTCAGGATAGTTCCTGAAAGGCCTCAGTATCTGGTCCATTTTGCACTCTCACTTCATACAAGGCCAGATGAATAAGGAAACAAGATTTAACAGATGCATGTGTATCGGTCAGCAGGTTGTTAAAGGCAAAAATCCATTGTTTCATCCATTTATCCAGGTCATTCTGTTCCAGGTAGCAGGTAGAGTCATACTTGGCGAGTATGGTGTACAAACAGTGCTTTAGGTAACCACTAAATAGATAAATAAATTAGTATCTAATAATTGGTCTTTTCTACCTTATCCTACTCTGGTGTGTTAAATTGTCTATTCCTTAGTTATTATTCTATTGCTGTGATAGGACACCACGACCAAGGCAACTTATAGAAGAACACATTTATTTGGAGATTAAAGTTTCAAAGAGTTATGATCACCACAGCAAGGAGCATGGCAGCAGGCAGATAGGCAGGCAGGTAGGCAGACATGGCACAGGAGCAGTAGCTGAGAGATTGTATCTTTATCTACAAGCATGAAGAAGAAATAGCTGAATGGGAATGGTGTGGGCTTTTGAAATATCAAAGAACCCTTCCTAAACAGTTATAACACCTGAGAAATGAGTATTCAAATATATGAGACTATGATCGCCACTTTGTGCTTTATCCTACCTGATTTCTTCTACAAAAGTAGATTTATTCTATCAGAGGCCAATAGCAATATTTTCACATTCATGTAAATGCAACAAAGACACAGTCTTTGATAGTGCAGCCCCGATTCATCTGTTAATTCAGTTTACGTGAGTAAGAACAGTTTCAACTGTTCATTGCTATTGGCCATTTCTGTATTCAGTGAGTCTACAATGAGCCAACATGATCATCAAATTTCCCCATGCCATGGCTGGTGATGTTCTCTCTAACAGTTCTCTGAAGTGTTCTTGGAAGCTTATAACCTACATTTGTTTGCTTCTGTGCTTCTCCATTTACATCCCTTCATTTGTACATTGAAATCATGTATTTATCACCAAGCATTCTCTCTCTTTCTCTTAAAACATGATGTTTTAGCTTCATAATTTTGTACCAAAGACTTGATGACTTTTTTATAATATACTAGGGCAACAATGAAAATCAGATTTTTCCCATTATCTCTAGGGCTGTTGATATTGCTAGCCATTAAAAATTTTAAATGACTGTAGATGAAAGTCTGGCCCGCAATCAAGATAAATTTCTCTCACTCGCTGGTCCCACAGCCGCTCAGAACTAAATAAACAGGCCTCTTGTTATCTAGTTCTTATATTTTAAATTAACCCATTTCTATAACTCTGTACTTTGCCACGTGGCTTTTGGCTTACTGGTACTTTTACATTTTGCTTCCCATGGCAGCGGCTGGCAGCGTCTCCCCTGCTCTATCTTCTTCCTTCCTCTCTCCCTCTTTAGAATGTCCTGCCTAAACTTATTCTGCCTCACCAATGGCCAAACAGCTTATTTATCAACCAGTCAGGCAACACATTTTCACAGCATGTAGAATGACATCACCCATCAAATGACTTTTCAGAATTACATATATATATTTAATATAGTTTTCAGATATTGGGCACTGAAATGTCATTTTAGTTAGTTTATTGGTCATGTAGTGATACAAGGAAATTATTTTTAAGGGCCTGAGGGGTGAGAGCAATGAAAGAGATACCATGATAGAGGGAGAAATCATGGGGATAGGAAGAAACCAGGTGCTAGGGAAGTTCCCAGGAATCCACAACAACAGCTGAGACTACTATCAAAGGTGGAGAGGATGCCTAACCTGGCTTACCTGAGTAATCAGATCAGTGAATACCCTAACTGTCATTATAGAGCCTTCATCCACTAACTGATGGAAGCAGATGCAGAGATCCACAGCCCAGCATCAGGCCAAGCTCCAGGAGTCAATTGGAAGAGAGATAAGAAGGATTCTATGAGGAAGGGGCATCATGAGTATGATGGGGAAACCTACAGAGACAACCAAACCAAACTAATGGGAACTTGGGAACTTTAGCTGTGGAGCCTCGATAGGACTGGATTAGGCCCTCTACATAATCAAGACAGTTGTGTAGCTTGATCTGCTTAAGGGGCCCCCTGGCACTAGGGTCAGGATCCATCGTTGGTGTATGAGCAGGCTTTTTGGAGCCCTCTGACCATGGTGGGACACCTTGCACAGTTTTGATGCTGGTGGAGGGAATTGGTCTTGCCTCAACTGAATGTACCAGGCTCTGTTGACTCCCCACTGAAGGTCTTTCCGTGTCTGAGAAGGGAATGAGGGATGGGTTGGGGGAAGGCTGGGTAGTGGGAGGAGAGAAGAGAGGAGAATCTGTGGTTGGTATGTAAAATGAATAAAATTTTTTTAATGCGAAATAAATAAAAACAAATAATACAGAAAAAGAAACAAGCCTTTTATTTGCTTCTCTGTTCACACTATGATATGGTTTGAACACTCAGCTAAGGTTTTTACAAATATGCCTTATCCTATACTTCCTGATCCCCCAGAGCTATTTCCATTTATGTCATCTTTTCTTTATTATACAATATTGTTTAAGAACTAGACTTGTGCTCTTCATCTTGCATGTATTATATCACATTTTCTTCAGCATATCTTTATTAGGTAATTAATACTACCCTCATACTGATAAACTTTAATATTAGCTATGTGTTTAACGTGGCTGAGACAGGTCATGAATTCAGTCATGTCTGAAGAGTTTATCACCTACATAAGTTAAGCTTATAACATCACTTAATTTTTTTCAGATAGCAAGTTGATTGTAACATCTTTTCACTTGGCATTCAGCAAAAGATTTTAATCTCCTTCTCGCAGTGAGAAGCCAGCCATTTAACTATTGTTTGTATGAATCCTTGAAGAGTAGAAAATTACTTTTACAAAATAACAAGACATTCAATTTTCCTCAAATGCCACAGTATTCATTACCTTACATTTTCATATATTCACAATAGTTGGTGGTTATCCCATTGCTCTCTCTCAGAGGCTGCATCCACAGTTGCCCTTCATTATGTCTTAGAGTATATTTTTCTTAGCATTAAAATTCTTCTTTAATTTTTATCCTCATGGATATGCATGAGTGTTTATTTCAGAATCTCTATTCCATAGACAAATCTTATCAACATCTTAAAATGAGTATTTATGTTATGACACTCATCCTTCAATTCATCAAAATTTGGAGGAAGTTGAACAGCATTGTTTTGTTAGCTTATTTCATCATGCACCAAGATACAAATAACTGTAAAGTAAAATAATTGGACACCATTAAAGATAAACAAGGAGGAATTAGGAGTAAGTAGGGAGATATGTTTGGCTGTTACAGGTACAGAAAAGTGGATATGAAATAGCATTTCTTTGGAAAAGCCTCAGAGAATGTTTTAGTTATAAAATAATTTTGTACAAGCTTATGGAGAATGTCTATCAAAATAATGTGGAATTAACAATTGAAGTGTGCCATTAGATTTAGTAAGATTTAAAAGGCAATTTGGAGCCTCATCTATTTATGGGAAATAAATTGTTTAACAAATGTGTTCATCTCTCAATTAGTGTATATAATGTAGATGTAACCGGCTTGTTAAATAAGAAACACAGAATCAATTGCAGAGTTAAACCACGAGGTCAGAGCAAGAGCAGAAAACTTTACCCTTCACTGCTTCTGCTGTTCTTCCTCTCAGCAAGAAACCTACTTCTGTGTGTCCTGTCTATTTAAAGACTTTCTGTTCTGTTTTCTCATTGGTTATAAACCCAGCCACATGACCTCCTTGTCACTGCCTGTTTGTTCAGACCTCCAGGTCTTCTATGGTTGGTATTAAGATTAAAGGGGAGTGTCGCCATGCTGGCTGTGTCCTTGAACACACAGAGATCTGCCTAGCTCTGCCTCCCAAGTGCTGGGATTAAAGGCGTGCCCCACTACTGCTCAGCTTCTGCTCTGGCTTGCTCTGACCTCAAGGCAACTTTACTGGCATACAAATAAAATCACATTTCAATACAAATAAAATATCACTATATTTCCCCTTTTCTATTTTAATAAAAAGAAAAAAAGGAAAAAGTTATAACTAATATAAGAAAAACTATATACAAAAGTACAATAATTATATATACCATATATACAAACAATAAATACCTAAACACTATCTAGTCCATTTGTATTTGACAAATTCAGAGAAAATAACTCCATTATCTATCCTATTTTGGAAAGTCCAGAATGTACCTGATTCACTTTTATCCTAACTTATATTGCTAACGGAACTGTCTCATAACGTCTTTCAAATTTATACAATTACAACTCTTAGTGAGTTTTTCTGAAATCCTTAACAAAGATAATTATAACTATAACTAACTGATCTTCAACTCCCTCAAAGACCCAAGAAGGAAATAATACTACCTAATAAAAAATAAAAACAAGAAGTGCATGCAAGCAACTTCCAAATGTGTTGGCAAGAATTTCCACCTAAAACCTGAGAAAAAAAGATTCTAAAATGGAGCTAAAAACAGCTTCCTAGTTGTCTCTCTCAACTTAGCGGCAGCCTGCCGGTTTGAGCTACTATGGCAGGTAACTGGTGTGTGTGTGTTTCTGACCTGCAGTGCGGCGGGAATGAGGAGTCTACAAGCAGCACTTTACTCTGCTGTGTGGTGGATATAGCCTTTGTTAGTTTAAAAAAAAAAAAAAGGTTTCTGGGCTATGCGCTGCTTTGATAGAACTGCTTCTGATAGTTGATGGTACACATGGCTCCAGACCCAGAGCTGGCAGTAAACTGTTCCACCGCCATGTTGGGAAGCTGAGGTGGGCAGAGCCAGCAGCCACAGCGGCTTTCAGACTTACAAAGATGGATATTACACAGAGAATCTGGTTTATGTTGTCTTGGGGATTTTTAACTGCAGAAAAAGATTTGATCATAAAAGCTACTGAGTTAAACAAATATGTAAATTTTAAAGATACCTTGACTTCAAAATTTGGATATAAGGATATGTTGCTTTGGAAAGGAGTCTCTGCTTTTGTTACCACAGAAAGCCAGAGGCTGTGGATTTGTTCCAGATTAAGATACTTCAGGTTTGATCAGCCAAGACCACCTGAAAGGTCTCCAATGACACCATGGCCCAGATGATCCGACATCCAGAATGGTTTCGAAGCAACTAACTGGCTCAGAGGTTCACCCTAATGGACTACTCCATAATCCTAAAATTTTCTTTGTATCCCCAAAAGATACAGCGCCTCCCTCCAGCAGGAAGTAGTAAGAGAAACTACGCCCAATTTCCCAAAATTATCAAGCTGGCTTTGGAGATGGAATTGGCTCACTCCTTCTCTAAACCCAGGCATATTGCTAAAAAAAAAAAAAAAAAAAAAAAAAAAAAAAAAAAAAAAAAAAAAAAGGTTAAGAGATTCTTGTGTCCCAAATCAGAAGAGCCCTCTGATGTGGGACAGAGAAAAACCAATATTTTTATTTAAAGCAGGTTGATTATAAATGCGATCACTTTCTATTGAAGAAAAGGGGATAGGATATAGATATAATAGGATAAAAGGGTAGATTAAGGAACTTACTTCTAAAGAGCAACAACTTGTTTAAAATGTTTTACATTGGTATAGATTTTAGTCTATTGATACAAACTTAAATTGTGTTATACTGTGTGTATATTTCTACTCTTGTTTAAGATATTATGTTTGTACAGCTCATTTAAAACTGTAATGGATAATTAAAATAGATTAATAACTGGTCATCTATGATAATCATACTCATAGCCATGTTAGTTAAGTCTTCTAGGTATACACAGAGATATTTCAGATAGACAGGTAATCTTCAAACACTTCAAAGGTCTACAGAATATGGCATTTAAAATATTTTTAAAATTCAGCCTTTCTGGACAGTGAGACATGTCTGCTCCTGGCAGCACCAGATTTACTTCAGAGAGGAGGATGGGCATTGAAGACACTTCATATGGAGTTTTTCTTCACCTTGGCAAAAATAGCCATTTGGGCAAGCAACTGTTCTTGCCTGGACTGCTTGATTGACTAAATATGCAGGACCCATATATAGAAAGGTGACCACTGAAATTTGCTTGGCAAAATGGTCTTTCAGGTTCTTGCTTCACAGAGGAAACTGCCAGACATTCTACAGGACACTGAGAGAAGTGCCTGAGAGACTCTATCCCTGTGGGCTGAAGACAAATGCCCCAACTTTACAAAGAAACGTTAGGTGACAGTCCAGGCTGCCAGCTGTCTCTGTCTACCCTACAAGACTCCCAAAAGTTGCTTGCATCCTTCTCCCATTTCTGAGGTAATATTATATCTTTCTGAGGTCTTTGATGTGGTTGATGACTAGATAGTTATAATTTCCTCAGTCCTGATAAAAGATAAGTTAGATATAAAACCTTAGACTCACAAATACAAGATAGATAGGATATCTTCTTTAATATTGTAACTGTAATTTTTGCTTGAAATTGTTTTGTTATCTGAAATTTTACTATGTAAAAGTTAAAACATTCCTTTAAAAAAAAAAGAAATGAGGAAGTGCTGTGGATATTGCTCTGTATAAATAAAATGCTGTTTGGCCAGTGGCCAGGCAGGAAGTATAGGTGGGACAAGAGAGAAGAGACTTCTGGGAGGTGGAAAGTTGGGGTGGAGAGACACTGCCAGCAACCGCCATGACAAGGAAGATGTTCGGTCTACTGTTAAGCCACTAGCCACATGACAAAGTACAGATTAATAGAAATGGGTTAAATTAAGATAGAAGAAGTAGATAACAAGAAGCCTGCCACGGCCATACAGTTTCTAAACAATGTAAGTTTCTGTGTGCTTTCTTGGTTGAGTCTGAGTGACTGTGGGACTGGCAGGTAAGAGAGATTTGTCCTGACTGGGCCAGGCAGGAAAAACTTTAACTACAATATAATGTGCCACTCAACTCATACAAATTGTAAATACCATAGTGTATAAGTAGAATAAAATGGGCTGGTAGGACATTTAATAACTAACTCTGGGACAAATTATAATTTTGTGACTATAATAAAAATATGCATTTCTAAGATAGATAAGGATATTGAACATTTATTTGTGTTTCTTGGTCATTTGCAATTCCTCTGTTGAGAATTCTGTTTAGATCTGTACCCCATTTTAAATTGGATTATTTGGTTTGGTGATGTCTAGTTCCTTGAGTTCTTCATATATTTGGGAGATCAGCCCTTTGTTGGATATGAGGCTGCTGTTTTGTCCTATTGACAGTGTGTTTTGCTTTACAGAAGCTCTTTAGTTTTATGAGGTTAATTTATTAATTGTCGATTTTAGTGCCTGCACTATTGGTGTTCTGTTCAGGAAGTTGTTTCCTGTGCTAATTCATTCAAGACTATTTTCTGCTGTCTCTTCTATCAGGTTCAGTGTATCTGGTTTCAGGTTGAGGTCTTTGATCCACTTGTGCTAGAATTTTGTGCAGGGTGATAAATATGGATCTATTTGCATTCTCCTACACGGTTACCAAAAGCAATCTACAGATTCAGTGCAATTTCCATAAAAATTCTGACACAATATTATGCAGATCTTGAAAGAAAAATATTCAACTTAATATGTAAAAAAATGAGATATCTAAAACAATCCTGTGCAATAAAAAGAACTTCCAGAGGTGTCACTAATGCTGATTTCAAGCTCTACTGCAGAGATATAGAATTAAAAACCACATGGTATTGGCATAAAAAGAGACAGGTGGATCAATGAAATAAAATGAAAGATCCAAATGTAATCCACAAACCTATGGACAATTTATTTTTGACTAAGAAGCCAAAATTACACAATGGAAAAAAGAAAGCATCTTCAACAAATGGTGCTGGTCTAACTGGATGTTGGCATGTAGATTTTTTCTTAAACAAAGATTTTACAAAATTCTAATTGAATTTTAATAATGGTGAACTGGGTCATTTCAACTAATTTCACTAAAAAGAAAGCTAAAATAGCGAATTAAAGTATAAAAACCATCTGCTTGGAGGCAGTTGTGAACTAACAAACTTGCAGAAAATTATGTGATGATTTAATGTAATATGGAAGGATTGGAGGTGGATGGACATATGGAGCTATTTTTCTTCTGTGGCAAAATTGACACACTGTGATTTGCAAACCATACTTATCTTTGTAAATAAAGTTTTATTGCAAAATAGGAATACACATTTTTATGTATTTTTTGTGCCTCTTTGGATGTTTCCCAGCAGAATTCAGTAATACCAAGATGTAAAGTTCTGTAATGCTTAAAATATTTATCCGTTTAGCACTGTGGGATTGGGTAATTCTAAAGGAGTCATTCAGAATCTGAGGTGCTGAAAGGCACTTCTGAATGGTTTTTAAATTTAAAGAACTAGGATAAGAGTCCAACAGCCATCATCAGATAGGCATGTCATCTCATTCCTAAAATTGACTTGTGCTAATATCCGATCGCAAGTGCTGACAGCCACCCAGCAGAAGTAAATGTCAATCCTTTCTACACAAGATTATTTCTACAGACAACGTTCCCAGAATAAAATTAAACATAGTTATTACAAAAGAATATAAAGCTATATTAATGGGAATCAAAAGAAAAAACAAAAATGAGAAACAGACCACAATGAGTTCTCAACCACATACTTTAAAAGCATATTCAAAATGGGCCTAGAGGAATGGCTCCACCAATGTGAATACTTACTGCTCTTGCAGGAAACATAGTTTAAGGTCCACTGATGGCTCAAAACTGTTGTAACTTCAGGTTCAGGGAATCAGGTGCCTGCCCTCTTCTGGCCTCTGAGGATACCCAGGATATGCATGACGTACCTATATACATTTAGGAAACCATTCATGCATATAAAATTAAATTAATTATTTTTAGGGATTCCAATCATAAGACTTGATAATAGAGTAAAACTTTCACATCACATCACTAATTCATCAAATATAATTAAAAGTGTTTTGTACTCCATCAGTGAGGTGATTGTCAGTTGCTAAATAAGAGGAAATGATTTTTTTATTTATATGTAAATTAATTGGATCATTGCCTATGCCATATCTATGCAATACTCTCTTCCCTGTTTCAGTATTTTCAGAGGCAGGGAATATGCAAGTTGATATAAACTACAATTCTGTTCTCTCTAATCTACTTATTGTCTCCATCTTTGTTGTCTCTGAGATAATGTCTTTTCATATAATCTAATGGCAATAATATCAATCATCTGTTTTAAGAAGCAATATAAAGGATGCTTATATGTTGTTGTTTATATTTGCTCTTTAGGTGGGCCCACCACACAGTTCCCAAATAAAACATGCATGGAGGCTTATTTTTAACTATGAATGCCCAGCCTTAGCTTGGCTTATTTCTTGCCAAATTTCTTAACTTAAATTAACCCTGTCTGTCTTTTGCCTCTGGGATTCTGCCTTCTCTATTTTTATACACCTTTATTTGTTTCTTAATCTGTTGCTGGTTGTGCAGCTTGGTGGCTGGCCCCTAATGTGTTCCTCCTCCTCTCTCTCCTAGATCTCCCTTCTCCCAGAATTCTCCTTTTATTAATTATTTCTGGTTGCCAGCCCTACCCATCTTTTCCCTCCCTCTTTATTGGACATTCGGCTCTTTATTAAACCATCAGATCTTTTAGACAGGCACAGTAACACAATTTCACAGAGTTAAACAACTGCAATATAAACAAATGTAACATACCTTAAAATAATATTCTCCAACACTTATACTTACATCAAGTAAGTACAACTAAGTGTGAAAATCCAAATGGAAGTGGGACCATAAAAATTATATAAACTCAATTTGTTTCAATGATATAAATTCTTTATAAATTTATTAAATGTAAGAGGAAAGTAATAGTAGCCAAGATTATCTGTCATAAAATGTTCCTAGTATGAACTATCCATGGAGGATTGTGGAGTAAGTGTCAGCCTGAGCCTTAGTTACTCAACAAGGAGAATCCAAGTTTGTAATTTCATCAGATGAGTTCATATTCAGAGGCATCATTAGTGGTAATAGTTATTCAGACAAAAGAAGATATTTTACAAGCATGAAGCCTATCATCATAATTTTTCTTTTCATTTTGTATCATGTCTCCCTGTTGGCACATCAATAGTTTTGACCTTTTAAAGTTGTCCTTTATTTGAACCAGAGAAATAAAAGGCCATTCAAACCTTCTAGGAAGAGTGGGGAGGAAAGCAAATGCATTGTAGTTATAGCTTCCTTACGTCCCTAACAAAAAGCATCTCCTTTTATATCAGCTAAACAACTTAGACAATTTTCAAATATAAAAATACATATTTATCAAGTACTTCCCCTCTTTCTCTAATATACGTCACATTCTAGATTCCTTCCAATATTGATTTAATGTTGACTACCATAAGGAATATTTCTAACAATAATAACATTGGCATTAACTCTTATACTCAAAATTACTTAAATTATCCTTTTGTTTAAATTAATTCATTTAACTGATACACAGAAATATAAATATTAAATATATTATTGGGATACCATGTGATATTTCAATAGATGTGTACATTGTATAATCACTTAAAGAAATTTCTGTCCCAGAACATTTATTACTTTTTTTCTAGTGAAATCATTCAAAATATAGTGATACAGAAATTCAGTTTTTATACATTCTTTATATTTCCACTTCCATTAGTATCTTGAATCCACTTATGTATACTTTCTTGATGTGATTATAAATATCCTTTAGATTGATTGTTGAAATATTTGATTGATATTATTGGCATTTCTGAGTTATATGGTATCTACTGACTATTGTCACCATAACATTTATGGCTGCTTAACTACAACCTAGTTCCTACTGATTGCCATCACTTACTGACCCTGGTCCTTGCTTGACTCTCGTATTCTTGTACTTCTTAACTTCAACTTTTTCAGAACCACACAGGAATGACATCATAAACTCTTAATTTTCCTGTACCTACTTCGTCTCACTTTATTGTAATAGTCTTCAGTTTTTTCTGTATTATCCACAATATCTTTTTTTAAATATTGACAATTTATTTAAAAATGACAACACTTAGGTTATAATTTTCTGGTCACTTTTTAAATGTGTTGTAATAAGCATTGAAATGAAGATATCCTTTCAACATATTGATTTCATTCTTTATGGTTATATATCCACTAGTAAGATTGATAGGTCATTTGGTACCTCCAAGTCATTTTTTATAATGGCTGGAATAATTACACATTCATCAATAGTGGCAATGTTCTTTAGTGTATTGGCTGCTCTAAATAATGTCACATGATATTGCTTTATGGTTTTGCTGCAGTATTATTAGTAATATTGTTGGGAATATTTTCATATACCTATTGACCACTTGCCTTCTTTTTGAAGTATCTATTTAAGTATTTAGTCCATTTTTCTTTTCTATGCATGAGAGCATGTGTTCATGGTTGACGTCAGGTAAAACAGTCTTGTATGGAATCTGGATCTGGCATATTTGACTAGAAAGGCTGGTTACCAAATCCCAGAGATCATTCTATCTCTGTATCTTCACTACTGGATTTAAAAGCAAGTACCACCTTGCCCAGGCCTTCATGTGGATTCTGAGCATCAGAAACTTGCGTCCTTATATATGTGTGGCAAAAATTTGACCAATTAAGCCATCCCTTGACCCTTCATTTTTCCAGTGACCTTTTAATACAGAATTTTGAAATTATCTATATATGCTGCATATAAACCTCCTTCATAAGTATAATTTACAAATATGTGTTAGCCTTCTTTTGTAATTATAGTTTACACATATGTGGTTGCTTCTTTATCCTGAAAGGTGTTTTCTTTGCTGAGCAGGAGCTTTCTAGTTTGATGTAAATCAGCCCCTTTGCTTTAGTTCCCTGTTCTTTTGGAGTCTATTAAAAAAGAATCCAATATTAAAAAACCTTTTACCTAGTTGTTTCCTGTGAGTTTCATAGTTTTGAGCCTCAAAAGATCACCTTTTGACCAATTTTACTTGATTCTTATAGCTCAAGAGAGGTAGATGATTATTATTATTTTCAACATTTTTCCATGCAGATACTCAGTTTATGCAGTATATTTGCCTGGAAAGACTGCCTTTTCTCCAGTGGGAAAAGCAGTTGCCTACAGATATATGAGTTCATGTCTAGATTTTTCTTTCAATTGTATGGGTTTATGTTTCTCATCATGTACTATTTCCATAGAAATTTTGTTATCAAAGCATATATATTTGAATTGTTTACCTTTCCATTTTTAATTTTAACTTGAGTCTTTTCTTGCTTTTTTAAATTTTCACTAGGGATATAATATTGTCTTCATCTTTAAAGTATGTGTATGTGTGTGTGTGAGAGAGAGACAGAGACAGAAAGAGAATATTTTTGCTTTAAAATTTTTAACATGGTGTATTTTGATCATATTCTTTCCATTCTCCAACTCCTCCCAGATCCTCCCCAACTCCCCCCTCCATCTCTCTTAAAAAAGGGGGTGGGGAGCACAAAAATTAAAACAAGCAAACTAAAAATTAGGAGCTGTCATTCCTAAATAGGATATCTTTATCATACCCCTCCTCCAAATGTCTGGGATCTATGTGCAAAAGGAGATAAAATGGTTGTAAGAGAGCCGGGCAGTGGTGGCGCATGCCTGTAATCCCAATACTCGGGAGGCAGAGGCAGGTGGATCTCTGTGAGTTTGAGGCCAGCCTGGTCTACAGAGCCAGTCCAGGACATGCTCCAAAGCTATAGAGAAACCCTGTCTTGAAAAACAAAACAAACAAACAAAAAAAGGTTGTAAGAGGCACAGGTGATGAATGATTCCAAGGAAACTGTTTCCCAGACACAGCAGGACTGAAAGAGTGTGTGGCAGCACAACTAATTCCTTTAGAGGCTCAAGCTAGATGGGGTCCCAGAATTAGAGGGGCAAGTTGTCATGGGCTCCCACCCCTAGCCAAATTGTTATTGATAACTACTGGCAAAGTTTTCCTCCATGGAGTTTCACTAGGTGTGTCAACCATACTCCAGGTCAGAATTCATGCCCAGAAGTAGCTGACCAACACAAAATACACTTGATTTTTTAAAAAAATATTTTTAAGTTTAATTTTTCACACATACTCCCCACTGTTTTTTGTGTGTTTTTTGCTTTTAGTTTTTATGTTTTTTGCACTGCAGTATATTTTGAGGTCAATATGACACCTCCTTGATTATTCTTTTCTTCAAAATTTATTTTGGTACTTCTTTTTTTGTGGTTCTTATATATGTGTATATATATATATATATATATATATATATATATATATATATATAATTTTTTTCAAGTTCTGTGGACAATGTCATGTAACATTGGTTATATTGAATCTATGGATTTCTTTCAGTATTATGGATAGTTTATGATAATTATTTTCAAGTTCAAAGCTGCAAGATTTCTTACTACTATTTTGTGTAACAACTTTTTCAATTGTTCAACAATATTTTACAGTAATTTTCTTTTTTCTTTAATTTACTTAGCTTTAAAATTTTTGTCCTTAACTGATGATCTTTGCTTTTATAATTATCATCATCACTACCACCACTCCCACACACAACCTACTGAGTATATTTAGAGTTTCTCATATGTATGTGTTTGAGTGTGACCTCTTGGGATTAGATAACATATCAAAGGCCTGATGCCTGAAGAAGTCAGTTTCTTCCTTTCTCTGGACCTGTCGATTGCTTGTACCTCTTCATCTAGAGGTGTAATTCCATTTTCTTCATTTTGTAGCTCCTTAAAATCTTCTTGACTTTTTTGTTTGTTTGTTTTTCGAGACAGGGTTTCTCTGTGTAGCTTTGCGCCTTTCCTGGATCTCGCTCTGTAGACCAGACTGGCCTCGAATTCACAAAGATCCACCTGGCTCTGCCTCCCGAGTGCTGGGATTAAAGGCGTTCACCACCACCACCCAGCTAAATCTTCTTGACTTTTAAAAGATGCTTCTATCTCTTTTAAAGCACTGAATTTTTTTCTCTGTTGTTTATAAATTGACAGTTTCCTTAAAATAGTTGTTTTGAAATTGTTCATACATATTATTCACTCTTGCTAGCTAATATCTTGTCAGATTCAGGCACTATATTTTTAGTATTACATGGGGCTATAGTTTTCTGAACGCCCTTGATATCAAAACATTTATTGAACTCCATCTTCTTGTCATATAAGGTTGAGGTGTTTTTGTTTTCCTAATCTGTCTTGGTTCCTGTCTTTCTAGAAAAATCTAAGCAGGCTATTTATTTTCTTTAAAATTATAGTAACTTTCACCAGTTCAGCAGTGGAGGGCACTTAGATCTGGATTAACTTCAGTCTGCAGCTGTATATTGAAGGACAATCAAGCTTAGATTTGTCCCAATCCTTATTTGAACTTCATAACATGTGCCATGAGAATATCCACAATAATAATCTAATATTCAAGCCTCACACTAGGCCTGAGGCAAATCCATATACCTTTTACATGACTACCAGCATGTGGTAGAGTCCTATGAAATCCTTTCTGGATTAGGGCAAGGTTACCATGAAGAGACCCCAATTAGATTCTTATGCCATGCCTCAAAGCCATGTAACAACCTTGGATTCTCAGTCTGTGAAGATTAGCACAGTGCTAAAGTTACTACCATGTGATACTTCTGAAATTGGATCATTGCCTGAGGATAGTATAACCATCCATGGGTTATGCTTACTGTAACAGAAGCTGAACTGATTAAGGCTATGCATATCCACCAAACACTGGGCCTGTTCCAGATACTCTGTTCATAGTCCAGGTAGGCAGTGGTAGCTGATAGGTTCTGCTTAATGTTTGTATATACCATTCTGTCACTGAGTTCTAAAGAATAGTCTTTTTCTATCTAATTTCTCATGTTTTCAGCAAATGTGTATGCTGATGAAGACAGGCCCTTGGATATTTGGGCTGATGCCAATCTGTGTCTTGCCTGCATCTCAAAGCTAGAAAGACTTTCACAGTGTCTCAGTGGCAGTAATACATGTAAAAGAAAAACCCACTTTAATAGACTACAGGTATTTGCCTCATGATGGAGTTGATTTAGAAACTTCATCTTTGAATGCTGATCTTGGTATATAACTGCCTAACTGGGATAGAGATGGTAGATATGGACCCTTGGGAACAAAGCTGGACAGAAATGTAGGTCACACCAAGGTCTCACAATGACCAGGATCTGCAGAGCTAGGTACAGTGTGGAGTCCCAGTATTATTTCCAAGACTGGCAGATACATAGGTCCAAAGCTGGTCTATCCTACCAATGAATCTATCTCTTTGATGCTAGGACAGTTATAGGTACTCTGCAGTGGATATCGCTCTGTATAAATAAAATGCTGTTTGGCCAGTGACCAGGCAGGAAGTGTAGGCGGGACAAGAGAGAAGAGAATTCTCGGAAGTGGAAGGCTGGGAGAGGAGAGACACTGCCAGCCAACACCATGACAAGAAAGAAATAAGGTACTGGTAAGCCATGAGCCACATGACAAAGTATATATTAATAGAAATGGGCTAAATATAAGAGTAAGAGCTAGACAATGGTAGGCCTGAGCTAATGGCCAAGCAGTTTAAATAATATAAATGTCTCTGTGTTTATTTTACAAGTGGGTTGTTGGACTAACAGTGCTTGGTGGCACCTGGAAAGAAGGTCTCCAACTACAGTACTCTGTGGTTATCAGCTAAAGAGGTATGTTATTTCTGTTTGATGCACAGTATTACCACAGAAGATGTAGCTGTGAGTTCTTTGGCAAAGTCTTATCTAAAATTGATGTGTGGAACCCCAGAAACTTGAGTCCTGTTCTGCTTTCTACTTCACATAGTGAAATAAGTATCATTATGGTGGCCAGCCACCTGATTAATGCAGTTATATAAGTCAATGGAATGGATCATGGGGCTTTGGCCAGCATTAAATTTTACCATGGTGGGCCTGGCACTACAATATAAATCCAAGGTAAAAATTTAATACCTTTTTCACTCATAAATAAGAGGTTTTCTATTGATGCATTTTGAAGTTGGACTAGGTTTGATTTGGGCAACTCTTTCAATCCTGTCTTCTTCTATATATATTTTCTTTGTACTATACTAAAAAAAGGCATTATGTTTTCTCACCTAGTATATGTACTTCTGTGAAAGTATTTTGGTTCATGAATAGGTATTCATTTTCAAATATCTATGAGGAAGTAATTGATGGAGGATCCTATTTATGCACTATTTTGTTCCACCTTTCCATTACTTAAAACATCATAAATTAACAAATAAAGGTCCTGATATTGCTTCCAGTCTATATTTTAAAATGTATCCTTCACTATTTTTTACATATTACCTTAGAAATATATTTTGAAAAATAATGGGACTGAGGAGATGACTCAGTAAGACACATGTGATGCAAAATTGAGAATCTGATTTGGAGTTCACACCACCAGCCCAAAGAGTGACACTATGCTGACATATTTGTAATCCAACACTGGGGTAGGAGTCCAAGGCTTGCTGGCTGCTATCCTTGATGTAGGTTCAGTAAGATAACCTGTCTCAAATTAATAAGGTGGTGTGTGATAGAGCAGGGCACCTAAAATTCTTCTATGGTTTCTCCAAGCTTATATTTACAATTAAACACACAAAACACACGGAGAGCATGAAAGGCGAAGTGGTCTATTTATATGGAAGTAGAACCATGGTAAGGGGAGGAAGGAGAAGGACAAGAGAAGGCATGAGGGTAAACATGATCTAAATCACATAGTGTACTTATTTGAAAATATGATGAAGCCCATTGTTTTGCACAATTAATTTGGGCTAGTATTCTTAGAAAGTATCTCAGTGTTTCACTGTCTATCGCTGGATGGCTTGAAATTTGATATGTGAATCAGGCTGGCCTCAAACTCACATCAGGTATGATAACACCTTCAGCATTGATTCTTTTCTTGAGTACTGCTTTAGCTATCTAGGGATTCTTGAGCTTCTGTATGAATGTTTAGACTTTTTTTTTATTTTTTGGGGGAAGAAAATCACTGGAAATTTGATTGAAATTCAATCTTGAGGTTCTTTTTAGTAAAACTGGAATTTTTACAACATTGTTTTTTTGGTTCTTTTTTCTTTCTTTTACTACTACTACTACTGCTGCTGCTGCTGCTGTTGTTGTTGCTGTTGCTCCTGCTACTACTACTACTACCACTATTAACTATTTTTACATCCAGACCACGATTTCCCCTCCCTCCTCTCCTCCCAGCCCCTCTCCCGCACCTACCCCTTGTCCCCTCAAACCACTCCATTTGTATTCAGAAAAGGGCAGGCCTCTCATGGATAGCAACAAAACAAGGTTTTTCAAGTTGCAGTGAGACTAGGCACATCCCTTCTTTTTAAGGCTGCACAAGACAACCCAGCAGGAGGAGTAGGGTTCTTGAAGCTGACAAAAGAATCAGAGACAGCCCCTGTTCCCACTGTTAGGAGCCCCACAAGAAGAAGAAGTTACACAACTGATATATATATATATATAAGAAGACGAAGTTACGAAGTTACACAACTGATATATATATATATATATATATATATATATATATATAGAGAGAGAGAGAGAGAGAGAGAGAGAGGGGGGGGGGAAGGGAGAGGATGTAGGTTAGTCCCATGCAGATTCCCTGGTTGTTGGTTCATTGCTTCTTCTAATCCATAAACACAGGAGGTCTTTCTTCCTTCCAGTGGCCACCTCAATTTATTTGTTCAGTATTTTAAAATTTATTTCACCATTGAAATCATTCTTTAATCTTCGTTTATTCCAAAGTATATTTTAGTCTACTGTGAATGAGACTTTTTTCGTGATTTGTTTTTCAGTTTGTTTATCATTGGTAGATAGGTTAGATACTGAGTTTTGTGTTAACTTTGTATCCTGTAACTTTACTGAAATTTATCCTTTCTAAATGTGTTCTGGTAAACTCTTTAGGGTCTTTTAAATGTAGAATCCTCATCTGCAAGCAGAGATACTTTAACTTCTTCATTTGCTTTTGCATTGCTTTTATTTGCTTCTTTTTTCTTGTTGTTCTAGCTAAGACTTCTAGTATCATACTGAATACGAATGGAAAAAGTGGCCATCACTGCCTTATTCCTGGCTTTAGTGGAAGTGTTGGAGTTTTTCCCCATTTAATATAGTGTTGGCTATTGTTTGACCTATGTAGCCTGTATTATGTTGAGATATGTTCCTTCTACTCCAAGTTTCTACAGAACATTTGATGTGAACATATCCAGGATTTCATCAAAAAATCCTTTCTGCATCTATCTAGATGCTGTCCTTGAGCCCATTATCAAATTAACATTTATTGTTTAGTTTATTGAATAATCCATGCATCTCTGGAGCAAGTCCATTTTGATCATGGTGAATAGATTTCTTAGTATCTTGAATTTATTTTGCATGCTTATATCCATTATCCATATTCCAGTACTTGTATTTGTTACTTGTAGTAAGGACAGTTCTACATAAGGTAACATTGCCATTGTAAATGGAACATGACTTACTTTCTCTCCATCTGTATGCTAGCACCCTTTGTACCAACATTTCAAGTACTTATTTTTTCACATGTTGAGTGTAGCTGGAGACCTTCTCTCCAGGCCCTGCCAAGCCCCGTTAGTCTAACAGCCCACTTATAAAATAAATACACAGATGCTTATATTATTTAAACTGCTTGGCCACTAGCTCAGGCCTACCATTGTCTAGCTCTTACTCTTATATTTAGCCCATTTCTATTAATCTATACTTTGCCACATGGCTTGTGGCTTACTGGTACCTTACATCTTCCTTGTCCTGGAGGTATGAGACTCTTAATCTCAGGGTCGTGGCTTCGTGCCCCATGTTGGGCACCATTTTAGCTGGAGACCTTCTCTCCAGCCCCCGCCAAGCCCTGCTAGTCCAACAACCCACTTATAAAATAAACACGCAGACGCTTATATTATTTAAACTGCTTGGCCAATAGCTCAGGCCTACCATTGTCTAGCTCTTACTCTTATATTTAGCCCATTTCTATTAATCTATACTTTGCCTTGTGGCTCATGGCTTACTGGTACCTTACATCTTCCTTGTCCTGGCGGCCATTGGCAGTGTCCCCTTCTCCCTTCCTGTTTTCTAAATTCTCCTCTCTGTTAGTCCCACCTATACTTCCTGCCTGGCTACTGGCCAATCAGTGTTTTATTTATACATAGTGATATCCACAGCAGTTGAGTCCTGCAACAAGAGGCTCTTATAAGAATTAAGAATTATGCAAATATCTTCATATCTTCACTCACTGATACTATGACTACCTTCATCTAAACCTTAGATTTTGGCTCAGTATCATTGTTTAGGGCCATCAACAGTGCAGCCAGTGCTCTTGAGCATCATTCAATTTGAAAAAACATAGTTTCATTTGTAGCCAGGGGATACATCAGTGTTCCACAGTTCATGTGTAGAAGCTCACTGATAGAAGGGGTGTTCACTTTGACCCTTTGCTGTTTCTCCGTACTCTAAAGCCATGGCCTTATCAGGCCCTTTCTCATGCCTGTAGAAATTTTTCCAAAATGAATGTTTGGGTCTTCCTTTATATGCATTGTTGGTGAATGCTTTTGTAGGCAGACCCATTTAAAAATATAGTTCATGACCCTTGCAAAATAGTTAATATAATCTCTAATGTGAGGCTACACTGCTTGGTCAAACTCTAGGTCCAAAAATCATCTTATTTAACACTGTGCCTTGTTAATGGAAATCCGTTCTTGATTTTTCTTTTGTTTCTATATAATTATTAGTTATATTTGCTATGCATATCAATTTAGCTTTATCAGCCATACTTATCTTAGATTCTTGTAATCATCACTCTACTTAATAAACTAAGCAATTTTTCGAAGATTTACCCTTCCTAGGCAGGCATAATGGCACACACCTGTAATCCCTGCACCTAGGAGGTCAGAGAAGATTCTGTCTCAAAATACCCTCCAACTCCTAAAAATGAAGAGGGAAAGAACATCTTTATTAAATCTCAATGTATTGTAATTAATGATATCCCCTTCAAAACTAATTGTTCTCTAGTAATTATGTTTCTATGGCCTTTTCTTAAGTTAGAAAATAGTGGCTTCTGGGCGAACTATCACAAAGAGGACCTCTGCTTTACAAACAATGTGTCACATTTTTCCCTTGCTTTTCATTCATATGAATACATGATGTCATAAATAAACAACAGCTGTCAAGTTTATCACATGTCCCATGAAGTAAGTCAGGTTTTGACAAATTGTTACCATTCCAGGATCAAACTTCAGTTTTAACACTCTACCGTCTTGGACTTGTTCTAATGTTTCTTTATATCAAGTGTCTGTGAAATACCTTTGAAACAGTACTGTTTGATTATTTTCTTTGGAGAAAGAACCATTTCTTTAGTGATTTACTTCAAGCTGCACCAAAACTTGATCAACAAAGTCCTGCAATTCCTATCCAGGGAGAAAAAACTTAACTGTGAAACTTGAATAAGGACTGAACATTCTATGAGAATTCCTCAGAATTGTTTTATAGCTCTAAAATAAAATTATGGTTTCATTAATTTCCCTTATTTCTTTTGGACAAAATTACCACATTGTGATGAAACTTACATTCTGATTTACTTTGTCATTTTGAAAAGTCTTTTTTGGGTCAGTGAGATAGCTCAGTTGGTACAGGTGCTTGCTGCCAAGCCTGATTAAATGAGTTCAATCTCATGGACCCACATGGTAGAAGAAGAGAACTGAGTCACACAGTTGTCCTCGGCTCTGACTATTTATATATATACATATATATATGCTGTAGCATACTTGTATGTTTGAACACTCACAGATTAAACAACTAAAAACATATGGAATGAAATTTCCTTCTTATATTTTGCTGTACCTCCTAGAGGATTTCTTGAGTTTGGTTTGAAAACTGAGAGAGAGAGAGAGAGAGAAAACGCAACAGACAAAGAGGAGACACTACACATAGACTATTACTTATAATTAATGTAAGAAATAGACATAGCTGGAACATTAAATAGCTTACACAACACATTCTCACATTTAATGGAAGTGGTAAAATTTATGGAGGTTGATAGAAAATTTGTCATATATGAAGGCCAAGTAAAAGGGAGGGATGGCAAGTAGTAACTCAAAGTGTCTTAAGCAATTCTCTAATCTTTAAATATAGTGTCAGTCAAACACAGATTGACTAGGATATATAAGAAGTTTTAGTTTTATTTGAAGATTTTCAACAATTTCTCCCTCACAGTATCCCATCCATGAATTGCTATGTAATATACATACAACATTAGAGACAGAATAGCATAGTTCAGAACATAACTGATAATCAGGTATTGTTGAAACTGGAGTTGTTGGAATAATAGTTGTAATATCTGCCATACTCCACTGCACATTACTATTATCTGGGAGACTTTTTAATGTCTAGATGCTGTATCCTTATGATGAAAATGTCAAAATGGTTGTGATTGATTTTGGCCAAAGTAGAAGGAAGCTAGGTGAGCATATCATTGATTTAATACAGATATTTTTCTTCAACATTATGATGAAACTTACCTAAGTGAAGTGAAGCTACATACATTATGAAGTTTTATGTGCCCCCAATGAATCGCCATTTTGTAAACTTAATCTAAAACTCAAATGCTAATGAATTTGGAGTCTTCGATTAGTTTATTGGCATGGGTTTCTCATGATGACACATAAGACTTAATAAGAATAAAAATAACCAGAGCTTATTTTCTTGTGCTCTTCTATGATGAAGCAAGAAGGCCATTAATAGATGGCAAGCATAGGTTAGCACCAAATTCTTGGACTTTCTAGTCTCTATAATCACGAACCAAGGAAAAATGTACTCTTATCAATTATTCATTGTCAGTAATCTGTTATAGCAGTGGAAATCAAGCCAAAAAAAATATCAAAAGCCACAGTGCCTGTGCAAACACTCAAACTGTGGTTATTTTTGATAACAGATATTTTTCCTCCCTTGAAAATCATTGGAAACTAGAAGTATGTGCTCAGTAGTATTGTTAACACCCAGTCTGCTTGTCCTTGCACTGTACTAAATAATCTTTTCTTTCATTGAAATCAATAACAATTTAACAATTGATATTTCAAAATAAATTAAATATCAACAAGACAGTGTATTGTTAAATTGGAGTTCAAAAATTATTTAAAAATTTGAGTTCATTGCCATGTACTGCTCTATTTTATTTCCTTTTTATTTGCATTGCATAACCCTTTACTCTTATTCTGCTGATTTGTTACTCTTTTTACCATTATCGATTAGTAGTTTGCACAACTCTCCAGCATTACACATTGTAATATTCAGGAAATATGTTAATGATATTCATATAAGTCATGATGTATCTGTTGGTGAGTGAAGAGTGGGCTAGAGGATTTTGCCATGGAAAATTTATATGTTTGTGAGTGTAAATACATTTCAATTTATTTTTGGCAGAATATATTTTAGTTAACAATAAGTAGAATAATGAGCAAAATGCTTTTTAGCATTTCCCTAGCACATTCAGACATTCTACCTTTTATAATGACTTTTGAGGTTTGTGTTTGCTCCTTATAAGCTCTTTAAATAATGATTCTGACTCACTGTGTAGCTAGCACAATGCTAAATACTTCATAAGTATTCAGTCACTGAACGTTGTTTAGGAAGTATTAGCATCTTCAATTTGATGATGGTATGCTGGAGCTTAGGACCATTTAATAGCTTGCCCAAGATCAAATAGTAAGTAGTTGAACCTAATCATGAATCTAATTATAGAGAATTGTGTTCCATTAAGTGTTTTAATTTTAAATCCTAACATTCTATCCCTTAGAATACAGGTCTTTAAAGAATGGAAATTTAGAGCGAAAATAACAATATCTAGAAATAAAGCAAAATAAAGAATGCCAAAAACTTTTGTTTCAGTGGTAAAGGGAAACAGTAAGCTGTCTTCAGAGTCAACTATAACAAAATGTACAGAGGTTGGAGTGGGAATTAGGGGTAAATATTGAGAGGGGGTCATAAAACAATACATTGGCAATTGAAATAGAAACAAAACTCATGGTATTAATCGCAATGTTCTGATTATGTATAGTAATAGCTCAGCTATAGGCATATAAAAGTCTTATTAGGCATGCTCTCATTTGAACTAAAGAATTAAGCAGCAAAAATATTTTTTTCATGAAAAAGTAAAGTACAACATTTTGGATATCCTTTAGGCCTAAACACGTAAGCACACACATGAACAAAGACACTTACTTTTTCCAGTGTTGCATTGATTGTAATGACTTTGCAGATCTGGCCCTATAAACATATTATGAGGCATACTATATGATAAAAAATAATTCTACTTTTGATACCTGATTTTAATTAGAGTTTTCATCATTTGCTTTTAACTGGGTGGAATTTGCATAATGAAAATGGATACTGCAGTGAGTATTTGAACGTAAATGTCCACAGACATCCAGTATAATCTAAGTAGCACAGTATGCACACCATCTGGGCTGACTGCCATTATCCTGCAACCTAGCAAGGCATGAGTGATCCTCTAAGGTCTAATTCCCTGGTTTGCTTGTTTGGAAAGAACTCTGTTTGCCAATATTTTAGAGCAGGTGCAAAGCCATTCTGGAGTTTCCTGCTGAGTTTTATGCCAAGAGCTGGCTTAACTGGACTTTGGGCTCAGATTCCTACTGCCTTAGAGCACTGAGAATCAAGAATGACTTGGCTATACTTTTCTTTCAAGTTAATTCATACACTTTTTCAGATTTCTTCACTGTTTTGTCTAAATCACACCCTATTATCGTGTACAGTGTTTTTCAAATAAATAAGTGAGAGTGTGAATATATTTCATAGAGTGAGTTTGAGGAATGCATAAGCTGGTGGTTGTGTTAGATGATTTTGGAGCATAAGTTGCCTTCCCTCAGGTTTCTATCTTACGGATCTTATGTAAGAATCAAATAAGGAGCTACATTAGAAGGTAATGAGACACATAAAGCACTCTGTCAATACAATATTATATAAAAATGAAAGAGAATATAAGCAAGATTATTACACTAATTTGTTTTAGGAAGTACATAAGGAAACCAGCACACATTGACTTTCTCCTTTCCAACTCAGGTAATTTATTTGGATTATAATGTACTTGATCTAATGACTGAGAGGGAAAGAGGAGAACAGAACAACCTTGCAGCTTACTTTTGTTCACAACTAATTAATGGTTAATGAATGCCCACTCAAAATCCTCTTTTCTTTATTGGTGATCTACTTGTGATTTTGTGCTCATATAAATAATAGGGCTTCTCTGTAACTTTTTCCTGCCCTATAGTTTGGAAGTTGATTAATATGAAAAGTGTTATGGTTCTATGATTGGGTATCATGTGACCAGGTAGCTAACATAGTACTTTTTAGTAAGATAGTAAGAAATCAGCAGTGAGATACAGGGCAACGTTTCCAGAGGAAACTCTAAATTGGTTTTCTTTACTTAAAAGAAGAAAAAAATATCAACAAAAGAAGAAACTATTTTCCTTTGAACAATATTACATGTACTCCCCTCATCTTTTATATATATAAACAAAGAACCTGACATTGTTAAACTACATGATATGGAATGAATGGTGTAATCTTATTTTGTAAAGACAAAATCATGTTCTTCTAATTCTCAAGGATTGTATGATATGTCTTATGGTGTTGTTATATTATAAGTGATTGGATTCACTTAAGGATTTTGAAGAGTGTTTTGGATTATGTGAGTAAGAGTAAATGCAATCATATGAATTCCTATAAATGAGAAATAGAAGAGAGTTTTCACATATCTGTAGAATAAAAAAAAAAACAATGGGAATAAAGACATATAGATTACAATGAAACAGCTACATACCTCAAGTAACCAGAGTGCAGACAGTCCCTATATGCAAGAGGAGATACATAGAAAGGATTCTACTCTAGACAAATGTCTGGAAATGTGACCTTACCAACATACTCTTTTCTAATTACTGACCTACAAAGTAATGGGATAGTATGTTTCCATTGCTATGAGGAACCACATTTTTGGAATTCTGTTAGGATTGCCTTAGAAACCTATTAAAATCACACCATATAAGCAAACTCAAAGCAGAAAAACACATGATCATCTCACTAGATGCAGAAAAGTCATTTGAAAAAATCTAGCACCCCTTCATAATAAAGGTCTTGGAGTGATCAGGAATACAGGGAACATACCTAAACATAATGAAGGCAATCTACAGCAAGCCAACAGCCAACATCAAATTAAATGGAGAGGAAACTAAAAGCAATACCACTAAAATCAGTGACAAGGCAAGGCTGTCCCCTCTCCCCATACTTATTTAATATAGTACTTGAAGTTCTAGCCAGAGCAATAAGACAACATAAGGAGATCAAGGGGATACAAATAGGAAAGGAAGAAGTCAAGCTTTCCCTATTTGCAGATGACATGATGTATACATGAGTGACCCCAAAAATTCAACCAAGGAACTGATACAGCTTATAAACACCTTCAGCAACATAGCAGGATACAAGGTCAACTCAAAAAAAACCAGTAGCTTTCCTATATACAAAAGACAAACAGGCTGAGAAGGAAATCAGAGATACATATAACCCTTTACAATAGCCACAAATGATATAAAATACCTTGGGATTACTCTAACTAAGCATGTGAAGGACCTATATGACAAGAAATTTAAGTCCCTGAAAAAAGAAATTGAAGAAGATGTCAGAAAATTGAAAGATCTCCCATGCTCATGGATAGGCAGGATTAATGTAGTAAAAATGGGGATCTTACCAAAAGCAATCTACAGATTGAATGCAATCCTCCAGTCTTGGACTCAACAATTCACGCTCTTACAGTCCCTCCTCTTTCTTGACAATTGTATTCCTGGAGCTCCACCTGGGGCCTTGCCAAGAATCTCTGCATCTACTTCCATCAGGTATTGGATGAGAGTTCCTGCATGACCGTTAGGGTATTTCGCCATCCGATCACCAGTCTAGGTCAGATCAGGCTTTCTCTCGACCATTGCCAGCAGACTACAGAGGATGTATCACTGTGGATTTCTGGGGACCTCTCCAGCACTCTGCCTATCCCTGTTCTCATGGGGTCATCATTTATCATGGTCTGTTATTCCTCATTCTTACTTCCTGTTCTTGATCCAGCTGGGATCTCCTGTTCCCCTAAGCTTTCTTTCGCTCAATCCTTGCCCTTCATTACCCCCACTGTCGTCCAGGTTGTTCATGTAGATCTCATCCATTTCTCTGTCATGCAGCAATCCCTGTGTCTTTCCTAGGGTCCTGTTTTCTAGGTAGCCTGCCTGGAGTTGTGTAGTAGTCTAGTCATCTTTGTTTTACATCTACTATCCTCCTATGAGTGAGTACATACCATGTTTGTCCTTCTGAGTCTGGGTTACCTCACTCAGGATGATTTTTTTCTAGATCCATCCCTTTGCCTGCAAACCTCATGATGTCATTGTTTTTCTCTGCGTATATGTACCATATTTTCTTTACCCATTCTTCAGTTGAAGGGCATCTAGGATGCTTCCAGGTTCTGGCTATTACAAACAATGCTGATATGAACATAGCTGAGCAAATGCCCTTGTGGTATGACTGAGCATTCCTTGGGTATATGCCTAAGAGTGGTATAGTTGGGTCTTTGGGGATATGGATTCCCAATTTTCTAAGGAAGCACCATATTGATTCCCAAAGTGGCTGTACAAGCTTGCATTCCCACCAGCAGTGGAGGAGAGTTCCCCTTGCTCCACATCCTCTCCAGCATAAGCTGTCTTTAGTGTTTTTGATCTTAGCCATTCTGACAGGTGTAAGGTGGTATCTCAGAGTCATTTTGATTTGCATTTCCTGGATAATTATGGATGCTGAGCAATTCCTTAAATGTCTTTCAGCCATTTGAATGTCCTCTGTTGAGAATTTTCTGTTATATTCTATTTAATTCTGTTTGCTCTACAAAAGATTCTCAGTTTCAACATGTCCCATTGATTGATTGTTTCTCTCAGTGTCTGTGCTGCTGGTGTTATATTTAGGAAGTAATCTCCTGTGCCAATGTCTTTAAGACTACTTCCTACTTTCTTTTCTATCAGGTTCAGAGTAACTGGATTTATGTTGAGGTCTTTGATCCACTTGGACTTAAGTTTTGTGCATGGTGACAGATATGGATCTATTTGCATCCTTCTACACATTGACATCCAGTTATGCCAGCACCATTTGTTGAAGATGCTTTCTTTTTTCCATTGTACATTTTTGGCTTCTTTGTCAAAAATTATATGTTCTTAGGTGTGCAGGTTAATGTCAGGGTCTTCAGTTCAATTCCATTGATCCACATGTTGGTTTTTATGCCAGTACCAAGCTGTTTTTATTACTGTAGCTCTATAGTAGAGCTTAAGGTCAGGGATTGTGATACCCCCAGAGGTTGTTTTATTGTATAGTTTTCTTTTGGCTATCCCATTTTTTTTTTTTTTTGTTTTTGTTTTTCCATATGAAGTTGAGTATTATTCTTTCCAGGTCTGTAAAGAATTGCGTTGCTAATTTGATGGAAATTGCATTGAATATGTAGATTGCTTTTGGTAAGATCGCCATTTTTACTAGGTTAATCATGTCTATCCATGAGCATGGGAGATCTTTCCATTTTCTGACATCTTCTTCAATTTCTTTTTTCATGTCATGATTTGCCTGTCCTTACTATTAAACTCTTAGATCCACTTTCACTTCTTCCAAGAAGTTGTTTTGGAATATGTGTGTGTGTGTGTGTGTGTGTGTGTGTGTGTGTGTGTGTGTGTCAGGTATGAATATGCTTTACCCAGATCTCCAGTTTTTTATGGTAGAATCAATGAGGTCCGCTTTGGTTAGCACCAGCCCATCCTGTGATATCACCACACATTGATGGCAGCATCACACATTTCATGGATGAATATCCAGGTGGAACAAGAATGCTCTGATTCTTAGGTTATACAGGACTCCTCTGATAGAGAACCCTAGCTTGAGAGCCAACCATCAGCTGAAACCTTAGTAGAACTTTAGCTCTATAACTTCTCTTCATCTCAAGCATTCTGCCTATTTCTGTTCTCATGTGGTCATATTCCTTGTTCTCCCATTCTGTTCTGTTCTTGATCCAGGTGGAATCTCCTGTTCCCCTAAGCTTTCTTTCCCTCGAACCTTGCCCTTCATCACTCCCTCTGTTATCCAGGTTGTTCAAGTATATCTCATCAATTTCTCTGTCATTAGGTGATCCCTGTGTATTTCCTAGGGTCCCGTTTTCTAGGTAGCCTCCCTGGAGATGTGTAACAGTCTAGTCATCTTTATTTTACATCTAGTATCATACTATGAGTGAGTACATACCATGTTTGTCCTTCTGAGTCTGGGTTACCTCACTCAGGATGATTTTTTTTCTAGATCCATCCATTTGCCTGCATACCTCATGATGTCATTGTTTTTCTCTGCTGAGTAGTACTCCATTGTGTATATGTACCATATTTTCTTTACCCATTCTTCAGTTGAAGGGCATCTAGAGGTCTAACTTTTACAGGGTATGGAATCCTTGGTTGGTAACTTTTATCTCTCTCCATAGCTTCATTTTTCATGCCATCTATTCTTTCCTTGAAATACTCTGAAAATAAGTCAGCTGCAGTTCCTCTTTTATCTTCTACACATAGGTTGGTTCTACCCTGGAGAACATCAATATCTTCACATAGTTCTTCTGTTTCTTTTAGTCTTTTTTCTCCTTCCTATATCTCCTTGTCTGTGGGAATGTTTTATATAATTGTTTTTACAACTCTTGGATAGTCTATTATAGGTTTTATTTCCATCAATATTTTTCCTTTAATTTTCACTGTTGAAAGTTTATGATTCCATATGGTGTTTGCTTTGTCCATGAGTGAATATGCAGTATTAATTATAACTGATTTAAATTCCTAGCCTCAGAGCTCCCACATCCAGCCATACCTGACTGTGGATGGGATGTGTGCTTTGTTTATTTTTTTTTACCTGTTAGTATGACTTGTACCTTTTTCTTGATGATATCTGTCTTGATGTGTTCAGTATATGAACTGCTATAAATATGCCTTTAACCTTGTGTAATGTAGTTTGAAATTGTGAAATTAATGTTTTGGGAGGTTAGTGTTATATAGAAGCTGATTAGCTTCCAAATTCTTAGTAAGTCTGAGTTACTGGGCTGTATATTTCACCAAAAAAAAAAAAAAAACTTGCTATTTTGGAAATTATTTTCTTCCTGTTAGCTGGTACAGGGTGGCTGAATGGATTGTAATCAAATATCTGCCTTCTTCTAAATCATTCAGGCACTGATTAAATCCCAGTAGTTCTGGGTAGGTATGTAAGTACAGACCTCTAATTCCAGGAGTTGGGAAGCAAGTGTGGGAGTTTACTGCCAGTTTGGGTGAAATCTTGACTGAAATAAAGAAAAGAATTTCTAATCATGTAGACACTGGTAGGCAGACTGGTAAGAACACAGTGTTCTAGAAAATTTCAAAATGAATACTTCCTCTATCTCTGACAAATGCACAATGACAGATGTTTATCTGAGCTCATCTGACAGAGCTTGGTTAAGTTCCTGAGGGGAAAATTTAACATGAGCAAAAGCTACTCCCTCTCATGATCCAATGCCCCTAGAGACTTCTGGTTTGGGGTTAGTCTTCACTGCCCTTCCAGTGGTCTGTCAATCACAGTTCCAGTTACACTGTCCTGATACAATAGCTACAATAGTTTGTGCTTGTGGAGTTTTCCTCACTTAAGTAGTGTTCCTCGAATTCATCTTTATCCTTTGTAATAAGGCTACAAAAATTCACCCTGACGACATTTCTCTTGCAGAGCTAAGTTACTGATTTTTGGAATTGTTCAGATTTTGACTTGTTATCATGATGAAAAGCAACTTCCAGTCTCCTTTCCTGCTGGATTAAAGCACTTCCTTGAGTTTTAAACCCCCCTTTTGCTATTACTGCTACTTAGCCATTTTCTATTTTTGTCACTGATGTTTTATATCTCGAGTTTACTTGAAGATAACTTCTAGTGCTTTTCTGGACTCAAGAAATAAAATTTTAAAATGAACTTTACAAGACTTTTCTAAACTTCTTGACTACTTCAATGTATTATTATAGAAAACTTGTTTGGTGATCCCTACATTGTTATTTGATTTGGAAATATTCTTCATATATAAAACCTGAGCTCTTCAGAGGCTACTGTCATGTAAGATGCATTGTGAAGGGGTTCATATCAGTAGATTCATGCTGGTTTGCTATTTGCTATTTTCTAAATAGTCAGCTGTAGTTGTTGAATAACAAAATATGTTATATATGAGACATTTTCATTTTAGCTACCCCAGATTGGTTCCATGATAGTAACAGGGAAGATCTCTTCTATGTGTCTTTCTTTCATTTTCTTCTAGGAATAATCACTTAATTAGAAAACAGTTTTCTATTAGTAATGATATAATCCAAAGAGATGATAAGCAATCTTGCGCTGGAACTTGTGTACCTAATTTGTATTAGGTAAACTTGTATCACAGTGGTCAAAATATCTCATTTTATCAAGTCCACTTTTAGGTGCCAGGACATATATTACCCCTTCTGCATAAAACCTGCTATGTTACACTTATAAGGCTACAAGGTATATTGTATAATTGGGTCTTATAATTCATTTTTCCAAAATGAACAGGATAATCATTTGAATGATTGTGCATGTAGGAATCATAACACTTAACCGTGGAATGCTTCCCAATGAAGTTTCCATTTTCATTCTTCTTGTGGATACTGCTTGTTTATGGCATTTCTGGATCATACTCAGTAAATATTAGTAAAGGACTAGGAAGCCTTCTAGAAATATTCCTACTATAGTGAATGATAATCCTAGATTTAAATGTACTGGTGCATTCTGTTTTCCACTAATTGAATGAATTTCAGGACAAAATAGAGCAACTCCCAGTTCTCAGTCTTAAAAAGACAATAGCACTTTAAACATACTTATAGATATCATTACATGGGCCAAACAGGTTATACTTAGTACTGTGTGTGTGTGTGTATGTGTGCTATAACAATTGGTGATTTTAGAACTGTCATGAATTTGAAGGGATATATGTCATTACTGAGGAAGGGTATATGGGAGCATTTGGAGAGAAGAAAGGGAAAGGAGAAATGTGTAATTAACTTATAATCTCAAAAATAAAATAAAAAAAATTTAAAAAGATATTAGCAGTAACAAACTCCAAGTCCCATTTAAGTGTTAATAATGGATGAAGTGAAATATGCAATATAAGGACAAGGAAAATAAACTGTATGAATAAAAGCATGCATATGTCATCATGTGAATGTATGGTTCTTTTTCCTTGCTTTAATATGACAGTAATAGGCTCACAACATGAAAGCAAAGTAACTAGATTGTTTTTTGAGGACTGAATACGATGTCACATTAATAATGTTTGATCCAACTGGGGTTGTTTAGTTAAGAAAAATAATGAACATCTTTAGAAAAGAGAATCGGAGCATGAGGATGAGAGCCCAATTAGAGTTTCATTTGCTCATTAGAGAAAACACTACAGCGCACCTGATATGAAATAGATGTGACACTGAGCCTTTTCAAATAAAGACAGACTTATTACGTGTTGCCTAGAGAGCAAATTGAGAAATACTGTATGAAATGGCAAGCAAATGACTTTTGGCTTAACATAAGAAAAGATGGATATAATTATCAGGGGCTATAGACAAAGAAATGGATGAATCTCAGAAGTCACTGAAGACTCTGCATTTAGACATGTTTAGATTTTCAGAGAGTAAGAAATGAATCCTATTCATCTTTGAAAATCTGGTGAATTCATACACAGATGCACACTGACTGGTTCAATAAGACTTCGTTGAATAAGTAAATGTATCAAGTGGATAATTGATTGAGATTGCTTATTCACAGAACAAGAGGTGTCCTAGGGTCAGTCTCTCTTTTTCTCTCATCAGCTCCATCACAGAGTATATAAAAGACAGGTATCTCATCCAAAGAACTTCAAGGATAACATGGAAGGCAGAATAATTTTACACAAGAATGGACAGATGATGTGGAAAGGTATACCAGCAATAATACTGAACTTTTCATGGAGCTATCTGTATGGAGCTGACAGTATGCATATGTTTCATCTTTGTTTTCTGTCTACCATCTGGGATACTAGGAAAAGCAGGAAGATAAGTTTTCTGTATAAATTACCATAATTCTTCATTTTTCCATTATTTCTTACTAAAGACAGCAGTTTGTTCCTTGTCATTAGTTTATTTCAAATAAAACACAACAAATCAAATAGTGGAATAATATCAAGGGGAATGAGTCAATTATAAGCGTAGTTAAGTTTTGATTGATCATGATTTTATCTAGGGAGAGGAGATACTTATTGATGAGAAGTTAACAGTTGCTAGACATAAACAAATGGGTCACTCATGTCTCTCTAAGGAAAATCTGTTGATGCCATGTCATCATTCACAAATAATTAGTATGTCTATGATATGTGCATTTTAATAACAAACCAAGAAATTCAATTGAAAAAAGAATTATCTCTTGTCAAATGAATAATTTATTAACACGTGAGTTTAGGGCTGGGTCACAATCATATAGAAGTTAAGTGGGATCTAGATGCCCAAACGTCTTCTCAATTTTTGCACATTGGTTCAGCTTTTACATAACACTATGCTATGAACAAACCAAAGGCAGATAACATGTTTCTTATTTCTGGTTATAGTGAGATAAATACTGGAATCTAGATTTGTTTCTCTAATGAGAATAGAAAAGAGAGCTGAATGTATTAAATTGGACACTTGCTGCATAATGGTGTTTTAGCTGACCATATAACATGATATACTGGTATTCTCATAAGAATATAACACCTAGTGGCCATGTTTGATATTAGTTTGTATAGATATATTCTGTCATGCTTGCACACTAAAAAATCCTACCTTGCCTAATAATACATTTCTCAGAATTTATCCCTATCATTAAGCAGTCCCCGATCTTAACTAACCTTACACAGTGGGCAACAAGCTACACAAGGCAAATAAATGAGATGGGTCCCTGCATCCCATTGTTTTTCTCCCTAAAACTATATTCCACACTCTGTATTAGGAGAGAAGAGTTCAAGCAAAACTAGATTATGTCTATGAATGGAAGAATGAGGAATTAGGGAAACCAAGAAGTCTGAGAAAAGAGAGCTACCCAGAAAAAGAAGCCTAGGTATAAGCTAATTGAGAAATATAAAAAATTTACCTGACTTATGAAAAGTCTCCAATTATTCATTTACTAGAGAAAAATACTTAAATTTACAGTTGTTTTTGATGTTGCCTGTCAGTGGTGTATGTGGAGAGACAGCAAGAATGAAAAAAGCATTAAAAGGAAAGGTTGGGTAGTAAGATGTCCATAGGGGCTTTGAAAAGTTCTTACTTGTCATTGGCAGTGAGATGATTGAATAGTGGTCTGTATTTATGTTAATATTGGAACAAATCAAATAAAATTAGCAAATAAGGAAAGATCTTACTTATATTACTTGGAATAAGAAAGGTTTTCTGAATATCCTATGTATATGACACTTTTTTCCTAAACAGTAAGATCTAAATTCTTCTTATATGTACATGAAATAATTACCCAGATACTACATATAAGTGGTCACAAAACAATTACTTTTAAACTCAAATGTTGAATTTATGTGAAATTTTTCCATTGACTACAGTGGAAAGAAACCAGAAGATAATAGCAACAGGATTTCAGTAAGATTCACAAACATGAAAAATTTTAAATGTACTTTTAAAAAGTGTGTTATTGAGGAAGTTATGAATAAAAATAGAAAATACATTGAGGTTATTTAAAAGGAAACACATTATGCTGTGTAGAGTGGGACATGTCTATAATTCCAGCACTCAGGAAGCTGGTAAAGCAGGATCCCAAGTATACAGGTGGTCTGCACTATGCAGAGAAACTCTTATGCTTCCTAGTAATCATATATCAAAATTTATGAGAAACAGTAACCTTACCCCCATGCAGGACTATAAATGCTAATATTATACACGAAGTTTGATTTGTTTGTATATGATTCCAAAAGGATAGGCAAGAACAGAAAAATGAACTGGGTTTTATATAAAATTTTTAAATATTTATACATCGATAGTAGCCTAAGAAAGAAAATATTTGCAAGGCATTCATCCAATAAAAGTATAAAATAAAAATGTGCAAAGAACATCTACAGCTGAACAAACACAAAACCTTGGTTACTAATAGGCAAAGATAAACAAGTGTTTCTTCAAAGACCATACATAACTACTTAAAATGCAAATGAAATCCACAAGATACCACCCATCAAAAGGAATCCACTAAAAGTGAAAATGAATCATAATGATGAAGACCTGGGCACATTGAAACATTCAGACAGTGCTTATAGGAAATCAATATGGCAATTACCCACAAATGCTTATCAGAATTACCATGACAACCTGAAATTCCGTTTGGATACAGAAGATGTTAAAATAATTTGAACACAAATGATTGCAGCAGCATTTTCATCTATTGTCATAAAGTAGAAGCAGCAAAATATTAATCGAATGCAGTAATTAATTGATGTGATATATTCATACAAAGGGATGTGAATTTTCATATTTTCCCTATCACATCACCTGTATCCTGCTATAATTGAGGATGGGGGAGGGAAGACATAATGAGACAGAGAAGGGCTAAATATCACTGATGTTTGAAAAAGCAATAGGGAATCATATTTTGTTATATTTGCATAAAATTATATGTAATTGTACAACATCAGAAGCAGGGTTGGGCATTTAGCCTAGTGGTAGAGCCCTGACCTAGTAAGCACAAGCCTCGGGATTTGATCCTCAGCTCAAAAAAAAAAAAAAAAATCAGAAGCAAACTTCTGCCCAACGGGGGTTCTCCCATTGTGCTGTAAGCCTGTATTTAACACCTCCTTCCTCCTTCAATAAACAGCATTCGGCATTCAAAAAAAGAAAAAGAGGAGGAGGATGAGGAGGAAGGGGGGTCAAGATCATGATGGAGAAACCCACAGAGACAGCTGACCTGTGCTAGTTGGAGCTCATTGACTCTGGACTGACAGCCTGGGAACCTGCATGGGACCGATCTGCTGAATGTGGGTGACAGTTGTGTGGCTTGACCTGTTTGTGGGGTCCCTGGCAGCAGGACCAGGACTTATCCCAGGTGCATGAACTCGCTTTTTGGAGCCCACTCCCTGTGGTGGGAAACCTTGTTCAGCCTTGATACAATGGAGAGGGGCTAGGCTCTCCTTCAACTTGGTATGCAAGACTTTGTTGACTACCATGGGATGCCTTATCCACTCTGAGGTGTGAATGGGGGTAGAGTGGGAGGGAGGTGAAGAGGTGGGAGAAGGGGAGGGAGGGGAAGCTGGGGTTGGTATGTAAAATGAAAAAAAATTTCATAAATAAATATATTTAAAATAAAAAACACAAAAAATTGTATCTAATACACATAAGTGTGTGTGCATGTGTACACACACATATATGTGTATATGTGTATATATGTATATATGAAGTTGTGCCACTTGGAGTGATAATACTCCCCTCAAGGGCTATAGACTAACAGTACCACATATGAGAATCTTCTCTTCTTGATAATGGTATTCAAAGAATCTCTCTAAAGAATATAGACTATTGCTGTTTCCCCTGGTTACCTCCTATAAGTGAATGACAAGTCCACATTGCTGAAGACAGCATACATGTTTGGCATAAGACTTAGATGATTTGACCTGGATCTAACCCCAAAGCCTCCCCTCCCACACAAGTAGTAGTTTCATTGTACAATGTGCTATGCAAGCTCCAAATTGGGGAAAGCAATTAGTAGTCCTACCTAGATTTAAAGACTATGAAACATAAGTACAAACACAGCATGATTTTCTTATAGGTGTAATATTGTCACTTGTATCTTGACAATAACTAAGAGCTATCATGTTGAACTTAAAGCCTATTCAATAGGAGGGAAGTCCTGCCTGGTACTAGAAAACTAGCCAACTACCCAGGGATAGTGATGGCATAGAACTTAGAAAAGAACCTACTTCGGAACCCTTACTAGAACAGCATAATTCCTAACTGTTTTCTCAATATTTATCCTTATATCCAGATAAACGTAGCTCCCACCCCTCATCAAAGAAACATCTCTTTGCAGCAGATGGGACAAGATTTCCTGTTTTGCATTGATGAAATCATTTAGAAGTCAGATTTTTTGGTTGTTCAGTGTTATAGATGAGCTGGATTACATGCTTTAAAATTATTGAAATGATGAAATCTACTATTATTCAAAAGAAATATTGCATATAGAAAAGTGTGATGCCATTCTTAGGTACACATATAAGAAAAATGAGAATAAATGGCTAAACAAAACCAACTCAAAATGCTAATGATGACTTTATTCAAAATAAATAAAAATATAAACAAATCAAAATTTTTTCACATATTAAAGGATATATTCATCTAATAAAGTATTTGGTCATTTAAAGAAAGTACTAATAAATACCATCACATAGATGAATTTGATGGCATGGCTTGAAAGTTAAGGCTGTCTCTCACACCATATTATATGGTCTATTTATAGTATATGACCATCATAACAAATACATAATGTAATTATTTGTACATAAGAATGGGGTATTGGTAAAAACATAGGTTACTTCTAATGCATGTGGTATGACTTTCCACAGTATCGAAAATCCTCCAGAGGAGATTGTGGCAATAATAAAACTTTAGGAATATATAAAACATACTAAGCACTTTTGTTTTGTGTACTTTAAAAGTTTATTTGCATGTTTTTTGAATAATACTACAATTTAGTAACATGTGAAAACATATGGTCCATGATCCCAAGTGAGAACTAAAACCTCTACATGCATTATGCAAATGAAGGGAGGAAAAAGAAGAAAGGAACCCAGACCTTCTGGGAGGACAAAAAAACTAGCCTCAGAATGCTAGACTAGAACCAATAGTATTGACAACCTCAATAAAAATAAACCAAGTGACTCGATAGTTGCTAAGTACAAACTACCATGAAAAGGCATGAAGAACAATTTAATAATATTTTGATTGTATGATATTTCCTTTAAAATATAAATCTTGTTTGTTTGTTGAAACTTCCCAAAGTGTCAAAAATATGTGATGTAAACAGAAAATCCTCTATCAGCCTCTCCAGTGTATAGGGAACACTGAGGAATGTAAGAGACTAAGAATAAGGTGGTGTGCCCAAAGAATGAAATAGCCCGAGGATAGGGAGAGGTGTAACACACACACACACACACACACACACACACACACACACACACACACACAAATGTCTTCTGCATACGGCATAGCTCCTGCACCCAGAACTGTGGACATCTACAGGAGACATATACAACATATGACTATGAACATTTTATCAATGTCCTGGCTCATTGTCTGCCAACTTCACATAAATTAGAGTTACTCGTGAAGGACTCTCAATTGAGAAAAAGCCTCCATAAGTTTTGAATATAGGCAAGTCTGTAGTGCTTTTTATTTATTAGTGATTGATGTGAGAAGCATGGACAATTGTGGATGGTGCCACTCCTGGTCAGGTGGTCCTGGAGTGTATAAGAAGGCATTCTGAACAAAGCAGAGGAAGGAAGCCAGGGAGCTACTTTAGATCCTTCATGCAGGTTCCTACCCTGTTTGAGTTCCTGCCTTCACTTACCTTGATAATGGATTGTAATGTGAACCTGTAAGGTGAAATAAACCCTTTCTTCCAAAGTTGATTTCAGTCATGGTGTTATCAGAGTAATAGAAATCCTAATATAATAATGGATGAGAAAAAGGGCATATGAAGGACTACTCACCCTGAGTGACCGGGGGTAGGCTATCATTTTCTCCTGTTGTGAAGCAACTGAAAAGTTGCTACATGTTCCAATAAATAACCACACATTCATGTTCATGCAAGTAAATGCAATTCAACTTTAAGGGTCACGCATAAAAAACAAGACAGTACAACAGGGACTTCTTAGGAAGAAGGGATGGATTTAGTGCAAAAGGGAGAGGGACCAAGGAAAGATAATGTCAAATACTAACAGCACCCAGGCAATGGGACTGGGAGCTATCCTTAGTGCATGAGCTGGCTATTTGGAACCTGGGGCTTACACAGGGACACTTTGCTCAGCCTGGAAGGAGGGGACTGGACCTGCCTGTACTGAATCTACCAGGTTTAAATGAATCCCCAGGGGAGTCTTGGCCCTAGAGGAGATGGGAATGGAGGGGAGGGGCTGGGGGGAAGGGGGGGGGGACGGGACAGGGGAGGACAGGGGAACCCATGGCTGATATGTAAAATTAAATTAAATTATAAAAATTATTGTATTTTAATATTTTACCTCATTAAAATTTAATACATTATAATAAATGTAGTATTGAACGTTTAAAAAAAAGTTCATTTATACTTTTTTCTGTGTACATGAGATTCAGCATATATAAGTGAAAATAGTGCTATATAAAATAAAAACACATCAACTAAATGCAGACCAACGAATATTACTTCTCAGGATCTTGAGACAGTTTTGAATAATTAATGTTGGGTGACAAAAGAATTTTCACACATACTCCTAGATATTTGACATGTTTGGAGACTATGCTAAGCTTCCTGTTAGCTTCACTTTATCACAAAAGTGCCAAATTAGTAATGTCTAATTTGCTGATAGTGATAATAGGATATGAACCTCATGCAAAGACAATTATCAATTCCGTGATAGAATATATATATATTATCATTTAGTAAATTTTTCTCCAGCATTTTACACTCTTCACTAAGCAGAAGGCTTATGTGACACAATGGGGCCATTCTAGAATGATACTACCACATTAAATTTCAGCAGTGAAAAGTGGTGAAGATAGTAACTTTTCTAGTTTGCCCACAAACAAATTTTTGAACTCATACCTCAATGGTCAATGTCATCCTAAAAATGAATTGTGAAGGGGATTTCACATTACATTGCTTCTCCACAGAGTGTGAGAAATGGATTATTACTGCACAACCACATCAAGACAATTTGAAGGCCAAGAAACTGGGGCTGCCACTTTGACTTATACATAAGCAAATGCAGCCTCAGCCTAGATTTGCCAGCCTAGGAATCACTTTTTCCCCATATTTGGCATCAAGGGCAAAAGCAAAAGTAGAGCCTGAGTTTTACAATACCATCCATTCCTTTATGGTCCTTGCATCAATAATCCAACTAACCTATTTTTTTTCCTTCAAGGGTATTATATCTCATTTCTCCTGTGTAAAATTTTGTGTTGACTCCAACCTACCCAATCCAAGTCAAAATGGTTCCCTCTCATTAGGTAACACTTATCTATGTCTTATTAAAAGACTTCTCTTTAATACTCTTACTACACATTAAGCTAATGAATTCTGTTTTTTAAATATTTCAGATTGTATGCAAAACCATACACCATAAAAAATAGTAGGAAAAGAAATAGCAGATAATTCCTTGGGGTAGGAAAAACATATGATTTACCTCTGTCTCTTCAGTGCCCGATACATGAGTTTTTAAGAAATTTATGCTCAATAAATGAATATACAAATTAATGATAATATCAATATACATCCTAATTTGGAAGGGGGAAACTAACAGGCCCAACCTCTAAATGAAGAACTACAATGACTACTCAGAGAAGAACTAGTCTTTCCTAGTGATGAGCCCCCTAATTGGTTATCCAATACAAAATGGTCAGCCCCGAAGTTGTATACAGACAAGCCACATTAAACAAACCTATGATGTTATATCTATATACTTGTTATATATATATATATATGTGTGTGTGTGTGTGTGTGTGTGTGTGTGTGTGTGTGTGTGTGTAACAACAATAATCAAAGAGAGACTATCAATTTGAGGGGAAGTGACTAGGGGACATGAGAGGATTGGAGAGAGGACATGGAAGGGGGAAATTATATAATTATATTTTCATTAATTATTTTTTTCTTTTTTGTGGTTTTTATTTAAATTCTTTTATGTATTTATTTTTTTCATATTCAAAGATAATTGCATAATTTTCTGCCTCTTTTTCTTCCCCCAACCTTTATGCATCCTTACATACAGACACACACACACACACACACACACACACACACACACACACACACGCTTTTGAATATGTAAATAATGCCTGCTCAATCCTTTTAAGGTTTTTTTGTATGTCTATGATTTCATGTCTGAGTGCTTGGTATTAGATAACAATTTGGGTATACTCTTCCCTGGGGAACATTATTTCTCCCTTTCTTAGCATTCAGTATTTGCTTGTAGTTCTGTGTTAAAGATAGGTACTGCATGAGATTTTTCTTCCACAGAAGAGTGTTTGTTGGTGTTATCCTTGTTTATTCAGCCATATTAATGAGACTTCATGGGTGTTGAAGACTCTGACATTCCTAGGAGATACAATCTCTTTGCAAATTTTCTGTATCTCTGGCTCTTATAATCTTTCTGGCCTCTATTCTGCTATAATTCCTAAGCTTTAGATGCAACAGTTGTGTTGTAGAAATATCTTTTGGACTGTGTACCACATAGTCATGTGCTCTTTGATTTTCTTTAATGTTCTCCATCTGTTGCAAATAGGTGTTTCTTTGATGATGATTGAGACTTATATGTGGGTATAGCAATAAATATTTAGAACATATTTCAAAATTACAGTGGTCTGTAGAGGCAACCATCTGCTTAAATAAGAAACACAGAGCCAATTGCAGAGTTAAAAGCCCAAGAGGTCAGAGCAGTAGCTGAGAGCTGAGACTTAAAACCGCCTTTTTACCTTTCGCTGTTGCTGTCGTCCTTCCTGCTCTGAAAGAGACCTACTTCCTGTGTATCTGTCCTTTTATTTACTTTCTGTTCTGCCTTCTCATTGGTTGTAAACCCAAGACCTCCTCATCACTGCTTGTCTATACAGACCTCAAGGTCTTCTATGGTTGGTATTGTGATTAAAGGTGTGTGTCTCCATGCTGGCTGTATCCTTGAACACACAGAGATCTGTCTATCATGTGATCTGGATTAAAGATGTGCAGCACCACTGCCTGGCTTCTGCTATGGCTTGCGATTAGCTTTGACCCCAAAGGCAACTTATTTATTAACATACAAATAAAATATCACCATAGGTGCATGAATAAAAAGAATAAAGGAAAACGTTATAACTAATATAAGAAAAACTATATACAAAAGTACAATAACTATATATCACATATACAAGCAATAAATAACTAAACTATGTCTAGTCCATTTGTATTTGACAAATTCAGAGAAAATAATTCCATTATCTATCCTATTTTAGTAAGTCCAAAACATACCTCATTCACTTTCTATCATAACATATATTACTAATAGAACTATCTTATAACTTCATTCAAATTTATACACTTATACCTCTTTAGTGAGTTTCTTTTCTTAACAAGGAAAACTATAACTATGTAATCTTCAACTATAACTAACTAATCTTAAACTCCCTCAGAGGCCCAAGAAGGAAATAATAGTGGTGTTGTAGATGGTGGTTAGAGGTTCTTGTTAAAGATCCAATTAGTTTACCATCCCTGGCTGTTTGACTAGGTTTCTAGTGTCAGTCATAATACCTACATTGTTGAGAAGCTCTTAAGTCCAAATGGAGATGTATTGCTTACTGACAAGGTATACATGCCATTACTTTACCCTTAGAGAAATCTTGCCATGATGTTTGTTGTTATACTTTAAAGGCATAATAGATTGGTAGGATTATTGGTTGATTGCATCCCTTGGAAACTTTCATGGCACCTTTTTGTACCATGAAAGTTAATCCTTAGGGAGGCTTTCAGGTCAGATACAGCTCAGATCCTCAGGATCCTGTGTCTGAAATTCGACATCTGGGAGGCAACCAAGTGCAAGAGCAATAAAGTTTTTGAATCTCTTGGACTCCTCTGATGGGGATTCCTCATGCCTGGTGGGAGGATTTTGATATTCTAAGACACTTGCTGGGAGAACCATTGCCAGGTCTGATGAGAAAATTCCACTAAAAACATATATGCATATGTGTGTATGTATATACATACTAATATGTATTATATTATAATTTTAAGTAAATAGTTGAATGATTTCTTATGACTTCTATCTGTAACTATTCATGACTACGTACATTTATATCTATAGCTATATCTAGATATAGCTATGGATATATAGAGATATAGATACACAGATATAAATGCAGATAGATAAAACATATGTAAACTCAGATTCAAGAAGTACGAAGATATACCCAGAAAAAAAACCACATGTGTGCATTATAATGAAACTATGCAAAAGAAAAGGAATGCAATTATTATAAAATCTACCAGAAATAAAAACACATTTTTTTTTTTTGGTTTTTCAAGACAGGGTTTCCCTGTGTAGCTTTGAGCCTTTTCTGGAACTTGCTTTGGAGACCAGGCTGGCCTCGAACTCACAAAGATCCGCCTGCCTCTGCCTCCCAAGTGCTGGGATTAAAGGCATATGCCACCACTGCCCAGCACAAAAAAAACACATTTCTTAATGCATCAAAACATATTCCAATGCTTATTTAGAAATAACAACCACTTATCATTCATTAGTTATGAAGCTATGTATTTTTAAGAAGAAAAAAAGTATAGTTCCATGAGATGGTTTAAGAAATTTGAATAAATTGCAATCCTTTTGGAAATACATAACAAATTCACTTAAGCTGGAGAATATAACTGGGTATAGTGAAATTTCCAGATATAATGTGTAATTTTCATCTTATTTCCCCTCAAAACACATTACTCATTAATGATAAAGCCTGCATTGAAGAGATTGTTATGAACCTTTCCTAAGCTATAAAACGAAATAAACCATTATTGCACTATGAAAAGGAACAGATTACATGTCAATGCGGCAATACTACTTTTGACAAGTATTTGCATAAAAGTATTTTCAGCCTGGACAGAGCCTCCTAGTAAGTTTCAATATCTCTGTTGAAGCATGAGCACACTACTGTTCCAAAAGTGTGTTTCTTTCATTACTTCATAGGTGCTACTGGAAAATAAGAGAACAATGACATTTCTAAATTAAGGTATCTAACAAGAAGGTTAGAACATTCTCTTGATTGATTTATTTTCCCTTGTCCTTTACAATTACAAAGGTTTCTGGCTTTGAATTATACAATATTGATCACCGAAGTAGTTCTATTCAGCAGCTTTATTTACAGGAGTGAAATGCCAACAACTATTTTCATTAATGTCCTCAAGAGGCTCAGCTGTCTAAGTTACAAATGTACTCTTAATTCTTAAGGATTCACATAATTGATCAAAACAGAAAAGTGTGCTTTCTCTGTGTTCCATACATCTACATTAAACATAACTCTAGCTAGTAAAAATATATATTGTACTCATCTAAGATTAATATGCTTTCAAAGTAAGATGTTTTTCCATAAGAATTTGATTAATTTTAAGTACCTAATAACAATGTACCAAACACATAAGAATGGAGAACTTTGAAATTAAAGTATAATAAACCACCTTCATAGAAAAATTTCCTTTCAGAAGGTAAGTAAATAAGGAACAAATATATAATGTCCTAGAAATATCAATCTATTAAATAATATAGTTTTAATATTTTATATCCTTATAGCATTCAATATAAAACATAAATTTCTCAATTTCACTTTGCATATTTGTTTATTGTTTTATTGTTTGAAGCTCTTACATATACAGTTTTTCATTGTTGTTTGGTTTGGGGTATTTTTTGTTTGATTTTGGTTTGTTTTTTTATTATTTTATGTTTTTTTTTATTAGTATTATTATATTTGTGTTATAATTTTATACATCAGCCATGAGTTCCCCTGTCCTCCCCCTCCCGCTCCCACCCCCACCTTCCCCCCATGACCTCCCCTCTATTCCCATCTCCTCCAGGGCCAAGACTCCCTTGGGGATTCATTTAAACCTGGTGGATTCAGTACAGGCAGGTCCAGTCCCCTCCTTCCAGGCTGAGCAAAGTGTCCCTGTGTAAGCCCAAGTTTCCAAACAGCCAGCTCATGCACTAAGGACAGGTCCCGGTCCCATAGCCTGGACGCCTCCCAAAACAGTTCAAGCTATTCACTTGTCTCACTTATCCAGAGGGCCTGATCCAGCTGGGGGCTCCACAGCCTTTGGTTCATAATTCATGTGCTTCCATTCATTTGGCTATTTGTCCCTGTGATTTTTCCAATCTTGGTCTCAACAATTCATTCTTACAGCCCCTCCTCTTTCTCAGCTATTGGAAACCTGGAGCTCCACCTGGGGCCTGGCTGAAGATCTCTGCATCCACTTCCATCAGTTATTGGATGAGAGTTCCAGCTCGACTGTTAGGCTGTTTGGCCATCTGATCACCAGACTAGGTCAGATCAGGCTTTCTCTTGACTATTGCCAGCAGTCTACAGAGGACGTATCATTGTGGATTTCTGGGGACCTCTCCAGCACTCTGCCTATTCCTGTTCTCATGTGGTCTACATTTATCATGGTCTGATATTCCTTGATCTCCCTTTCTGTTCTTGATACAGCTGGGATCTCCTGCACCCCTAAGCTTTCTTCCCCTCAAATCTTGCCCTTCATTACCCCCACTGTCATCCAGGGTGTTCATGGAGAACTCATCCATTTCTCTCTCATAGGGTGATCCCTGTGTCTTTCCTGCGGTCCCATTTTCTAGATAGCTTCCCTGGATTTCTGTAGCAGTCTAGTCATCTTTGTTTTACATCTAGTATCCTCCTATGAGTGAGTACATAGCGTGTTTGTACTTCTGAGTCTGGGTTACCTCACTCAGGATGATTTTTTCTAGATCCATCCATTTGCCTGCAAACCTCATGATGTCATTGTTTTTCTCTGCTGAGTAGTACTCCATTGTGTATATATACCATATTTTCTTTATCCATTCTTCAGTTGAAGGACATCTAGGTTGTTTCCAGGTTCTGGCTATTACAAACAATGCTGATATGAACATAGCTGAGCAAATGCCCTTGTGGTATGATTGAGCATTCCTTGGGTATATGCCCAAGAATGCTACAGCTGGGTCTTGGGGGAGATGGATTCCCAAATTCTAAGGAAACGCCATATTGATTTCCAAAGTGGCTGTACAAGTTTGCATTCCCACCAGCAGTGGAGGAGAGTTCCCCTTGCTCCACATCATCTCCAGCATAAGCTGTCTTCTGTGTTTTTGATCTTAGCCATTCTGACACGTGTAAGGTGCTATTTCACAGTCCTTTTGATTTGCATTTCCCAGATAATTAAGGATGTTGAGCGATTCCTTACATGTCTTTCAGCCATTTGAACTTCCTCAGTGGAGAATTTTCTGCTTAGTTCTATACCCCACTTCTTAATTGGACTGTTGGGAATTTTGATGTCTAATTTCTTGAGTTTTTAATATATTCTGGATATCAGCCCTCTATCAGATGTGAGGATGATGAAGACCTTTTCCCATTCTGTAAGCTGTTGCTTTGTCTTGTTGACCATGTCCTTTGCTCTACAAAAGCTTCTCAGTTTCAACAGGTCCCATCGATTGATTGTTTCTCAGTGTCTGTGCTACTGGTGTTATATTTAGAAAGTGATCTCAGGTGCCAATGCATTCAAGAGTACTTCCTATTTTCTCTTCTATCAGGTTCAGAGTAACTAGATTTATGTTGAGATCTTTGATCCACTTGGACTTAATTTTTGTGCACAGTGACAGAAATGAATCTATTTGCAGCCTTCTACACATTGACATCCTGTTATGCCAGCACCATTTGTTGAAGATGCTTTCTATTTCCTTTGAATATTTTGGCTTCTTCGTCAAAAATTATATGTTCATAGGTGTGTGGGTTAATGTCAGGATCTTCTATTCAATTTTATTAGTCCACATGTTGGTTTTTATGCCAGTACCAAGCTGTTTTTATGCAGTTGGGGATTGTGATGCCTCCAGAGGTTGTTTTATTGTACAGGATTCTTTTGGCTATCCTGGGGTTTTTGTTTTTCCATATGAAGTTGAGTATGATTCTTTCCAGATCTGTGAACAATTGTGTTTGTAATTTAATGGGGATTGTGTTGAATTTGTAGATTGCTTTTGGTAAGATCATCATTTTTACTATGTTAATCCTGCCTATCCATGAGCACAGGAGGTCTTTCCATTTTCTAACATCCTCAATTTCTTTTTTCAGGGACTTAAAGTTCTTGTCATATAGGTCTTTTACATGCTTAGTTAGAGTAACCCCAAGGTATTTTATATCATTTGTGGTTATTGTAAAGGGTGATATATCTCTGATTTCCTTCTCAGCCTGTTTGTCTATTGAATATAGGAGAGCTACTGATTTTTTTGAGTTGACCTTGTATCCTGCTATGTTGCTAACGGTTTTTATTAACTGTATCAGTTCCTTGGTTGAATTTTTGGGGTCACTCATGTATACTATCATGTCATCTGCAAATAGGGAAAGCTTGACTTCTTCCTTTCCAATTTATATCTCCTTAATCTCCTTATGTTGTCTTATAGCTCTGGCTAGAACTTCAAGTACTATATTGAATAAGTATGGGGAGAGGGGACAGCCTTGCCTTGTTCCTGATTTTAGTGGTATTGCTTTGAGTTTCTCTCCATTTAATTTGATGGTTATTGACTGTTGGCTTGCTGTAGATTGCCTTTATTATGTTTACGTATGTTCCCTGTATTCCTGATCACCCCAAGACCTTTATCATGAAGGGATGTTGGATTTTGTCAAATGCCTTTTCTGCATCTAGTGAGATGATCATGTGTTTTTTTTTCTTTGAGTTTGTTTATATGGTGTATTACATTGATGGACTTTCATATGTTGAACCACCCTTGAATCCCTGTGATGAAGCCTACTTGATCATGGTGGATAATTGTTTTGATGTGTTCTTGGTGTCTGTTTGCCAGTATTTTATTGAGTATTTTTGCATCAATGTTCATGACGGAGATCAGTCTGTAGTTCTCTTTCTTTGTTGCATCTTTGCTTGGTTTAGGAATCATTGTAATTGTAAACTCATAGAAGGAGTTCGATAAAATTCCTTCTGCTTCTATTGTGTGGAACATTTTAAAGAGTATTGGTATTAAGTCTTTGAAGATTTGGTAAAATTCTGCAGTGAAACCATCTGGTCTTGGGCTCTTTTTGGTTGGGAGACTTAATGACTGATTCTATTTCCTTAGGTTTTATTGGACTATTTAAATGATTTATCTGGTCTTGATTTAACTTAGGTATGTGGTACCTATCCAGAAAATTATCCATTTCTTTTAGATTTTCCAGTTTTGTGGAGTAGAGGTTTTTTGAAGTATGACCTGATGATTCTCTGGATTTCCTCATTGTCTGTTGTTATGTCCCCCTTATCATTTCTGATTTTGGTAATTTGGATGCTCTCTCTGTAATTTTTGGTTAGTTTGGATAAGGGCTTATCTATCTTGTTGATCTTCTCAAAGACCCAACTCCTTGTTTCATTAATCCTTTGTATTGTTCTCCTTATTTCTATTTTATTGATTTCAGCTCTCAATTTGATAATTTCCTGGTGTCTGTTCCTCCTGGGAGACTTTGCTTCTTTCTGTTCATGGTCTTTCAGGTGTGCTGTCAAGTCACTAGCATGAGATTTCTCCAGCTTTTTTATGTGGGCATTTAGTGCTATGAATTTCCCTCTTAGCACTGCTTTCATAGTTTCCCGTAACTTTGGGTATGTGGTGTATTCATTTTCATTGATCTCTAGGAAGTCTTTAATTTCTTTCTTTATTTCTTCCTTAACCCATTGGTGATTCAGGAAGTTATTCCAATTGTTTTGTATCTGTTGAGATTTGCTTTGTGGCCAAGTATGTGGTCAATTTTAGAGAAGGTTCCTTGGGATGCAGAGAAGAAGGTATATTCTTTTTTATTTGGGTGGAATGTTCTTTAGATATCGATTAAGTCCACTTGAGCCATAACATCAGTTAAGACCATTATGTCTCTGTTAAGTTTCAATTTGGTGGATCTGTCCAGAGGTGAAAGTGGGGTGTTGAAGTCTCCCACTATTAATGTGTGGGCTTTTATATTTGATTTAATCTTTAATAATGTTTCTTTTACATATGTGGGTGCCCTTGTGTTTGGAGCGTAAATGTTCGGAATTGAGACTTCATCTTGGTGGATCTTTCTTGAGATGAGTATGTAATGTCCTTCATCATCTCTTTTGATTGATTTTAGTTTGAAGTCTATTTTGCTGGATATTAGGATGGCTACACCAGCTTGCTCCTTAAGACCATTTGATTGGAAATTCTTTTCCCAGCCTTTTATTTTAAAGAGGTGTCTGTCTTTGAATTTGAGGCGTGTTTCTTTTATGCAGCAGAAAGATGGGTCCTATATTCGTATCCATTCTATTAGTCTGTGTCTTTTTATAGGTGAATTAAGTCCATTGATATTAAGGGATATTAATGAGCAGTGATTGTTCGTTTCTGTTATTATTTTTATTTTTTGGTTGTAGTGTGTGTGTACTTCTCTTCTTTGGGGTTTACTGCTGTGGTGTTATCTATTGCCTGTGTTTTCATGTGTGTATCTGCCTTCCTTAGGTTGGAATTTTCCTTCTAGTGTTTTCTGTAGGACTGGGATTGTGGATAAGTATTGTTTAAATCTGGTTTTGTCTTGGAAGTTCTTGTTCACTCCATCTATGATGATTGAAAGTTTTGCTGGGTATTTTAGTCTAGGCTGGCATCCATGTTCTCTTAGTGTCTGCATTATGTCTGTCCAGGTCTTTCTGACTTTCAAAGTCACCATTGAGAAATAGGGTGTTATTCTGATGGGTTTGCCTTTATAAATCACTTGGCCTTTTTCCTTTGCTGCCCTTAATATACTTTCTTTATTCTGTACATTAATTTGTTTAATTATTATGTGGCAAGGAGATTTTATTTGGGGGTCTAGTCTGTTTGGTGTTCTATAGGCTTCTTGTATCTTCATAGGCATTTTGTTCTTTAAGGTGGGAAATTTTTCTTCTATGATCTTGTTAAATATATTTTCTTTGCCTTTGAGTTGGTCTTTTTCTCCTTCTTCTAGTCCTATTATTTGTAAGTTTGGTTTTTCATAGTGTCCCAAATTTCTTGGACATTTTGGATCATGACTTTGTTGGTTGTAGTGTTTTCTTTGACTGATGCATCTATTTCTTCTACTGTATCTTCAACACCAGAGATCCTCTCTTCCTTCTCTTGCATTCTGTTGGTTATACTTGCTTCTGAAGTTCCTGTTTCTTTACTCAGATATTGGTGAAATTATTAAGGCCACTCCATGTAGTTAAAAGGGAGGTTTATTTAGTGGGGTAACTTACAAATGAAGGGGTAGGTTGCAGGGTCTGGCAAAGGTATAGCACAGTCCGGCGGTGTTCTCTGGAGAACTCTGCTCGGTCTACCTCCAGTGTCCAGGGTCTCGGAACCAAGAGAGAGCCTTCCTTTTGATCCTCGGTCTTCAGCTCCCTCCTCTGCCCCACCTTGTGGGCATGATCATTACCGAAGCCTCAGTGGGGGTTGGAACTTCCAGGCCAATGCTGGGATGGCTATCCACTACACTCAGATTTTCTATTTCCAGCATTCCATCTGGTAGTGTCTTCTTCATTTTTTCTATTTCCCTCTTCAGGTCTTGGATTGTCTCCCTTGCTTTTCCATGATTTTCTTCCAAGGACTTATTGTTTTCTTCTGCTTTAATTGTCCTTTCCTCTAGTTTTTTATAGCGTTCTTCCCACTTTTTGTTTGTCTGTTCCTCCACTTTATTTTTGATTTCTTCTATATAAGGCTCTAGCCTCTTCATGATGTTACTTATAAGGTTGTTTTATTCTTCTTCTTCCATTCTGTGATGTTCAGGTCTAGCTGTTGGAGAAGGGCTAGGTTCTGGTGATGCTGTATTGCTCTTTATTTTGTTGTATGTACTTCTGCCTTGACGTCTGCCCATCTCCTCTTGGGTTCATTCTTGGGTCCTATCAGTGTACTTGGTCCAGAGAGAGTTGACAGATTTAGGGAGCCTCTCTCTGGTCCAGATGGAAGCTCTATGCTGGATGGGAGCTCTGGTCCAGATGAGAATGCTGGCCGGATAGAAGCTGGGGGGCTGTACTCTGAGTCTCAGGAAGTCCCTGGTGTCTCCTTATCTTGTCCAGATGGGTGTTCTGGGGTGGATGGGAGCTGGGGGCTCTCTGGTCCAGATGGGAGTTCTGGACACTGGTCTCTAAGTCTCTGGAAGTGGCTGTGGTCTCCAGCAGATGTATGTGGGGGCAAGGAATTGAGGTTGTAGTGTCCACCAGAGGGTTTCTCTGGTCCACATTGGAGACTTCAGGGTCTGCCTGCAGTCTTTGAAAAGGAGAGCCTTCCCACAGGGCCTGCAGATTCGCTGGAAACTGGGGCCAAGTTGGGCAGGTCCTCCCAGGATGGTGACCAGGGGTGGGACCCAGGGGCAGTTGCCTCTCTGACTATAACCCCAGGCACTCACCTCTGGTCCAGATGGGAGTTCCAGGGCGGATGGGATCTGGGGGCTGGTCTCTGAATCTCAGGAAGTGGCTGGGGTCTTGGACAAATGGTTGTGGGGGCAGGGTGTGGAGACTGCAGGGTCTGCCTGCTGTCTTGGTAAAGGGGAGCCTTCCCACAGGGCCCGCTGATTTGCTGGAAACTGGGGCCAAGTTGGGCAGGTCCTCCCAGGATGGTGCCCAGGGGTGGGACCTAGGGGCTGTTGCCTGGTTTTGGCTCTTTTTTTTTTTTGAGCTGAGGATCAAACCCAGGGCCTTGTGCTTGTTAGGTGAACACTCTACCACTGGGCTAAATCCCCAACTCGTTTTCTGATTTCTCTGAGTAATAGCTTTTGCTGTCCTGGAACTCGCTCTGTATACAAGGCTGGCCTTGAATTCACAGAGATCCTTTGGTTTCTGCCTCCTTAGTGCTAAGAATAAAGGCATGCACAGCCATGCCCAGGTATTTTATAAACGGAATTTTGCTTTTGTTTTTGTTTTTGTTTTGTTTTTTGAGACAGTGTTTCTCTGTATAGCCCTGCCTGTTCTGGAACTTATTCTGTATACCAGGCTGTCATCAAACTCAGAAATCCACCTGCCTCTGCTGCCCCAGTGCTGGGCGATTAAAGGCATGAACCACCACCACCTGGCTATTGCAGTTTTATAAGTAACCTATCCTTTGGTCAGATTGCTTTATACCTAATAATATTTCATTATTTTTCACTTTTTATTACTTTAATTGTAGTCTGTTAATGAGTTGTGTCTCTCTGGCATACAGTTTTATTTCCTTATCTTGGGCTTCTCCTGGAATTAAGGAAAGATAACTTAATTAGTCTTCCTGGATCATTTTCCCCATTCTGCTGATTCTTGGTGTGTGTGCATGTGTGTGTGTGTGTGTGTGCTTGTGTGTGTGTGTGTGTGTGTGTGTATGCCTTAATGTTGGCTGTGGGCTCCATGGATTGAATTTAGGTCGTCAAGCTTGGTGGCAAAAATGCTTTTATCTACTGAGCCATATTGATGGCTGTACTTTCTTCTCTAAAGACCTCAGAATTCTTCTCCCTATTGTTTGAACAGTTTGCTTTAAACATTCTGTGGAGATAACAAATTCTCTTAATTTTATTTTGTTTGAGAATGTCTTTAATGGAGTTTTATTCCTCCATAAAAGAGAATAAAATTATGCTTTTCCCTGGAAGCAGATGAAAGTAGAGATTCTCAAGTTAATCAAATAATCCACATCCTGAATAAATATCCCAAATTTTCTCTCATTTCTGGGTCTTATATTTTTATTAATATACAAAAGTATATGCTTATAGCATGGAAGCAAAAAGTATCCTGTGGGAAGCAAGAAAACTAGTGGGAGGAGAGTAAAGGTGAAGAGAAAGTTATGGAGTATTAATATAGTCAAATTCTATGCCTAAGTAAATTGTCTTATTTGGAACTGGGCTGGAAGCTTCCTCCCTGCTGTCTAGTGTTAATAGTGACAGAAGGAATGGAAAATTGTGGAATTCCACATTCTGCTTTTATCATGGCCACTGCATAAAATCTTGACCTCTCAGAATCTGTAGTCACTTACACAAGATATGGTCAAGATTAGGTCTGTCAATGTTCCCTCATGTAGGTTGGAAAGGCTTGTGAAGAACCCACTGATTTTTCATGTACTGAGTCAGTTAATAGTTGCTAAAAAGATCAGCTCACAAAGCCCTAGCCTTCTCTTGATACCTTTAGACAGATGGTTGCTTGACAACAGACAAAAAGTTTCTTCAGTGGTACAGCCACTGATGAATTGCCCATGTTCCTATAAATGACCCTTCAACCATCCTCCTTTATTGTTTCACAACATATAATGAATGAAAGAAGAAAGGAGACAATTAATTGGGAAGAGTTAGAGAATAGAGTGCTATGTTATATCCTTCTATACATGGTGAATATGTGTTTCTCTGATTGGTTTATAAATAAAGCTTCACAGGCCTATGGCAGGGCAGGATGGAGCCAGACAAGAAAATCCAAGACTGACAGTGGAAGGAGAAAGGAGAGTAGAGGAGATAAAAGCCACCACCCAAGGAGCAACAAGATGACAGCAGACCAATAATGCCACAGCCATGTGGTAAAATATAGATTAATAGAAATGGGTTAATTTAAGATGATAGAGATAGCTAGAAAGAAACTTAAGCCATTGGCCATACAGTTTTTAAATTATATTAAGCCTCTGAGTGATTATTTTATAAACAGCTACAGTGGAAGGCAAAAGAGATTAATGGGAAATGAATATGATTAAAATACATTGAAATACATGCATGAAAATGTCACAACAAAACATATTAGTTACTGTATATAATTAATATGTAATAATAAATATATAAAAATAGAAACAAGAAAACCAAAATAGTGTGTCATATTTATTCATACAAATAAAATATGAATAAATGAAGTTGTTTATTGGAATAAAAAATCTGGTAAATGACTAAGCTAACATAATTAAAATGTATTTAAGAGTGCTAAATAACAATAGACAGTACTGCTAAAATAACAATAGAGAATAAGGAGAATTAAATATGGGGAGAGTTTGATTAAGGAATGCGAAGTTATAAGTAGGCAGGAGCAAGAAGTGTTTGTGTGCTTTCACACAATCAAATGAGCATCACAATGCACAAAACTCCTGTCCAAGTGGGTCAAAGATCTCAACATAAAAGTGGCCAAAGACCACAACCAGATATACTGAATCTGATAGAAGAGAAAGTGGGAGTAGCCTTGAAAGCATTGGCATAAGAGACAACTTCCTGAGCAGAACACCAATAGTTCAGGATCTAAGACAGACAATTAATAAATGGTTCCTCCTGAAACTAAACAGCAAAGGAAACCATCAATTGGACAAAACGGCAGCCTACAAAATGGGAAAATATTTTATCAACCCCATATCTACTAGAGGACTTTTATCCTTAATATATGAATAACTCAAGAAATGGATATCAACAAGTGAAATAATACAATTTAAAATGGGGTACAGACCTAAATAGAGAAGTTTTAACAGAGAAATCTCAAATGACTGAGAAGCACTTATAAAAATGTTTAACATTCTTAGCCATTAGGGAAATGCAAATCAAAATAACTTTGAGATTTTTATCTTATGCCAATTAGAATGGCTAAGATCAAAAACACAAGTGACAACTCATGCTGGAGAGGATGTGGAGCAAAGGGAACATTCCTTCATTGCTGGTGGAATTGCATAGCTGTACAGCCACTATAGAAGTCAATATGGTGATTCCTCAGAAAATTGGGAATCAATCTTCTTCAAGAACCAGTTGTACCACTCTTGGGCATATACCCAAAGGACACTCCAACCTACCCCAAGGATACTTGTTCAACTATGTTCATAGCAGCTTTATTCATAATGGCTTGGAGACTGGAAACAACCTAGATGCCACTAAACCAAAGAATGGATAAAGAAAACATGGTACATATACACAATGGAATACTACACTGTTGTTTGAAAACAAAGACATGAAATTTTCAGACAAATGCATAAAACTGGAAAAAACCATCCTGGGTGTACTAGCACAGTCCCAAAAAGACAAATATAGTATCTATTTGCTTATTAGTGGGTTTTAGCTGTTAAATAAATGATAAAACAAGTTTAGAGAGGGGTGGGCACATGGATTTTCCTGGGAGGGAGAAATAGAATAGAATTCATGGGTTGACTTGGGGGGTAAGCAGGACAAGAGTGTGAGGGCTCAGTTGTGTGTGAGGAGATAGGGTGGAAGGGGAGAGATGGTTGGAATTGGGTGCCATTTGGGGTGTGTGTTGAAACCTAGTACAGTGTAAACTTCCTGGAATCTATGAACGTGATCCTAATAATGGGGAATATGGAACATCAACTGGTCATCTCTTGTAGCCAAACAAGACTTCAAGTTGTGGGTCAGGGTTGCATTCAATTGAGTTTTTGGCTAAGAGGGTTCCATGAAATTTCCCAAATAACCCAGGCTGATGCTAAGACAAAAAGTTGCTCTCTGCAAACTGACAGTGGGGCCCCATTGCTAAGGACAACATCCATATATTTCATTGAATATGGAGAAGTTGAGCTGGTGCCTACATTGAGCTTTTAACCCTTGTTCTAGTCTCTACAGAAATGTGGTCCCAAAACCAGCGACGAAAACTTTGACCAATAATCTGTCCTGCCTGCAAAATATGCTAGGGCAATATGGCACAGAACTTGTGGTAGTAGCCAACAAATGTCTGATTACTTAAGGCCTACTCCATGAGAAGGAACCCATACCTAAGACTGCTTGTGTAACAAAGAACTAGAGATAAAGTGTACCAGAGACCTAGGGTAAAACCAAACATGACCAGTTAATAATAGATTAAATAAATAAATAAATAAATAAATAAATATGAATTAAATTAATAAATAAAATGATTCCTAATGATATTCTGCCACACTCATATATCAGTGTGTTATCCAGTCATCACCAGAGAGGCTTCTTCCTGCAGCAGATGGGAACAGGTGCAGAGACCCACAGTCAGAGATTATGTGGAGAAAGAGTCTAAATAGTAGGTCTCTATCAAATCTCCCCACCCTACTCCTGAGTTCAAGAAGTTCTGTGGAAGAGGAAGCAGAAAGATTGTGTCACAGGGAAAGGAGGACACCAGCCCTTTGAATCAACTAAGCCAGGCTCATATGAGTTAACACAGACTGAAGAAGCACAAGGCCTACATGGTCTATACAGGTTCTCTGTGTGTATAATATAGCTATTAGCTTGGTATTTTTATGGGACCCCTGACTATGACTATGAGTGGGTCTCTGACTATTACCTGTTCTTGGGACTCTTTTCCTCTGTTTAGCTGCTGTTTCCAACTTGATATGATAGGTTTTGCTTCATCTCATTGGATTTTATTTTGTCATGTTTGTTATCTCTTAGAAGCCTGTTTCTTTTCTTATGAGAAACATAAAATGAGTGGATCCTGTGAGGAGGAACTGAGAGTAGAGGGGGAAGGGAAAAAGAAACTACAATCAGGGTATATTGTATGAGAAAAAGAATCTATTTTCAATTTAAAAAGAAAAGAAGTGACAAATGACTGAAATGATAGTTTTAACCTTAAGACATTGTTCAACCTATGCACTTAGTAAAACATCACATGGTGTCCAATTAGTATGCAAACAAGTATGCTTTTTTCTCAGTTAACAAGTTAACTAAAATTTTATCCAGGCATGGTGGTGCACTCCTTTAATTCCAGCACTTGGGAGGCAGAGTTAAGCAGATCTTTGAGATCAAGGCTGGCCTGGTATACTAAGTGAGTACTATGAGAGCCGAAGCTACAAGGATAAACCATGCCTCAAAAAAACAAAATTAAATTAAATAAAAATTAAAAAGTTGTTTAATTAAAACATAACCTTAAGCTAAAAGAAAGAATAAAAATAGTCTACACAACTGTTGAAACAGTGAAATTAATAGTTTTTTTTAAAGGTTAACATTTCAAAACTCCCCAGAGAAGATGTAGAAAACAGCAAGAGAGGGCTCAACAATTTCACAGAATTTCTAATCTCTGAAATGTATCTATCACATGGATTTGTATAGAAGATATGTGTGCAAGGCAATTTACGTAAAAGTGTTGCTTACAACAAATTTAAACAGCCTACATTCCACCTGGAGGAAACTGACTTAAATGACTTGTGTGATAGAACACTGCAGTCATGTGATAGGATACTATGCAGCTGAAACAAGCAATTATATGGAAACATTTTGCATATTTCATAGTGAAAAGTGCTACATATGAGTGTATGGTAGTATGCATAATTTTTCTGAAAGAAACAAATTAGACTCATATCAGCCTCTAGGAAATTGTGCATAACTAACTGGGTGCTATGGAGTTGGAAGAAAAAAAGATGTTTTTATTTCATATATTTTCATTTATTTTGCATTTTTTTCTTTTTCGAGACAGGGTTTCCCTGTGTAGCTTTGTGCCTTTCCTGGAACTCACTTGGTGCACAGGCTGGCCTCGAACTCACAGACATTTGCCTGGCTCTGTCTCCTGAGTGCTGGGATTAAAGGCATGCACCACAACCACCCGGCTATTTTGCATTTTGAATCATGAGAATATGCCATCTATGTTAAAAACTTAATTTAATTTGAAAAGAGAACTATAGTACCAAAAGTTCTTAATCAACAAAGGCCTTGAAGGCTAACAATTGATTTAGGCATTAGTACTCCATGTCTTCCCTCTTACAGTAAACCCAAAGCCAGACACAAAGTCCCCTCTTCCCATTTTCCAGAGTCACCTTGTCCTTCAGTTTCAATGTGGAGACAGAATGGTATACTTTTAAGAACTAAAATTGAATCTTTCAAAATGATTGTATCTCATTAAAAATAAAACCAATTTCAAATTTTATTTAAAAATTCAATGAGAAAACTCTTTGTTTATAGTATATAGGAAGGAATCATATAACCTTAATTCAGGATTAATAACTCCTTTTTAAACTGGAAACTTTTATCATTATGGCAGAAGATGGAAATGAAAACATTCCAATGGACCTTCTACCTCGATTAGAATTCCCTTTGGGAAGCAGATAAGAAATTGTATAAAATAGAACAGGCTTTTTATATACTACCTTTCCTTCCTTCCAACTTCATTACCATGTCATTAAGAAAAATCAGCTCTCTGATTTCATTTTTTTTTCCAGAAATGCAATTTAACTCACATCCTAAATTGCTCTGTTTGGTGGAGTGCAATCTGGATTTCATTTAACCACAGGAAAGGTAATTATTTGAGGCTTTAAGCAGTGTTGTTTTATTTCTAGCATTGGAAACAGCCAGCTGCATAACATGGGTTAACTCAGGAGTATTAAATTTTCCAATGTGAGTGTGTTCCACTACAGACCAATAATCCATGTGTTCGGCATTATTTTAACTAAACAAGGTGTCACTAGTGGATGGTTTGAGATCTGAAACTGTCCTGAGGTTTGAATAATGCAAAGTAAGATGATGCTGAAGTTAGAGGAAAGATACTAGAAGAGGGTTATCCTATCAGGCATCCCTTGTGCTACACCCAAATTCAGGAACTTGCTTAAGTGATTAGTACAAATGAACTGGTGTATTCAAACTGTCAAGTCAGCCATGTGGCTCATTAATAACTTAGTTTTAACTTTCTAATAAGTAATTAGGATGGATTATTTTAGCTTGGTCAAAGTGTTTTTCTATTTTTAACTTGAGTGAATCCTTCTTTTAATTTCCTTAATGTTTAGTAATTATTCTGTTTACCAAGGAAAACACAAAATTCTTTTTCAAAATGGCCACTTTCTAAAAATATCTGCTTTGAACTGTCTTTCATGGGCAAAGACTTCCCTTGATAGTCTTTGACCAAACTTTTCACCTTTATTCTGCATGTTTAATTTCTGCCATTCTGCTTTTCTTCACCCTTTAAAAATTCATCCAGAATTTCATGCATGCATATTCTGAGGTTGAGGCTTTTCCCGCCCACATAGCTTTGTCTCATCCTCCTGCAACAGACACTTTTTTTTAATGCATTGAACTATATTTACTTTAAACAATACCAGCTACCAAATTAAAATATAACAAATACAAACATTTGTTGATACAACTGAAGATACACTTATTCTTCTCAACAATCATACCAGCATATTTAAAGAAGTATCCTGGAGCCAAAATATACCTAATATAAAATTAGCATATAAATAACAGATTGAACTATGAGTTTCGTGACTTAAGAACTCATAATACTGGCCATTTTTTCCTTTACATTTTCATTCATCAAGATTCATTATATCATAGGACTATCTTATAAGATGACCACATGGCTACTCAGTCTAAAATGGTGGTAAATGTAGGGAAAACTTTCTATTTTATTGGCTTTTATCCCTGTTCTTACTCTGGCACCTTAAGGAAAGCAATGACTCTGGAAAGTTACTTTCAAAAGTGAAGTCAAAGAATTAAAAACTCATAACCATACTTAAAGCTCCTAAATATACAGTATAAGCCTAAAAGTGCCCTCACAGTTCCTTGGCATCTCTGAGTATTTGGCAAATCCATATTATCCCTTAATCCTCTCAAATTGACTTGAAATTCATTGGCATCACTCAAAAAGCAATTTCAAGCTGATGAACCTTACTGTCCTTGTATTTACAGTCTGAATAGTGTAGAAGATAAACTACTTCAGCATTCAGTCATGTTTATACCCATGGTATTCCAACAAACACACCTCAGGAACCACTGCTTAATGGGTTCCCAATACCCCATTACCCTCTTAGTAAAAGACAAATTTGAGAGTTTTAAAAAACATGTTATATGTGAGTTTCTGAGTCTTGGACAGTAAAAAGGCAGACTAATGCAGTGGTCAGTGGCAGGGGTGCTATAACTACATAGCTTAAGTTAGAGTTGAACTTGACATTTTACAAGCTGATGTGTTAAACAGGGCTAATAATATTGGAAACTACTTCATAGAACTGCAATGAAGATTAACTATATTAATAATTGTTAAGTAATGAAAACCATGTTTGGCATATAGTAACCCTACAAATAAAATAAGTCAGGAATTGTCTGTTTTGAGTAAGCTTATGTTCAGACTGTTTTCCTCTGTAATAGTATTAAAGTTCTAACACATGTTTTATGTGATATTTCACGTCACAAAGCCAGAAACACTTATATAAACCCAACTTAGTACAGAGTAAAGATCCATTTGCAATAATTTCCAAACTTTTCTTATCAGACTCCTCACTACTGAAGTGTTGAAGTAGATCGAAAGCATGGATGCTTTTCATGAAGCCCTGAATTCTACAACTGACAAACTGAGAGCTGACTTCTCAGCCTTATGTTGTGGGCCTTACAAAGTGATCAAGCTTTTTATTCATTTCCTTTCTGAATTCCTCTTTTATTCTGATGTGTGAGCTTGTGTTTTATCATATTATATTTTATTACTGTCCCATGGAAGCCTGTTTTTTTCTAATGAGAAACAGGAGGTGGATCCAAATGGGATGGGAGGTGGGGAGAACCTGGGAGGAGTAGAGGTAGGGAAACTGTTTTCAATATACATTATGTGATAAAAAAAAAATCTATTCTCAAGAAAAGAAAAATTAATTAATTATTAATAAAAACCCCAAATTGAATAAAGTAAAGTATTCCAACATGTTGAGCCTAGAAGTTGATGTGGATGACTGAAAATGTTGCTGGAGACTGAAGTCCAATACATCCAACCTGAATTTTTAAAAGTAGTCAAAATGCAACTACGTTTCCAGGAGAACTTGATAGAGAAAATCTTGAGGCCACCTTTTATGAATTTATCTAGTCATGTCCTAGAAGACATGGTTAGCTATCAGCTGCTTAAACTTTTTATTTTTTTTAATTTGTAAATGGTATGAAGCATGGACTCTCTATGGTGAAATACTAATTCTACCCTATGGTTTATATCCATGTCTTTTAAAATTATTTTAATATTAATAAATTGTGAGCAGGTTACTTAGAATATTATATAATCTGCCATTAGTTTAACTGTCATCTCCAATCTATCTCTTATTGGGCCTTTTAAATTAAAGTCACAAGGAGATGTTTTAAAGCATGGGGAATTTCAACACTGATTAAATAATTATGACTATCTGGTAACTCTTATTTGAGCCTCATAATTACAGACTACCAAAATAATTTCTAAATTATTACAGTCAACAGGGAGGCTACCATAAATGATAGAGCATATTAGCATGTTACCTCATAGAAATCCTTGAAGCTGGTGTGCAGCTTATTGATCAATAGAAAAGGGAGCCAGGTCATCATGAACAGAACCTTATATGTACCAGGAGCATTGGTCCCTTTGTTCCCTTTTCCCCACTTACCTGTAGTTTGTTTTGAAGTAGTTCATTGGTTACCACTTCTTAGACATTTTAGGTATAATGTTCTTTTATGTTGCTATTCTTTTCTTGTTCATTATAGTGTAGCTCCTGGATATGTCACAGTAACTATCATCTAGAATTAGAATGTGATTTATGTGTAGTATTTGTATGAACAAATAACTCCCAAAAACTTTATTTCTGAGGAATAGAATGTTAATTATAATAACCACATTATACAATAGATCTTCTGAAGTTTTTCCTAGCATCTAACTAAAATGACACATCCTTTGACCAAAGATGTTTATTCTCTTTGTGTTAGCTATTGACCTATCAGTTTCTCTGAGCTTTAATCTTTAGATACCACAAATACTTGAGACTATATACAGTGTGTGTCTTTCTGTGCCCAGCTAATTTCCTTATGATAATGACCTCTAGTTCTATCCACGTTGCTACAAATGACATGATTTTATTATTTTCACAGCTAAATTATTTCTATCCCACTGTTTATTTGTACCCCATTTTCCTTATCAGTTTATTCATCAATGAGCATACACATTGATTCAATAAGTATATTATATAGTACCATTTCTTCCCTGATGATGGCCTACCCATAGGTAACATTTCCTTGGAACTCATTCATTCATCATGTTATGTATGAATGAAAGTAGTTACATCTCTAATTCTTACCAGCATTTGTAGAAATAGGAGGCTGTAGCTTTATAATATACTACATTTGCATAGCATTTCATACTTCTGGAACAGTTTGCATGTTCTTAATCTCATTCGAAACGGACAACAAAAAGCCCATGAGACAAATGAAGAGAGACTAGGAAAGTCAGTGGAAGTAGAACAAATACTGTACAAGCAACCAGATCATACAATTTGAAAAGCACTGGTATAATGTATAAATACCCATACAAATGTGAAGACCACAATTTAAATCTTGTTCCTCAGCATACCTTTACTTGTTTCTTGACATTTGTATGGATATTTATACATAGTGCTTTTCAAATTATAGAAAACTCTTCTAGACAATTATTGGAAATGTTGCAAGATAAAATAAATTATATATACACTTATTTTGCAGAAATATGAATACTAAAATTGGGAAATATTCTTATTCATATATTTGAAGCTATGCAATTTATCATAGAGAAGGAGGCACCAATGATCTTAGATGAATCTAGTGCTTTTTTCAAAGCATTAAGATGTCAAGAAATAATATATATGTATTCTCAAATACTTTTATAATACCAATATTTTTCTTAACTCCACACTTGATTTTTAGTAGTCTGCACAGTCTCTTAAAACCATGAGAATTTCCATCCTGTCATTTCTCTGTGGGAAATAGCTTGATGGCTTCCTATTGTACTAAGAATAACATCCATACATCTTTCCTGACTTGTGAGATCTGGCTTTAGCTACCTGACTTCCATCTTAGCAAATTCTCTTTACTGTTTGTATTGTTTACTTCCCTACAGACGCATTTTCTTCCACAAATTTGCCAAGCTCTTGTTTTGTAATTTAAAAGCTTCAGTATGTTATTTTCTTTGTCTGTAAAGAATCTTCCATCTTTACCTGGATAGTGGCTCCCCTTAGCTGTGAATTTGAGATTAAATGTCATTTCCTGGATGGGCCACCTGTATATAATATACTTTGTTGCATTCCCTAATTGTACCTAGACTTATATAAATTTCATAGTCTATATTCTTCATAATCTGTTTAATGGAAATTTTGCTTATATTACTATTTTAAATATTTCCTTTCCTTGATATATAATAAAATTTATCAAAACAGGGATATTGTGTGTTTAGCAGGGTCATACACAAATGATTATTCTGGTAACTAAAACAGATTCCATTCATTTAATTCATTAACACCTTGATTGTGTGCTGCTTTGTATCTCACGTAAAAATTAGGCTCAAATGGATAATGGTTTTAAATGAACATAAAGGTACTCTAAACAAACAAACAAACAAAAAAGCCAAATCTATTAAAACTAAATGAATGGCTTGCACTTTTCCTCAGCTGCACAGAAAGTCATATATGTGCAATCAAAGTCCCATAAATATGCACCAGTTAAACATGCCTGTTTTCTCTTCTATATTGTAAGTCAAAATGATAAATGATCAGCTCTCTGTGCTTTAGGTATGAACTCTACATCAACAGAGGTTGTTAAAGGATTCTACTGAAGGCTCATGAAACTGTATAGTATTTGGCAGTGATAAATGGGTTTAGCTGACAGTAATAGAGACTCATCAACAATTGGATATTGAGTTTCACTCAGCTGACACTCATAGGAGGGATTGTGTTGAAAACATTTTTCTTGTACTTAAGATTCTCTGCCAGTAAGGAAAATCTATTCTGAGAATTTGTGCTACCTCACCAGGTATAAGAAAACTTTTCCACTTTCCCAATTTAGGAGTCCATTTTAGAAATTGCAGTTTTCATCCTTTTCCTTCATCGCCAAATGCTCCTCTGTTTCTTGGTATTGCTTTGGATAGCCTTGGAAGATCTTCCTTATTTAAAAATGTATCCTTTAGCATCTCAAAAATAATAAGGAGTAAAAGGAGAAAGAGAAATATGTAGCCAAATACCTATGGAGGTATACCTACTGGCTTGAGTGTAGAAATCAATAGGGTAGCCCACATTCATATTCCTATATCTGGAAAAGCATTCAGTGTCAAATGATCCCTGTTTTCATTCTTTTAACTCTACTAAGGGACAAAACACTACTCATATAATTAGTTTTGAGGTCTGTATTCAGGAAGCTGATTTTCATCAAAATGTTATTCCAATCCTAGTGTTGAACTCATTTCCACAGCAACATCATAAAGATACTTGAGACTGTTTCAAAGCAATGTGATAGATTAAAAGAATATGCTACATTCAAAGAAACAAATTGATAGTTGCAAAGAAAATTGAACTGAGTTTTAAACCCCCTGCCTCACAGCTTATTACTGTACAGTGACATAAACGAGAAGGATATCTGTATCATTTTTTTTCAGGCAGTCTGAAGGAATATTGCCAAATAGAGTTTTCTGGCAGATATTTTGTCCCATTCATTCATCTGGATAGAAACCTATTTTGGCAATTGAATTCTATTTGTGCTTCCAGAATGCTACAAATGTCTTTCGAGGTATTGTATTTATATAGTACTTCTTGAGTTGTGGAGGACTAAATACTCCCAACATGCTTTGGAAATGGTTTGGCCAATGTCTTTCAAAAGAGAGTGAATCCCTGGAACCTATCCTAAACTTAATAAAGTGTTCTTCTTGTTCTCCAAGTGTTACTTTTTAACTAGCACATTTGCATAATTATTCCCTAACTCTATGACAGTGCTTTTATTTTTAACAGCACTAGAATTTTAATATTTTGTGTATACAACAAGGGAATAATGACCTTTGCATGACTAGTTTTCATCTTTGCAGGATGCAATGATTAAGTAGAATGCTGTGTCATTCCTGTGATCATTGTTTGAGAGATACAAATTATATTCAAGGTGACATGCCTAGCTGCCATGGAATGATCTAAAAATTCTTGTTAACTTCAGCTGAGTGACCATTCCAAGAAAACTGAAAAAGTTTTGTTCTACATGAATTGTTTTGAAGAAACTCAGTGTTGTCATAAATGGAAGAGAAAATAGAAAATGCACTGGCAGAATGGTTCTCAGCTAAGTAAATGTGATATAAAATTGAGCCTATTAAAATGCATATGTCTTCCAAAAACATAGAAAAAGATGCTCTATGGTTTGGGTCAGAGAGAGACAGGAGGAGAGAGAAGAGCATATAACTAGGTTGGATGGTTGTGGATTGCATTTTTCCCACAGTGTGATGGGCCATAGGACATTGAGATTCTTATCACTGGAGAACTGTTTTAATGTTGCACCCTCATGGACTATGTAATATAGTGGAACCAAAAACTCTCCTTCTTAATGTATTTTTCCTATGTTATATCTTCATTTGTATTTTGTACAAAAGTCTGACTCTTGTGCTATAATTTCCTACATGGTAAAGTTAACTGCTATATAGATTTGTAGCTGAGAGTGAAAAGCTATATAAGATAGCCTATGTATATAGTGAGTTTTGTCATATAGATGTATGCAAATATATTTTAGGATGTCTGTATGACAAGAAAATTGTTGCCGGGCGGTGGTGGCACATGCCATTAATCCCAGCACTCAGGAGAAAGAGCCAGGCAGATCTCTGTGAGTTCGAGGCCAGCCTGGGCTACCGAGTGAGTTCCAGGAAAGGCGCAAAGCTGCACAGAGAAACCCTGTCTCAAAAAAACAAACAAAAAATTATTTAAGGATACATTTCTTAGAATACATTTGAGCAGTAAGTGGCATATGTCTGTATCCCTATTTAAACAGTGATCAGAGACTTTACTTCAGGTTATATTTAGGAACATATATATGCATGCAGTAAAGTTAGTAAAGAGAGACAATGACTTTAAAGGAGAGGAAGGAAAGGCAAGGGAGAAATGTAATAATATTATAAACTCAAAAATATTTTTTCCAAAATGAAAATAACTAACAAAATAATGACTGGATAAAATGAGAACAGTCTAGGCAGAGCATTTGTGATATTGCCTGCTTTGGACCAGATGTTCAACACAGGAAATTTATTGTTCTAATATTCTGGTTAGCCAAAGTTATTCCTTAGTATGAACTCAGCTACCATTTAAAAATATATATCCATCATCTAGGATTCTAATTAAGAGGTAACAGTTCTTGAATGTGTTTGTGATACATCCATAGGACTATGTGTAGGCCTTCACTTGTAATGTGGATATAGACTGCCTTCAGATTATCGTTTCTATCCTATAATAGCATGTCCTCGGGCCTGCTGTTCAACATAGACAATAGCCATTTCTAACTATGCTGCTGAAATGAAAGTGGCCTGAGGTGCTGGAGCCACAACAAAAGAGAAATAGGTAACAAAGAGGAGGAGGAAACTAAGCCTCAGTCCATCCAGAGACTGAATAGTGTAATGAACTCGTCTGTCCTCATACCGAGGTAGAATGACAACCAAAATTGACCAATTCCCTTTCCACATTGAGCTTCAACTCCTTGCATTTGCTGGCTTATTGTTACAATAAGCATAAACATAATGCCATTTTTACCTACAAATATAGTATTATAGAGTTCATAGCAATACAGATGCCCCGAACTAACACTAATTCCATAGTATCAGCTGAGAGCTAAAATTTAAATGTATCTGATTATGTCAAAACATCTTCATAGATTAGAACAAAACATGATTTTGTTCTGATCGTGATTCTAACATAACCCCTGCAATACATTTAATTGGTATTTCTCAAAATGTCATTTGGTTCTGAAAGAATCATTTCATTTCCTTTGCCTTTCTGAACCATAATATGAGTAAATTTGTGGCCCAAATGCAGAGATTTGCCTGGCATTATAAAAGTACAGATTGGGCTGGTTTTATTAGAGATGCTCAGACATAGTGGTTATTATTATATGTATTCTATGAATACTTAGAAATACCAAAAATTTGAATTTGCCTGCTGAATGTTAACATTCAGTACTCTATGAATCAAAACAGAAAAGCAGAAAAACAAAGCAAAAGCTGTCTTAGATTTGTCCATTCAACTCCTGTGTATCATTGGTCCCTTTTCTTAAGGTAACAGATTCTGCAGTAGTAAACAGGGTGCAACACTGAAGTGGCTAATTTTGTTTATTATGCTTATCTTCCCCAGATCTTCTCTTTGGAAAGTTAGCTCCAAGCATTAATTTTCTGTATAACACAGAGTTCATTCTCCTATGACCAATTAAATCTCAATGTAAATTTGGCTTTTAACACCTAAAATAATCTGTATTTTTTTACTATTTTCCACACTGGAACACTTTTCATAATTTGTTATTGCTCTTTAGTTTCTATAGGCTTTGAAATGAATACCTTCAATGACATAATTAATACATATTGGAAAGTTTGCTTCAAGATAATGTAGCTGTCATTGTATTTGCAATGTTTTATTATGCAGTACCTGAGTGTGAGAATGAATATCAGCATATCACAAATTATTAAATAAACATAAATATGCCTCCAACAAAGGCTTTATTCCTAAAACATTTTAAGGTTTCTCTGGTTTAATTTACATATTCTTGTTTATATTTGCTTTAATTCATTCTCTGAAATGTTTACCTATGTATACAATGTATCATTTTTAAAGTGGAAATCTTAGTATTTATTTTATGTATGCTTGTAATTCTGTATGTTTGCCTTTATTAGAGAGCATGCACACATTGCAGGGACACACACACACACACACACACACACACACACACACACACACACACTATGTAGGGTAGATCCAACGCTCCTTCATACTTGTGTTTACTCCATCTTTTTCTCCAAATTTCTCTGTGTAAGTTAATAAACAGAGATCCAACATAACTTGTGCAGTTAGATGATGACATGGATACTATGAGATCCTATGATAAGATTACAAACTCTATTACAAGCAGTAAGGAAAACAGGGAAATCCTTCCTGTATCCCCTCTCACAATCAATGAATAAGCCCCTCCACTTCTGCAGAGTTCTTTGAGCCCTGAGGGGAGGGTTTTGATGAAGACATTCTATATAGGACTCAGTGTTCCAAAGTTTCTCACTCTCTGTTCATCGTCCTTTTATTGGCTTGGCATAACTTGATCATATCATTCCAACTTACTCCCAAATACATGTCCTCCTTTACTATTTATTTGTTTTATTTGTATTTTTATTTTTTGTAACTCACCAAATCCAATTAGTGCTGCCCATAAGTACATGGGCATGGGGTGATCCACTACAGCATGGACAAACTGCCATTGGCCACAAGGAGCACATTCTCAAAGGGAACTTAATTCAGTTCATCCCTAGAAGAACATTTGCTCTTGCACCACTAGCTTATCACCTAATATAAACACTTACCACTAATTGCTTTTGAGAAAATGTTACTCTAGTATTTTATGACTTCTAGTTTGCATGTTTTATTCAAATCCATCTTACTTCTTTCAATACCTCTTGTAGATTAACTGTCCACATACAGGCATCCAAAGAACTCAAAACTCTTACCCTATTGTGGAATTTCTGAAAAGCTACTAAAAATAAAGCTTAGCCTTTGGGTGGTTAATTTGAATGAGGAAAAAATAAAAGAGATGTGCATGCTAGAGCCACAGGAAACAAACAAAAAGGAAATATTGAGGATGAGAAAACTAAGCCTCTGTCTTTCCAAGCACACATGAAAGAGATGGAACACTATCAACTCTGCTGTCCACAGACTGTAAGTCCATAATTACCAAGCTTTTTACCAATTTTCTTGTCTCCATTAAATCTCAACTTCTTGTATGTGCTGGCCAATCTTCAACAATGTGTTCAAAGGGTTATGTATTTCTTTTTAAACCTGAATACAAGTGCCATACATTTACTATGTACTCTGAGACTACTGTGTCAACATGTTCTGCCTTGCCTTGTACTGGATGTCATTCATAGGGTAATAGTTCCAGGATTTGTTTGTAATCCATCTGAAAGGAAGCTGGCAAATCATCTGATGCTGAAGAAGATAACATAAAATTCAGAATTTAACTATTGCTTCTAGGACATTGATGACAATTTGTTAATGAATGTCATCAATTAAAAGAGTGTCTAAAATTAGTCATTGCAGACAAAAAAAGTGCCAAGAAAGCTGCCAGCTCACACATGAAAGTTTGATTGAAGTTCTACCAAATTTGATATAACAATTCAAAAATGTAACATGATGTTATTGATAATGATTTACCAAGCAGAAATAAAACTGTTTTTAAATTAGGAATAAAAATTAATAAATTTTTCATACATATTTACATGACAAAATATTGTCTTATGGAGAGGTATAGGTAATTAGACAAAAGATATGAGAAAATGATAGTATGAAAAACCTTCAAGCCATCATTTATTGTGTATTTCTCTTTCTCTGTTGGGGGAGTAGTATCTGTATAACTCTTTCTGGCTATAACTCACTAAATACACCATGCCTGCCTAGCCTCTGTCTCCCATGTGCAGGAATTAAAGGCATGAAGCAATGCACCCAGATAATGTTTTCCTTTTAGAACTGCTTCTCAATGTTCTAAAATTTGAAATTATTTCCTTGCATTCTATGAATAATTTTATTCACAACTAATATTGCATTTATAACTTCATTGAAATTATTTTAAAGATTGTTCCAATAAATGTAGATGACTGTGGTCTGACCACTCATTATCAATTTATAATTATATTCCACTACTTCCCAATATGCATTCTCTATCTGTGTCCATCTGTATAAGTCAAGCTGGTCTTTTTTGTAACCTATTGATTTAACCATGATGGCTCCCTTTTCTGCTTTCATTCAACTTACTTTGCTATTTACTCTTAATTCATCTGACTAATGATTTAACTCAAAAGCCCTCATATACAGTGAATTATTCTTGATTTGATCATGCACTTAGTCACCCTTTTCTCTGATTAAGTTTTTACTTTTATATTGGCATACATAGGAGTAAGGAACCTTAAGTCTATTTCCCTTAGATCATGGTAGCTCTCAGAGCAGGAGGGTGCTCCCTGAAATTAGAGTCTTCCAGAGGGCCTGGTACATTATTGTCCTCACTGTGGGCTTTCAATTGATGTTGGTTGAATCAGTCAGTAGATGACTAATAAAATCCTATTTTTAGACTGCTATCTTTTTCGTGTCATATTAAGCTCAAAATAAGTTCTTCATTTATGAAAATTTCCTGTGCATTATGATCTGCATCTCAATCATTTGTAACAGCATGATTACATGTTGGCTTCCCATTTGAATTGAGACTAGGAACAATGCCACAGTGTTCTGTTGGAACCTTCCTGGAGCCTTGCTATTCAACTGAAATGTTGAACTATATTTTAAAACACATTATATTTGCTTTTACACTACAGAGTATTTTCTACAAATGTTCATTAATAATGATATTCACCATTTCTGCATAGGTTCCCAAAACCCATTTACTTATTTTTCCCTTTAAAATATGTTTGAATCCAGTTCCTCATATATATTAAAAATTAATCTGAGTTATATTTCAGACTGTCTAATGTTTTTTTAACACTCAGAACAGTATTAAGTTATGTTACTTTAAAAGAAAACCACTGAGTTGCTAGGAATAATGAGTGTAAAAAATTTCTAATTTACATTTATATTCAGTCAAATGTTTTAACACCAAACCTGCTTCTATTTTATTAAAAAGAAATATTATCTCTGCATCCACTTCCATCAGTTATTGGATGAGAGTTCCAGCATGACCGTTAGGGTGTTTGGCCATCTGATCACCAGACTAGGTCAGATCAGGCTTTCTCTCGACCATTGCCAGCAGTCTACAGAGGATATATCATTGTGGATTTCTGGGGACCTCTCCAGCACTCTGCCTATTCCTGTTCTCATGTGGTCTTCATTTATCATGGTCTGCTATTCTTTGTTCTCCCTTTGTCTTGAGCCAGCTGGGATCCCCTGCTCCCCTTAGCTTTCTTTCCCTCAAACCTTGCCCTTCATTACTCCCACTGTCATCCAGGTTGTTCATGTAGATCTCATCCATTTCTCTGTCATTGGGCGATCCCTGTGTTTTTCCTAGGGTAACGTTATCTAGCTCCAATTGTCAAGGGACTGTATGAGTGTGAATTGTTGAGACCAAGATTGGAAAAGCACAGGGACAAATAGACAAACTAATGGAAACACATGAATTATGAACCAAAGGCTGTGGAGCCCCCAACTGGATCAGGCCCTCTGGATAAGTGAGACAATTGAATAGCTTGAACTGTTTGGAAGGCACCCAGGCAGTGGGACCAGAACCTGTCCTTAGTGCATGAGCTGGCTGTTTGGAATCTTGGGCTTACACAGGGACACTTTGCTCAGCCTGGAAGGAGGGGACTGGACCTACCTATACTGAATCCACCATATTGAATTGAATCCCCAAGGGAGTGTTGGCCCTGGAGGACTTGGGAATGGAGGGGAGGAGCTGGGGGAAGGTGGGGGGGGGGGACAAGAGGGAGGAGGACAGGGGAACCCATGGTTGATGTGTAAAATTAAAACACAAATGTAATAAACAAAAAAAGGAGAAAAAAAGAAATATTATCAAATAGTCCAAGGATGTTTAACCCTCAGGTCCTTCAAACTTGGGGAATTTACTCCTTATAATTAATTTATTTATTCATTCATTTATATAATGAATATTTACTCGACTCTCCATGTACACATATATATTCAAGGTATCTGATCCTATTAAGATCCAATTGGGAAAAGATGGAGGAAAGCAATAAATGCAAATACAAACAGTTGATTTGAGCTACAGCCACTTAGTAGAAGAAAATAAAATAGAATCAGTTGAAAGAAAGTGATTTTGATATGGCATATTTTTAAATTGGGTAATTAGAAAAGTAAAAAATAACATAGCATTATGAAGAAAATTAAAGTCATTAATTTTAAAAACTATGCCTGCTTATCACATAAAATAATCCCTGTATACTACCAATTTACCACTCTTACATTTTGACAAAAATTAGCTCATACTTATAAAATGATCTGAATAATGAACTTTTCTCTAATTTTGCTCTTTGGGAAATCTTACTCAGGTTACCTAATCGCCATAACCATGCTTCTTCCTCAGAAAAATTAGAATGTAGCAATATGGTATGGCTATGGATTTGCTATGAAGTTAAGAGAAAGTAAACAATCCACTTAGCAGAGCAGCTGGTATACTATAAGTAGTCTTCTGTAAAGCATTTGCAAGTTTTGCTATTCAGAATTTAAAATATCTTTTGTTATAAGGAGCTTTCAGTACTTAGCATTTAATGAGGCCAGTACATATCCATAACCAAAACTCAACATACATCTTTGACAAAAAATTATCACATATACAAATATTTATAAGCATAAAAGCTTTCCTAATCACATGGAATTTGAGGTAAATCCCATTTTCTTCCATATAACTAACCCCTTACAGAAAGAAAATAATTATCTCAAATAGGACTTATCATATCTCTGTATCATGAACAACAAATGAGCTCATTCAAGGTATCTGTGACTTCTGTGAAGAATGACATAAAATGAATAAAGAGTTTAGAATATGAGTTATGCACAGAGAATCATGGAGATCTATGCTTCCAATGTTCTTCTACTATATATCATTCTGGACACCACATCTCTGATTCTAATTCTAAATGATTCCATATGCATTTTGATAACAGTTTTTGAAAGGCTAACTCTTTTTGTTTTGTCAATTTAAAGTACTTTAAATAGTAATAAACTTCCCATAAGATGAATCAGCCTTAATCAGCATACACATTAAAATCTTACTGTATATACTCAAGTATTTTAATTAAAAATTCTCTGTGTATAACAACTCAGTGACATTAACTACTGTTTTCAAACTCAGTAATACTAACTACTATTTTCAGTAGATAAAACTGTAAACTTTTCTGTGATGATTAGAATTACTTTAAAGGAAAAGCCCAATTATCCTAGTGCTCAATAAATATCTTAGTTTTCTTATACTTATTCTGTGAAAATAATCAAGGAGACTAGGAAGAACTGGTGAATTATTTCTGGTCACAATCTGAAAACCATGTTGATAAACAGAAGGTATTTAATTGATATTCAAATTTTGTATTTATTCTTTAGTGTGTGTGTGTATGTATGTATGTATGTATGTTGGAGCATGCATGCCATGGCATGTATGTGGATGTGAGAAGACAACTTCTTGGAATAAATTTTTTCTTTCTACCATGTGGATTCAGGAACTGAACTCAAGTCAGCAGGCTTGGCAGTAAGTACCTTATCCTTGAACCATCTCACTAAAGTAGTATTTAATATTCTTAGTTCTGGTTAGATAAGAAGAGTCTAAAAGTGCTGACAATTGAAAATATTACTATAACACTATGATTGTAAATAGAAAAATAAGATAAAAAATAAATAGGTCTTTTTCACTGTTTTCCTCCTGTACGTGTTTGTCATCAGAGCAGCAGCATGAAATAAAAAGCATTCATCACTGCTCTGTCAGTAATTAGCTGTGTGCTTATGCACTAGCCACAGCTCTGTGCCTCAAGGTCTTCATCAACTTTCCCTAACTGCCAGAGATGTCTTCGAGAGTGGAGTTAAAGATAAGGACAGGTATTGAAAGGAATTAAATAGCTATGCTAATTAGACTGCAACACTTAGTATACTTTTTATCTTGATTCTCAAGAAGAAACTATAATAACACATTAGCCTGCAACAGCACTACTGACATTAGTCCAATTAGATATCAGTGGATAGTTCTGAACAATACAAAAACGTATCATCATATATAGAGGTCATTCATTTTTCATAAATGCCAGAGAGGAGGAAAGTTGTTTTCTTCCATAGAAAAGCTGATGGCATTATTTATAGAATGGTAATAAGCCTTTCACTAGTTTTTTATGTCCAACTTCTAATATTTATATACAAAAATACAAGTCTAGCAGGAACATTTCCTTGATGTTTTTGAGCTCTATTCAAGTACACCTGTCAGCTCCAATATTCTCAGATAGGTAGCTGCCGACAAGTTGCCAGGATCTCAAAAGATTTCTCTGTCCAATCTTCTACTTTTGTTTAAAGCCAAACATCATTTACATCAACTTTTATAGGTAGTATTAATTTTTTTTTTACTAGACTAGCTGCTTTTACAAGACTTTTACTAGACTTGTTTGTTCTGCCTAGAGGAAGAACACAGTAGTAACCATAACAAGGTTTTGATTTCTTGGCAATTTAATTTTAATTATCATGGGTTTCCAAAAAATAGAATGGACATAAAAAATGTAGAAAATGCTTTAAAATTAATATGGTTTTGTCCCCAAAGGCAACTTATTCAGGGAACTGAATAAGAACACCAACACAGAGAGGATGCTTAGGCACAATCAATTATATAATCAATCATCTTCCCTGATAAACTTTGATAAAAGTGTTAAAAAAATCAACTGACCTGAAAACACTCAATTTATCTCAGTCTCTAAGTTAGAGGCCTTCTTGAGACAAGGAGGCCAGGTAAGAAGAGAAAAGTTTAACATACCCTGAAAGGATACCTGGCCTTTTTAATAATCAATGCATGGAAAATATCACCCTGTGTAAACACTACCATAAATTATTCTAATTGAGATTCTTTAAATGTATTTTACTGCATGTATGTGTACATGTATTACATGTAACACAGTAGGTCTGTGGAGGTCAGAATGTAATATTTAAGAGTTGGTTCTTTTCTTTATTTTTCAATCCACAAATATATTTTATTTATATATTTCTGTTTCATAAATTAGAAATGTTATAAAAATCTGATTTTAAATATTAGTATCTCAATTAAACCATTTACATTTGTAAGTAAAAGGTTTTTTATTTATGTATTTATTTTTTTATTATATTTGTGTTTTAATTTTACACATCAGCCATGGGTTCCCCTGTCCTCCCCCAACCCGCCCACATTCCCACCTTCCTCCCATTCCCACCCCTCCATTACCATCTCATCCAGGGCCAAGACTCCCATGGGGATTCATTTAAACCTGGTGGATTCAGTACAGGCAGGTCCAGTCCCCTCCTTCCAGGCTGAGCAAAGTGTCCCTGTGTAAGCCCAAGGTTCCAAACAGCCAGCTCATGCACTAAGGAAGGTCCTGGTCCCAAAGCCTGGAAGCCTCCCAAACAGTTCAAGCTATTCAATTGTCTCACTTATCCAGAGGGCCTGATCCAGCTGGGGGCTCCACAGCCTTTGGTTCATAATTCATGTGCTTCCATTCGTTTGGCTATTTGTCCCTGTGCCTCTCCAATCTTGGTCTCAACAATTCATGATCTTACAGTCCCTCCTCTTTCTCAAAAATTGGACTGATGGAGCTCCACCTGGGGCCTGGCTGAGGATCTCTGTATCCACTTCCATCAGTTATTGGATGAGAGTTCAAGCATGACCATTAAGATGTTTGGCCATCTGATCATCAGACTAGGTCAGATAAGGCTTCCTTTCGACCATTGCCAGTAGTCTACAGAGGATGTATCATTGTGGATTTCTGGGGACCTCTCCAGCACTCTGTCTATTCCTGTTCTCATGTGGTCTTCATTTACCATGGTCTGTTATTTTTTGTTCTCCCTTTCTGTTCTTGATCCAGCTGGGATCTCCTGCTCCACTAAGCTTTCTTTTGCTCAAAACTTGCCCTTCATTACTCCCACATTGACGGACTTGTGTATGTTGGACCACCCTTGCATCCCTGGGATGAAGCCTACTTGATCATGGTGGATAATTGTCTTGATGTGTTCTTGGAGTCTCTTTGCCAGTATTTTATTGAGTATTTTTGCATCAATGTTCATGAGGGAGATCAGTCTGTAGTTCTCTTTCTTTGTTGCATCTTTGTTTGGTTTAGGAATCAGGGTAATTGTAGCCTCATAGAAGGAGTTTGGTAATATACCTTCTGCTTCTATTGTGTGGAACACTTTAAAGAGTATTGGTATTAAGTCTTCTTTGAAGGTCTGGTAAAATTCTGCAGTAAAACCATCTGGCCCTGGGCTTTTTTTTGGTTGGGAGATTATTAATGACTGTTTCTATTTCCTTAGGTGTTATTGCACTATTTAAATGGTTTATCTGGTCTTGATTTAACTTAGGTATGTGGTACCTATCCAGAAAATTATCCATTTCTTTTAGATTTTTCAGTTTTGTGGAGTAGAGGTTTTTGAAGTATGACCTGATTTCCTCATTGTCTGTTGTTATGCCCCCCTTTTCATTTCTGATTTTGTTAATTTGGATGCTCTCTTTCTGTCTTTTGGTTAGTTTGGATAAGGGCTTGTCTATCTTGTTGATCTTCTCAAAGAACCAACTGTTTGTTTCATTAATCCTTTGTATTGTTCTCTTGATTTCTATTTTATTGATTTCAGCTCTCAATTTAATAATTTCCTGGCATCTGTTCCTCCTGGGAGACTTTGCTTCTTCCTGTTCAAGGGCTTTCAGGTGTGCTGTCAAGTCACTAGCATGAGATTTCTTAGACAATTAGCCTGGTCTATCAAGGGAGTTCCAGGAAAGGTGCAAAGCTACACTGAGAAACCCTTTCTCAAAAAACCAAAAAATAAAAAACTAAAAAAAAAAAAAAAAAAAAAAAAGAAAAGAAAGACCACTGGAAATCACCACTCCACTGATCTCAGGATTTTTTTCTTCTTAGATTTATGAATATGTGTGTATGTGTGTGTGCCAGAGGGTATGTCTGTGTACCACATGCATGCCAGAGCCTGTAGATGTCAGGAGAGGGTGTTGGAAGTCATGGTGCGATTTCTGGGAACCAAACTTAGATCCTCTGCACATGGGCCATCCCTCCCGCTCCTAATCTCAGGATTTAAAAAGGAAAAAGAAAATGTCAGTGCTGGGTGGTAGAGGAAACTTCGGCTTCTCGGTAAAACATATCCAGGGGGAAGTCTTGCCCCCCCCCCATTTCCTAGCTGGATGTTACTGGGCAAGTCATGCAGCTTCTCTGCACCCCGGGTTCCTTATAAAATGAGAATGACAACAAAGTCACCCCCTTATGGTGCACATCACATGTGCCCCAGGTTGCTCCAATACCTCAATTGTATTAACTTGGTCACTTAAAATAACACAATAAAGAGCGTATGGCCAATGGCCCCATTTTACAGAGGAGGAAATCCAAACACAGGGAGACTGATGTCAAGGTCACTGGGCAAGTCCATGGTTGGTCTAGGATAGGAGCCAGGCTGCCTGGCCTCAGGTCTGGGAAAGCCTGTCCTACTGCTTTCTCTCACTCATCTGCTTGTGGAGAATGCAAAGGGGTTGGTTCCTCTCCTCCTTCCTGCCAGGGTAAGAAAGAAGCTGCACAATGCTCAGCTATATCCAGGACACCCACAACCCAGGACACTGAGCTCTAAACAACAGCTAGGCTACCTGGGGGTGGGTGCTGGCGTGGGGTGAGGTGCAGAGGGACACATGTAGAAGTCCAGAACTCTGCTCTGTAGACCAGGCTATTGGCTATTCTTTAATCCCTTTTCACAAACTGAAAGCTTAGCTGGGTGGGATCTTGCCCTGATCTCACCACTCCCTTTATTCCTTTTCTTAATCTGCTTAAACACAGGACTTAGCTCTATTCCACCTCCTGGTGTTTCTTTTCTCCTCAAATTGTACACTTTATGTTTTTCTTTACTCAGCTTGCTCCTTTTCATAATAAATCTTCAATAGAGTTACCACTAATAACCGAATGACAGAGTCTATACTAGGCTGTTTTGAGATTTTGTCTCCCAATGGAATTATTCCAAATCTCTTCACTTTAGTCTCAGACTCCTTGGACAAGACCAAAAAATAGCCACATTCTTCACTGAAATATCAAAATAACAATCTACAGGCCAAATATGAATGTGAAACCTCTTGAGCCAGTCCCCCAGTTTGAATCAACCTCAACATCACTGTTTTCCTTGCTGACTAGTATGGCACATTAAACAGTGCTTAAAGCATTCTACTGTGTTGATATGGTGTCCCCCAATATATTATGCACCATAATAAACTTATCTGGGTCAGAGAACATAACACCTACTAGATAGAAATAGAGGCCAGGAAATCCTATCACTTTAATCTTATCAATCAGGAGGAAGAGATCCATCTGGTTCTCTGTGACTTCAAGGACACATGGGAAACAGAGCCAGGCATGGTGGCACACACCTTTAGTCCCAGGACTTGAGATCTCTCCTGTCTTGCTTGAAAAGACATACACCTTTAATCCAAGGAAGTGATGGCAGGAAGCAGAAAGATATAAAAGGCATGAGGACCAGGAATTAGATGCTTTTTGAAAAATAAAATTATATTTATTTTTTGTTATCTCACACACCAATCACTATATACAATATTGCATATATATGCACATACATATATGTTTTAAACTTATGTGCACATATACATAAAATTATTTTCAGTCAGTGCACAAAATATATTGTTTAAAACATATTATTAAATTTGAAAAACATTTTTCTATATTCTCAGTTTCTTCATTGCAATTTTTCTACTAACATTTTGATGTTATTCTGAACATTTTATCATTTATATAAAACTATGTAATTTTTCTGTGTTTATGTTGTAATGGATGAACAGATAATGTATATGGACTAATACCACCTTAACACATATTTGCTCCTTACAATGTAAATGATGATGAGAGAAAAGGTGACTAGTAGGAGATTTTCCATTATGTAAATTGTTTTAAACCATATTATTGGTGTAATTATTAAGGCCACTCCTTGTAGTTAAAAGGGAGGTTTATTTTGTGGGGTAACGTACAAATGAAGGGATAGGTTGTAGGGTCTAGCAAAGGTATGGCGCAGTCTGGCAGTGTTCTCTGGAGAACTCTGCTCAGTCTACCTCCTGTGTCCAGCGTCCCTGAACCAAGAGAGCGTGCAACCCTCCTCTCTATCTTGGGTCTTCCGCTTCCTCCTCTGCCCTGCCTTGTGGGCGTGAACATTACCGAAGCCTCAGTGGGGGTTGGAACTTCCAGGCCAAAGCTGGGATGGCCACTACATCTCCCCCTTTTGTCTAAATAAGAAAGTTCTAACCTAACACAAGACTATATACAAAGAGATGGTTATCAAATATTGTCTAGGAGTAATGAGGGATAATGACCTAGATAAGTTGGAATTACAATAAGTGCAAACAATATCAAGCAAAAAACACATAGTAAAATCCAGGGAAGTCTAGGGCATGGGTAGGTGGCATGTTACAAAGATCATTCCAAAAGGTGTTTTATCCTAAAGAACCTGAGTTTAATACTTAATATATTTTATCTAAGATATTATATATGTATATATACTAAGTTGTAACTATAACTGCTAATCTTCAACCTCATCAAAGACCTGAGAAGGAATATAATAATACCTGAGAAATGGGAGAAGGATGCAAGCAACTTTCAGGAGTCTTGCAAGAATAGACAGAGACAGCTGGCAGACTGGACAATCATCTAATGTTTTTCAGCATAGTTGGTGCTTTTAAATTGGCTACAGGCCTAGAGTATCTGACAGACCATTTTCAGAAGCAGGAATTCTGAAAGATCATCTTACCCTGTCTTGGCAAAGTATAGTGGTCGCTTTCCTTGTGTCCCGCTTGTCCAGAAAGGACAGCATTTGTACTGTCAGTAGTTGAGGTAAGGGCAGTTCTTTGCCCAGTAGGCCATTTTGTGCCAAGAAGACAAACTTCCAAATGGAAATGTCTTAGAAGCCCAACATTCTCTTAGGATCAAATATTCTCTAGGTCCATGAAGTGTCTAAAGATTACCTGTCCATCTGACCTATGTATTTATAAATCTGGATAACCTAACTAACATAATTATAGAGATGACAAGCATAGGTGACAATAACTCTGTAAGTCTCATCTACCTAAACAACCTAAGGACTAAGGCTTCCTATAAATAAGGCAAACAGTCTGTAAGCAAATGTACAGTAAAAGGACAATGACTTCAAATTTTGACAATACACAAAATATCTTGAACAGACATAGGAATGTATAGTGCAATATGCAATATGATAATAATCCTAAATATATATCAGTATACAGAATATCTTAAACAGAAGTAGAACATACATACAGTATGACAGACATAAATTCACATTTGTATCAATATACAAATATTTCAAATAAGAGTAAAAATATGTGTACAATATAACAAACATAGTTCTGTATTTGTATCAATATACAAATTATCTTAAATAGGAATAAAAAAAGTTTATATTTGTATCAACATATAAGAATTTATAACAGTGCAAAGGCTGCTATATTACTAAATTTGTTTACTAATGTATGTGATAGTCTACCATAATATCTTATACGTATCCAAAGTCCTTTGTTGAAATTGGTTGTAATGTATATGTCGTATATGGCTCGGGGTATGTGTCATCTGTTGGCTTTTTATGGATGATAACAGGATAAGCCATTGTATGAGAGCCATTTGGAGATGTTATAATCTGTATGGTCTTGCCCTTTTGTTTATTAGGTCCCTTGTTATGTTTATTGAGAGTTTCCTCCAGGGTTTGTAAACAAGCACCTAGGGTCTGTTTTAGGGAGTAAACCTCCTCTCTTGTAAGGGATTTGAGATTTTTTATGGAATCATGGAAGTTTTTATGTTTTGAAACATATGATTCCATGGACCTTATCTTATCAAGTAATGATAATTTTTTTTATATAGTGTCTGAGTAGCTATAACTTTACTCTGGAGAGTTAGTTTTTTATCCATTAAATACTCATATTTATTATCAATAAAAGCAATTTTGGGTACAAGCTTGTTTTGTAAATCCTGGTTAGCAGATTTCAGAGAGAGAATCTTTTTTTGTAAACCTTTATTGCTATCTTTTAAAGCCTGTATCAGTCCCAGTAATGACTCATCTTTGTTTTTATTATTAAACCAGTGTTTGAACACTGTGTGAATTATTACAATGAATGTCAAAATTGTACAGGCCAGATATGTCTTAGGGAGGTCGTTTATTTCCAGGAAAATGTTATTCATCATACAGGCAAAAAGGTTTTTAAATTCTCATGAGGTAATGTTGTCAGCCATATTACAAGAATTATTTAAAATTTGTTAGTCAGTTTTAAGGTGTAAAATTATCAAGTATTTTTACTTGAAATAAGCTTACCTTTCCGTGGTTTTGGGGGGTGCAGTAGCACTTTTCAGCCAGCAGGAGGCGTTGGTATAGCTCCAAAGCAGGGCCTGCTGGCGACCTTGGCTGGTGGCAGCTGAAGGCAGGAGTCAAGATGGCGGGGAGCCGGCACTCAGGGAGGAGTGGGAAGGCCTCACTCACAGGGGTTTTCGCTGGTCTAGGGGCTAAGCTAGGGAACTGAGACCGGACAAGCTGTTCCATTTTTCGGGAATGGAACTGTGTAGGCGTTCCTTAGATAAATGGAACTTTGCAGGCAGGTTTAGGTACCCGCCAGCCGCCAGCCGGGGAGTAGGCTGAGGGAGGGAGCCACCCAGGCCTTTGGAATTTGCACCACGTGAGCACCAGATATTGGTGTAATTATTAAGGCCACTCCTTGTAGTTAAAAGGGAGGTTTATTTTGTGGGGTAACTTACAAATGAAGGGATAGGTTGTAGGATCTAGCAAAGGTATGGCGCAGTCTGGCGGTGTTCTCTGGAGAACTCTGCTCAGTCTAGCTCCTGTGTCCAGCGTCCCTGAACCAAGAGAGCGCACAACCCTCCTCTCTCTCTTGGGTCTTCCGCTTCCTCCTCTGCCCCGCCTTGTGGGCGTGAACATTACCGAAGCCTCAGTGGGGGTTGGAACTTCCAGGCCAATGCTGGGATGGCTATCCACTACACCATATTGTTGTGCTCTTAGGTTTGGAGTTTATTTTAAAAAAACAACTAGAAGATTTTAAGCTTTTAGGCTCTTAGCAGAAGTTCATCTGAGTTCCATTTGGATGAGGACTTCCAGTCTGAGGAAAGAGGATCAGCTGAGAAGTTGGTGAGATAAGGTTAGCTGTCGCTTGTTCTGCTTCTCTGATCATTCAGAATTCACCCCAATATCTGCCTCCTGGGTTTTTTATTAATAATACTATTGAAGATTGTGTTACACACTACTTTTCTAACCCAAGGTACCAAAGTCCAAATTTCTCTAAACAAAACCATAGTCAGATATATCACAACAATACTCCACTCCCAATTCCAACTTCTTAGAGTTTCTATTGCTGTGAAGAGACACTATGACCATAGCAACTCTTAAGAAAGGAAAATATTTAATTGAGCCTTGCTTACAGTTTCAAAGGTTTAGTCCATTATTGTCATGGCAGGACATGACAGCATGGAGGCAGACATGGTGCTGGAGAAGGAGCTGAGAATTCTACATCTTGATCTGTGACAATAGGAAGAGAAATTGTGTCTACACCAAGTATAACTTGAGTATAGGAGACCTCTAAGTCTGTCCCCACAATGACACACTTCTTCCAACAAGGCCACACCGATTTCAGCAAGTCCACACTTCCTAATAGTACCACATCCAGATTATGAGGGTCAACTACATTCAAACTACCTAAGTATATATCCAAGGTCTGACACACACACACACACACACACACACACACACACACACACACACATATATATATATATAATAGTTAACATTATGTTGCATAGGAATACAAAAATTATTGAGATCTAAATATTCACCTTAAGTAGTTAAACACATATGAGAGAATGTTTGAAAGCTATTTACAAATGATGATTATTTTAATAATATTCATTGACTAGAAAGAATGCCAACAGCATAATGATTCATTACAAGAACAGATTGTTAAACAGCTTGTGAAATGTGGTAGTTCTATGTGGTTTTAAAGATTTCATTGGTTAAAAATGTTCACAATTTGTTGTTTTGTTTGATTTTTTAAGCATTTGTTTTTGTAAACAACAAAAAAGTTGGCTTGGTCTTAAACAATGAGTGAAGAGGGAATCCAGACTCTTTAGTGTTAGAACAGTGAAATTAAAATAGTGATGACAAGAAGCTCACTTTTACAGCTTTATAGAATAGAATTGCTGACATTGAACATCTTTCTGGAATTCAAGTCAATATTCATCTGTGGCCCTCAGAAAACATAGAGATTTGCAAGGATTTGAAACATACCTTGGTACTTGACTATCACTGCAATGTAAATGAAAACACTGAAAGAAAAGAACACACAGCCATGCCTGGTGGGGAAGGCCAGTCATCCTAGCTACTCAGGAGGCTGAGGGAAGAGAATCATCCATTCAAGGCCCACCTGAGATTCTGACTTCAATTTAATAATGATACCTTGTCTCAAAAGAAAGTAAATAGCCTGGGATATGAGTCAGTGGTAGAGGGCTTGCCTGGCACTAACAAGGTTTTAGACTCAGTCTCAAGCACTGCATGCAGACAGGAAGGTGGGCTGGAGGGAGGGAGGGAGGGAACTAAAGAAAGAATGAAAAATGGGGAGAGGAAGGGAGGGAAGAGAAGGGTGCAAAAATACTAGAATTTTACCACTTGAATATAATTGTAATTGGTAAGAAATAACATTACTGACTAGAGATCAACTAGAATATATTCAGACTTGGAATGATTTAGGAAATTAATGACCTTGAGAGGTTGAGGTGTTAAGATATCTTGAGGCCAGCAGTTGTAACCAACTTTTGCAACTCAGTAAGAATTCATATAAAAATTATATAAATAAATGAATAAGTAATGAATGAGAGGGTGAATTAATAAAACATAAATAAGGAGGATCCTGTGTAGAAAGGATAATGTATCTTCCTTTAAATTAGAATAGAAAACCTTGAGGTAAAAAGAACATAGGTCAGGTTCCAAATTATACAATTACTTATCAAATATATAGCATGAGGTAATGAGAGTCCATTGCATATCATTGTTTCTTGACTTTAATTTATAGCATGTGGAAGAATTGGGAATATTTATAGAAGTCACAGAAAGGTGGTCTAGAGGCAGTGTCAGTGTTTTTCTTGGCTGTTGTTTTTCCTGTTTACTTATTTACTTCATTTTGTTTTTAAAAATATGGTTGATATTTTAAAATCAGAAATTGTTATATAAAATAATTCAGACCATTGCATTGTTTGTTTGCTTTTGAAAAATAATACAATATCTGGCAACATTTATTTCTGTTCTGCATTCCTCATGTATCATGTCTTAGTCAAGGCAATTCCCTTAAGAAGCTGTATCCACTCATGCCTTGCCCTTTCTGATCACCTGGTTCCCTATTTTATATGTACTAGAATTTAAGGCTTCTGCTCCACAGCACACAAAGACCTTTCAAATAACCCTAACTGAGAAAGTTAAGAGACAGTCTATTTTTTCATGACCCAGATAAGACTGTGGAACGAAGATAGAATTTACTCCATCAAACCAAGAAATTTCTTGTGGCCTTTCCTTCATCCTGATAAAGAAAATCTACTTTCCTAGCACCATTATGGCATTTATATTCTGCCAATGATTTGTTAGGGGAGTTGAGGTTAGAGTTACATTTTTGCTACTCCTTCAAAGCCTCCTATTGTGATAAGAACCATCAGCAAGTTTTGTCTGTCAGGTGTTGGCCTCAAAACTCAAGCGCACCCCATTTCCAAGTGTGCCCCTTTTTTATGTACACTGTTAGTTCTTTCTTATTTTTAATTTCACAGGTACGATACAGCCTGTCCAAAATTCCTGCTTTATGATAAATACTACTTATAAAATTGTGGGATGGTAATAAATGATAAATTAATTTTAATTCCAGTTTATCTCCTTTCATATTTGTATTATAATTCTACCCCATTTGTGATAATTCTTCTTGGGAAAGTGGTTGTCTGAGACCAAGAATATTCATGTTGTCATCCTATCTGCCACTTGTGAGCATATTAGGTTGGATAAGTTGCATGCACACGAAGCTCTTATGAACTTCCATTTGTAAATGATGCTGCAAACAGTACTCTTAATTTAATTCCAAATATAGTTTGTAATATGAACTGATTTTTTAAAAGTTGTATATATTTAATGAATGTATTTAAAATCTGTAGCTTAAATTTCCATTTAGCAAATACTTTTCTTGAATAGTCTGTGTGTTCTAAGAACCGTGTTGGATATTTTCTAAGTACTTTTTTTTCTTTAACCTCTGTAGCCATTTGATGAGGCAGAGATCTACTTTTCTTGTCCTAAGAAACTCAAACTCAAACTCAAACAAGTCAAGAAGTTCTCAAGGGTCATCTGTCTAAATCAAAACCCTACCTTCTTTGAGGACTCGCACACTGTTCCTGCCACTTAGTTATCCCCTTGAAATGCCACACTATACTATCGAACTATGAATTTAAAATTATCTGTGTATAACCAGAGAAAATAACACTGGGCACTGAAAAATGTGGCAAAAGTCAAAAGTTTTTTTTTTTTTAAATGCCACAACAACAAAAAATTAGTTCAAAATCAAATATGCAATGAAACTGAGATGCTTCTGGCAGTATTTGACCAGATTGCATAGTAGTACTTCTCTGTTGAACAGGGAAACCAAAGGGGGACCCATAAGAGGGGAGGACTAGTGTTTGGAAAAGGAGTAGTAAAATGTGTACGATATGAAAGTGTCAGGGGGAATGCTGGGGGTGTATGTAAGTGAGCACTGAAGAGTGTGAGGACATTGGGCAGGCTATATGGAGGGCAAATCAACACAAAAGTAAAGATGTATTGAAAGGTCACAAGAATACTTAATAATTGACTAACCTAACCAAAAAAATAATTTTAAAAGCTTGAACGTGAAGGACCTTGCATGGATATATATATATATTCCTTGAATCCATACATTATTAAATGAAAATTCCAGTGCAATGGGTGAACTACCTTCCTCTGAAGGCCTCAGAGGTGATCAAAATAATAAAGGCATTTGTCCTGTCAGTTGGTTGCCCACCAGAACTGGATGGCAAGAATCTATTGTGTAAGACATCACATGTCTTGGTCACAGGACTGAGCTGGACCTGCAGCTAGCATTCATTTGGCTCCAAGGTGCTATGGAGGCTACTAAGGGACAATTGTCACCAATGGTCTTATTCAGCTGTGGACCCTGTGTGTAGTAATGCTGACCAGCCATGCAGAAAGTGCTCACTGGTATTATAGTGGCAAGTGCATTGTCATAATTACAACTGCTTTTTGATTGATTTTGATGCCTGCTCTACAGGAAATAATTCACATCTGGCACTATAAGCCTGGTTAAAAGCTTGTAGCTGATGCAGACATAGGCCCAAGTAAGGAAGCTAGGCTGTTGTATTGCTAACTGGACATGGAGTTCCTATGAAATTGCTTTCAAGGTAATTATGTTTATGTCCATAGATTAGTGTTACTGTCAGCTTTGTCAGAAGAATTTCTTTTTGGACTGAGCAACACTAAATGTAGAGACTTGTAACTGTTCAAAGTGATAAGAACAAGCTTAAATGGGATATCTATACTACTATGCTCACTGATGCTCAGGAAACATCACAGAAGGAGTGGAAATAATATAAGAGCTCAAGAAAAGAGTGGAATGAGGCAGAATGCTGTCTACAGAGCATGCCAATGTCACTGCATATGTGATCTCTCAAAAGTTTTGTTTACCAGAATAGGATCTGAAAAATATTGGGTCTCTCATCATCCAGCCACAGGGGAAGGCTCTCATGAATCCTTCTCCTCCCTAAGTATTTATAGGAAGATCATGATAGCTGTTTTAATGGGAGATAGAAACCTGGATTCAACTGAAGCTTCAACTTGGACTTCCCGGACCAGCAAACTGTGACAATCAACAGAAATGAGTCTATACTGCTGTAGCATATATTTTATGAATCTGTAGCTTACTTGGAATAAAAATAAAAGTAAAAAAGAATAGAAGATGAAAGAAAAGAAGAAAAGGAAACAGAAAAATGCTGGAATGTTGTTCTGTATGCTGTGACTTTGTGTTGCTCTGATTGGTTGATTAATAAAATGCTGATTGGCCAGTAGCCAGGTAGGAAGTCTAGGCAGGATAAGCAGACAAGGAGAATTCTGGGAAGAGGAAGGTTGAGTCAGGAGTCGCCAGCCAGACATAAAGGAAGCATGATGACAAGGCAGAACTGAGAAAAAGTATCAAGTCATGTGGCTAAACACAGATAAAAATTATGGGTTAATTTAAGTATAAGAGCTAGTCAGTTATAAGCCTGAGATAATAGCAAAGCAGTTATCATTAATATGAGCTTCTTTGTGATTTTATAAGCAGTCTGTGGGACCTTGGGGCCTGGTGGGACTGTAGAAATCTTCAGCTACATTTGGTGTACCCACATAGGACTCTCGAATTTCCATAAGGCCTAAAAGAGTTTAAAAAGGGCTTCTAAACAGACAATAATGGAGCCAAAAACAGCTTTCTACTTCATGTCTCATGTGGGTTGAGATATAGATACAACAAGGTACAGAGACACTGTGGCATGTGGACTCAGCTAGAGTATGACAGGTTCAGAGCACATGGGCTTGAGTGCAGCATGGCAGATTCCTGCCACTATACACAGTGGTGTTTGCAAGCTGCACAGCATGGTGCATGGTAGATATAGCATTTGCTAGTTCAGATTTAAAAAAGAAAGGAAAGAAAGAAAAGGTTTTTGGGCTACACACTGCTGGATGGAAGAATAGACCCACTGCTTCACAGAGTCAGCCATGAGCATGGTTCCCCTAGAGATGGTGGTAAACATAGTTCTGACATGTTGGAAAGCTGAGGTGGGCAGAGCCAGCAGCCAAAGCTACCATTTCAATCCTAATACTGCAGTTTAAAGGAACAGATTCACAGTTTACAGTGTATGTAAAAAATGTATATAGGTTTGGAAGAGAGAGGAAAAGGAATATATGCATTTATATAAAGAAATAGATAGTTTTAAAAATTAAAGTATTTAAAGAGACAATAAAAGTAATATAAAATAAGCCACATAAAGATGGAAATCCCATACAGAGTCTGTATTATATTGCCTTTGGGATTTTTAATTGCAGAAAGACATTTGATTATAAAGGCTACTGAGTTAAATCATATATATATATTTAAAGTCATCTTAACTTCAAAATTTATGTCTAAGAATATGTTGCTTTGGAAAAGAGGTTCTGCTTTTGCTTCCATAGAAAATGAGAACCTATGAATTTGTTCCTGGTTAAGATGTATCAGATTCTGCCAGGCAGTGGTGGCACATGTCTTTAATCCTAGCACTTGGGCGGCAGAGCCAGGCGGATCTCTGTGAGGTTGAAGCCAGCCTGGTCTCGAAAGCGAGTTTTAGGAAAGGCACAAAGCTACACAGAGAAACCTTGTCTCAGAATAAAAAATGGATCAGATTTGATCAAGACAGACCTCCTGAAACATAACAGGTGGTACCTATCAAAGTTATAGCTGGTCTTCCTAGGACTTGACCATTATCTCGAATTTTCTCAGGATCCTCATAAGACTACCAGAACCCACTATCAGGAGAAAATAGCCTAGAAGACTATACCTACATTCCCCAAAACTTTGATTATGGATGTTTGTCTTTGTTTAGGTTGTTGGTTACATATTGTCATAGTCAATATCTTTCTAAAAGAAGAAAGGAAAATATGATATTGGAATATAGTATATACATATGATAGGATAAAAGGGTAGATTATTGAATCTATTTTTAAAGAGCAACAACTTGCTTAAAATGTTTTATATTACTATGGATTTTAGTTTATTGATACAAATATAAAGTTAATTTTGTTATACTGTTTGTATATTTCTACTCTTATTTAAAGTATTTTGTTTGTGCAACTCATTTGAAATTATAATATCTAGTTGAGAAATATAGATTAATAATTAGTCATCTATGATAAACTTACAGTCATGTTAGTTAAGTTTTCTAGGAATACATAAATATATTTCAGTTAGGTAGGTAATCTTCAAACACTTCAAAGACCTACAGAATGTGGCATTTAAAATGTTTTAAGAACTTGAACTTTCTGGACATTGAGACATTTCTCCTCCTGGCAGCACCAATTTACTTCAGAGAAGATAACGGGCATTGAAGAAACTCATTGTGGAGTTTGCTTTCTTTGTGGTAAAAGTTAGCCACTGGTCAAAAAAGTGCCCTTGAATCAACTGATGACAATATGTTGTATAAACTGGACATGCAGGAACCATAGGAAGATGACCACTGAACTTTGAAAAATGATATGGTCCTTCAGATTCCTGCTTCACAGAGGAAATTCCCAGGCATTCTATAGGACACAGAGAGAAGTGATTGAGAGACTTTAGGCCTATTGGATGAAGATGGATGCCCCACCATTGCAGTAGAACTTTGGGTGACTGTCCAGGCACCCAGCTGTCTCTGTCATTCTAGATTTTTTGAAGTTGCTTACAATGCTCTTCCTGTTTATTTAGGTAATACTATATCCTTCTGGGGTCTTTGGTGTAGTTAAAGACTAGATAGTTATAATTTTCCTTGGTTATGATAAAAGATAAATTAGATATGAAACTTTAGACTCACAAATACAGGATAGATAGAGTATTTTCTTTAATTTTGCCAAATACAAAGACTAGATACTGTAATTGTAATTCTTGAATAACTGTTCTAATATATGTAATTTTACTATGTTAAAGCTAAAACACTTCCTTTTTCATTAGGCAGAGAAGGGGAAAGTGCTATGGAATGTCATTCTGTATGCTGTGAATGTGTTGTTCTGATTGGTTGATAAATAAAATGCTGATTGGCCAGTAGTCAGGCAGGAAGTCTAGGCAGGATATGCAAACAAGGAGAATTCTGGAAAGAGGAAGACTGAGTCATGAGTCACCAGCCAGATATACAGGAAGCAAAATGACAAGGCAGAAATGAGAAAAGATACCAAGTCATGTGGCTAAACATAGATAAGAATTATTGGTTAATTTAAGTGTAAGAGCTAATTACTAATAAGTCTGAGTTAATGACCAAGCTGTTATAATTAATATAAGCCTCTGTGTGTTTACTTAGGGATGTGCATGTGAGAGATTAGTTTTGACACAGGAAAACTTCCAACTACAGAAGAAAAAAGAATTAAAAACAGCTTCACTAAAGCATTGTTTCTGAACACACAGCATGTGAACTATACTTTGCACTGTGCATGCTGTCACACAATGTGATGACAATTAAACACTGCTTGAAGACCCTAGGTCAGGTTACATGCCATAAGTTGCAATAATTTTACTGTTTTCTGTTATTACAGAAAAATCATGATTTTTCTGAATATGGTTTCTCAGGGTTGTATTTCCCTAACATTTAAGAGGCAGGAGCACTACTATGAGTTCAATGCCAACCTGGGGTACATAGTGAGTTCTAGACCATCTTATACTACATAAGACCCTGATTCAGAAAATAAAAACAGAAGAAAAACTCCCTAAACCATAATTATTTAATTATATAAACAAAGACTTTCAATATTTCTTTACTGCCAGTCATCAATATGTAAATCTTAAATTAGTATATGTTTGTATTATGCTGTGTTACAATGCTTCATTTTTAAAATTTATGTTTGAAATTTTGACTAAAGTTTCATTAAAAATTGTTTAATGAATTTTGGCAATTTCCAACAATGACTAAAAAGGCCCCAAAACATATTTCTGCCAGTTTCTACTACAAAATTATGCAAAACAGAATGCTTGAGATTAAACCAATCAGCTCTAAAAAGCATTGAAAATGCTCTATGTCTTGAAGTATCAAATATTTAACCAATACTTAGTTCAATCAGATTAATCTCATTAGTATATAAATTTGTTTCATCTTTAAAATATGATACATTATATAAATTTGTTTCATCTTTAATATATGGTAAAATTATGTATGTACCAAAGAATAGTTTAAAACATTTTTTAAAATTTTTTCATCAGTAAAAGATTTGTGTACCTATCTTGTATACCTGTATATAAAAGGAGGTTTCAAGTGACAAGGTTTATGAAGTTCTGGTATGTTGCTATTGCCCAAATCCCTTAAAATAATTTTCCTCATATGTCTCCAAACATTACAAAACAATAACCCATCAGGAAAAGGTACATTTAATTCTCCTGACTACATGAGCCTTTAGTTTTCCATTTCAATAGTGGTGGTTTATATAACAACAGCATAAAATTAAGTTTGTATGATAATAACATGTGTTGCCTATTTCATTTTTCTAGCAATACTTTGAAAGCTTTCAATTTCCTTTTGGACAGAATAATAATAATAATAATAATAATAATAATAATAATAATAATTTGGTTTTTCATACTTCCCTATCCAAATTCACCTATTTTCTAAGGCACTCATTTGGATACAAACTAAAGACTTAATGTTAATGGAGATGATGGTAAGTATAAATAAAACTGTTGCTGGTGTGCATATTTGACAATAGCCTCTCACTTCAATTGAATCTGGGAAAACTCCCAAACATTAGCGAATTCTGTCAGTATGCCCTCCTGACCTCACAGTGGGCCTCCAAATTTGCCACACATAAAAATGGTCCAAATAGTACCAAGTTGTTTCTTTCTTCTAGATGGCCATCCCTGCCCTACATTTCCCTGGGCTTCGTGCCAGTACATAGTCAAGAAAGGAACAAACTTGTTGGGCCACAGGGATTTCGACGTGTTGAAATTAAGTGTGTGAGTGCACAAGTGGGCAACATAGCAATAGGAAGAGGCTGAGGGGAGGGGAAGAAAACCTTAGATGCTGAAATGCAACCTCTGAAAGAAGAAAGTTTAAAGGACCAGGTTTGCTTTCATTTATCCTTTAAGATAATGGTCATAAAAGGGAAGTGTTATCACAGGTCTCCTATACCTGTGTAAATGCCATGAGAAATAGCAGAATATCTATTTTTTGAAAAAATGGATTGATCTTTTGTGAAAGTTCAGTGACAAAGAGCAGCATTTTGCCAGATGATAAATATACACTGAGCCATTTTGCCTGTTCTGTGGAGCTGAGGTTAGTAACAGTTTTTTCTAATACAGGGGAGAATAGAATTATTCTGTACTGTGGCAAACTACTAATTCTGGGTCCAAAAACAACCATTTTAGTCATTTTGTTATTATTCTCTTTTCAAGGCATCTTACTCTCACTAATAAAATATATGGCTATAAAACAGTAAGGCCAGTATTTAAATAAATATACAAGTACTATTGCATTCTGAGATTTTTGTCCTCTTCAAAGCAATTATCCCAGCTAAACACATGGTAATTACCCCTTGCAAAATATCCAGGAACAATCGTCCAGATAGTTTATCATTGTATTATGTTCAATGAAGATGATTCATTAAAAGCAGAATGAAACATACATATGAATAAATGTATGACTTTCATAGATATTTACAAATCAGGGGGAACACTTCCTGTAATTGTGTTGTGAGTTGGGACTCAGTAAGTATGGTTACAGAAGTTAGGCAGTTACTCTAACAGTGTGGAGAACTTTTCTGGCAACTACTTCTGGAGTCGGCTGTATGAGTCACACAAGGAAATCACTGTTATTACAGTACCCCACTGTGAGATATGTTCTTACAGCTGAGTGGAAAAGCATCTCAGCATCCCATTTTCTTAGCACAGGTTTCCTAAGCTGGCTCCTGAGGATAGTGCTTCTATATTAGACCAAAATGCTAAAAGGTTGAAAAGAATATGGCACCTGTTCTTACAGCTTTATTATAAAAAGGATGAAAATGGGGAATTCTGAGGATGGGACTATGGTGAGGTACAGTATATTAGATTAAATGCAATGAAAGCTTCTATCCTGTGGTCTTCAACTCCATTATCATTTTCCAATATAACTATCCTCTGAAGCAGTCCATTAAGCCACAGGTTTTAATGAATGCTTGTTAACTAATGCTACAGCAGTGCAGCCAAGTAGCTTCCTTAAAAGCATTTTTGCAATACCAGTGCTAATAGTTAAGAAATTAAGTCATTAGAATGGGTTCACATAATAACACATGATAAGCCTAGTCGAGAAAGCTATTTTTAAAATATCCTGTCTCAGTAACCATTTATGAAAACCACTTTTCTCTTCTCTCTCACCCCCCCAGAGGCATCATTCTGTAAGTGTCTTTCCAAAAATACTTAAAATCATGGCAGTTGATGTAGCTTTTGTGAATCATGTTGTATCTACTTAATGATCTTTGGATCAGGGTATAGAGATGTGGGTTGTGGGGAGTAAAGGGAACCAGAATTCACTATTCTATGAGATGCCAATTTGGCATAGGTATAAATTTGAGCAACAAACAGAGACCTACTCTTCAGGGCCTAAAAGTTAAAATGCAAATTCCTTCTTAATTATAAAAGAGATTTCCATTTTCAATGGTATCTCCTACTGGGGAATGAGCTATATACTTCAAGACACACAATCATGGTACTTGAAAGTCTCTCATCCTCATCACAAGACAACTCTCATTCATCCCTCATTTCATTGTGTAACTTTTCTCACCTGCCCCAAAGCCCAAAGCCCAATTTTCTTTAACCTCAGATGGTATATGAGTCTCAGTTATTGGGCATCTTCATTAGCTATGTTCTTTTTTTTTTCATTTTGGCCACTTTTTAATTTTCCATTTGTCACCTGGAAGATAGAGAAAATGGAGTCACACACACACACAATAAAAAGGGTGGAAGAATATCATGATTTGTTCTAGATCTGTTCAAGGTGCTTTTAAAAGTAGTCCTCCAGAGCTTACCCATCCAAGAGCACAAGAACAGCTCACCTGCTGACATAGAAAGAAGATTAAACTCAGAGGAGAAAATGTACTGTTAGCCAGTAAAGAAAATGGAAAGACACAATCTGTAAACATACAGTTGCAGTTTGTTTACCTTTAGCTGTCATGCCTCAGATTTAGATTGAATTATTGACTGAGTGAGATATAACTTCCAGATCTCTGAAGAAGTGTAAGGAGAGCAGTTGGAAGACCTTCTCATCAGCTTAATGAAAAGCTCAAGCACATCTCTGAATAGGCAGCACAATCACCATTATACCTAGATGAGAAAGGCCGCCTCTTGCAAGCTGCAGCTCACTTTATCCTCATGGTATTTGAGTCCCAAGGAATATGTTGACTTATTTGGGTGTGTGTTCCAGTTTCCTTCCCGTTGTCATGATAAAACATTCAGGTGGAAAGTAGCTTAGGGGAGGAAAGGGTGTATTCAGCTTACACTTCTAGGTCACAATCTATTCTTGAGGGAAGTTAGGGCAGGAACTCAAGGAGAAACTTGAAGCAGAAACCATGGCGGATGTTGATTTCTGGCTCTCTCTTAGGCTCATGCCTAGCAAGCTTTCTTATGCAGCCCAGGACCTCCTACCCAGGTAATACCACAGTGGGTTAGGATCTCCTATATAAAAGATTGCTCAGTGGTTAAGAGCACTGGATGCTCTTCCGAGGACCCTGGTTCAATACCCCTCACCCACATGTAAGCTCACAACTGTCTATAACTACAGTTCTAGTGATCTGACACCCTCACTTGTCTATGCAGACAAAACACCACCACCACCACCACCAAGAACAACAACAAAAACAATCAAACAATTCCCCAGAGGCTAAATGGCTCGATGGTTAAGAGCACTACTTGTTTGTTTGCAGAGGACAGAGGTTCCTTACAACCACATAGTAGCTCAAACCCTTTGACTTCTGTAGCCTTCTGCAGGCATTGCATATACATGATACACATTCATGCATGCAGGGAATACTTTCGTACACATAATGATAAAACTAATTAATTAATAAATCTAAATATGATATTGTAATTTCATGTCTGCCCACTCAGTATTAGAGAACCAATTTGGGGGATTATTCTCTGGGATTATTTCTCCTGCTCTCAGCATTCCTTAGTTGCCTGTAGTTCTTTGTCTAGGGGTCTCCTTTCCATATTACCATGCCTATTGGTGCCATCCTTGTTCAGGTCTTCTTTAGGCAGTATTTATATATTTAGGTATATAATTATGTATATGGATGTAACATATATGTATATATGTAACAACAAGTAAAGAAATAGAAGCCATGAGTTTAAGAGAGAGCAAGGGAGTTGCATAAAAAGGATTTGGGGAAGGAAAGGAAAAGGGGGAAATGATATAATTATATTGTAATTTAAAAAAAAATAGAAATAAGTTTGGTAAAAAAAAAAAAAGTTTCCAGACAGCCATGCACAGCAGCCAATCGGATTTGGGCAATCATGCAGTTGAGACTCACTTCTCAGATGACTCTAGGCTATTCTTATTTGACAAGGATAGCTAAGATGGGTAAAATGACTGCAATGAACTCTTCCCAGCTTGATTTACTATGTCCTATATGTAGCTTCCATGTTTGTTATTTTCAATGTACTTTAATTTTAATATCTCTATCGATGTATCTCCACAACATTCTTCTTATATAGCTGATATTTTTATCTGTGTTCTATAAGTCAAGAAAATTTGGCTTACAGAATTTATTCAATGTGTCCTTGATTAACCTACAAAGTTGTAGGAAAGTAAAACTTTCAAATATGTCAGTTTCATAATTTTGTCCTAATAATTTCCCCATGGAACATATGAGAACATTGAAACTGCTATCATAGTCTCCATTTTTCTTTTTCTTGGACACCTTTTTGAATTATACTAGGAACAGGTCACTGTGTACAAACTTCAAAAAAATCAATAGCCAACATAGAAGACCCGGAGTTTAGATATTTTGAGAAAATATAACTACAATAATTTATCTTGTATGTGTGATGTCCTAGGTTTAATTCCCAGCACTATGGTTGCTCTGTGGTTAAGTATGCACTTAGCATGTACAGGCCCTATGTTCATTCCCAACAACAGCAGCAAAATTCCTGCTAGCTCAGGAGACCTCTCATGGAAGACAGGGAAGCAATAAGTTCATTTTTATTTTTTGTAATCAAGAAATCAGCATCTGATATACCTCATAGACAATTCACTGTATAGTTTACAAAGTCCAGAAGACTTCTTCCTCTTTCATGTAACAAAGTGGATGCAAGTCATATTTTCATTCCCATATAAAGTTGCTCATTTCTTTCTATCTTATGATCAAAATTAGGCTTTACCTGTTAGAATCAAATTATGATTATATCCTCCTTCTGGAAATTGGAAGACAGATCGTTATCTTCCTTGACGATTGCATTTCAAAAAGATGGATCTCCAGTCCGGGAGGAAATACTCCTAATTTTTGCGACTCGAAAGCCACTAAAAAGATGCAATTGTAAAGAACAGAGAATGAAATTCTGAAAGCAAAAAGAGAAAGAGGCCCCTTTTCTTATTTTTTTATTTTTTTATTTTTTATTTTTGAGCTAAGGATCGAACCCAGGGCCTTGTGCTTGCTAGGCAAGCACTGTACCACTGAGCTAAATCCCCAACCTCCCTTTTCCTATTTTCAGTGAGGATAATTTAAGCTCTTATTTTATGTTTCATCTGTATTCACCCTACCATCATTATGTAGCAAAAATAAAGACATTCATATCAATATTGAGTTATATGTTTTGATGAAGCCATCATGAAAGAAAATAGTAAATGGACCTTGATCTAGTCTCAGGATTATTGTTTTTTAGATAGATTCTGAAAAATGAGCAAGAATTTATTTTTTAAAGAATTTTTGGGTTTTGTTTTGTTTTGTTTTGTTTTTATTGTGTGTGTTGTGTGTGTGTGTTGTGTGAGTGTGTGTGCATGGAGGCCAGAAGATAATGTTAGATCCCCTGGAGCTAGAGTGACAGGTGGCTGTGACCTGCCTAATGTGGTTGTTGGAAACCAATTCTTGGTCCTCTGCAAAAGAAACAAGCAGTTTTAACCACTGAGCAATCTCTTTACCTCTAAGAATTGGTTACTTAATAGTTAAGAAGAGGTTTCTACTTTCTGTTTTTCCAGAAATTAATACCATTCATGGAAGTTTTGAAGTAGAAGATAGCTTACTCTCAGTCGACTAAAGTAGGCTATTGCTAGAGCAAGTGATGTAGAGACCAATTGATGTACAGATTTCATTTATAGCTGGAGGTACACCAAAACAAGTGAAATATGAAAAAAAAGCGAAACATAAATTTTGTCCAAAGTTCAAGTTTTAAGTGTAAGAACTAGGCAATGGGATGACAAATAGGTCACACAACTAAAATAAAGTAAGTTCTGGAACAGAAGCCTTAACAGTGACTGAATTAAAATTAAAAGAGGCCCTACTACTGAACATTTTTCCCCTGAAACCTGTTTTCCATTTGAGTTATTTCTTTTCCAAAGTTTTTTTCAAAAGTTCTAGACACAGTGGGCCATGTAGGCAATTGTATCATGATAGGACTAGAAACTGCCCAAGCATTAGTAAATTTTCTGTAGACCAGGAAGACCTCAAATGCAGCCCTGAGATTTCCCAAATCCAGGACAGTTTGCTCAAGCTGCCTGACTAATTATACTTCTTGCTTTCCCCACCCTACCCCTTTTTCCTTTACTTAATCTTCAAGGTATCATTAGTATCTCAAAGACAAAACTTAAGTTCCTAGACCACTATCTTTCCTGGAATGGTCACACAGAGATCAGTTCCTTTCTTGTTTCAACTATCACCCATCTCTCTGATTTCTTATTGTTGGTGAAGGTAGATGAACCTGATGCTTTGGGACCTCTGGAGCCATGCTTTTTGCCTTTGGTCTCTGGTAACAAATCATTAAAGTAACCAAAGAAAATAACAAAAGAAATTAATCAGTCTGAAAAAAGAAAGGAAGCATTCTTGAAACTAGCAGAGATAATCCTAAGTAAGCAGTATTCAACATGTTTCAGTCGGAAGGTAAAATGTTTTGTTTACTAATTAAACTCTTGATATTTAGGAAAATCCTATAGCAGGACTGTGGGGAGAGATTGAGCAATGGAAAGACTCAGAGTCTTGTCCCACATGACTGACCTACTATTTGATATCAAATTACTGTAAAATAGTAAGATGTGCTTAATGTAAGTCTGTTGAAAATTGTGATTTTTTAAGTCTCCAAACCTGAAATGCCTTCTATTTTCCCAGTGCATATTTAGGCAGCCCTTCCTCAACCTTGCTCATCTTTGCTACCCATGGCACTTTTCAAATTCTCTGGGAAAATTCAGTGCCATGATTAAATGTTCCCCTTTTTCTTCACTTACAGGGTTTGACTCATATTTATCTTGGCTGTTATTTATTTTATTAATTAGATTATTTTTCCTAGTAAATATATTAAGTGCATTGCTGCCATACACCCGACCTCAAACATAACAGTTGCTCAAAATTAGTAGACATTAAAGAATTATTACTATTATTTAAAGGAGGATAGACCCATAAGTTCATATGTATGTTTGAATCCTTGTTTCTCAGTTAATGGAATTGTTTGAGAAAGATTAGAAAATGTGGCATTATTGGAGTGGGTGTGGCCTTTGGGGAGTACGTGTGTCTCTGGGGATGGACCTTGAGGTTTCAAATGCCCATGTCTCTCTCTGTCTCTCTCTGTCTCTGTCTCTGTCTCTGTCTCTCTCTCTCTCTCTCTCTGTATGTGTGTGTGTGTGTCCTACCTGCAGATAGGGATGTAACCTTTCTGCTCAATGCCTTCCTTTGTGTCACCATGCTTCCTACCATAATGATCAATTAATAACCTCCTGAAGCTGTAAGCAAGCCCCCTATTAAAATTTGTTTCATTTCCATAAGTTGCCTTAGTCACGTTTTATCTTCACAGTAATAGAACAGTAACCAAGAAACTAGGTTTGAAAGCGAAATAAAGTTGTCTTCATCAGCATTGTTACTGAAGTATGATCAGATAAGGAAACATCTCCTGTGACTCCTCCTTTCAAAACATTTTTAACTCAATTGATTTAGTGTACTTCAGTGTTTACACAATTACATACTCAATAGAGCAGGGAGATATATATGTATATATATATGTACATTACTCAGGTTTCCCTAACTTCAAATACATGTCTTTGTCTGTGAATCAATACTAGTAATACTATTTATTTTTATAGACAATCACAAAACCAATCATTTTTGTTTATCATTAACTTTCCCTCTCAGACAAACAGGCTTCATGTGCTTGAAACATAGCTAGTAAATAATCTTCGTTTTTTAAACCTCACTCTTTGTAATGATAAAGTAGCAAATAACACCTAATATCTGTAATTATTCAGTGACTAATATTAATAATAGAACTTTACCTAGACTGTGGTACAGAAATATATATATATACTTCTGTTTTCATTAGAGGAGAGGACTATTTTCTGGACTGTCATTATTTTATAGCTGCTTTCTGCAAATGCTAATAAAAGGCAGAGTTATGAGAGAAAAAGATAACAAGTTTTAATTGATGTTAATGATGCTTTAGAGAAAAAATGGAAATCCCAAAGAAGTAATGAAAAATGGGCATTATGTTTTACTTTGACAATGGGTCACAACTTCTGCAGAGGTGACTACACAAGAAGGAAACAAAATTTAGGGATTGTGGGAGGATAGATACGTAAGGGAAACTAGAGGTAAGGCATTAGTAAGATGTTGATTCATCTTAGAATTTGTCTCTGATGATAAAGGTGATTGTTCTCACCTTGTTATAAGAAAGAAACACCCTCATGAGGGACATTTATATTCTGCATTTAGGTATATTGCAGAAGGATGGAGAATTATCTTTGCAGCTGATTTCCCTTAATTGTCATATTTTCTAAATGCCATATTCTAACTCCTTCACAATGAATACATATGTTTGAAGGTAGCCCTATGCCAGCTAGGAATGTTCATAATTATGATTTTTAGATTAGAAATAAATAGCATAATAACCAGAGATTATCACTTTGTGTGATATTAGAAAAATAAAATGGAGTAGAAGAATTGTGATTGAAGGAATGGAATTGAGTTGAAGGAACATTAAATATTGAACTCTATTCCCCTTTTCCCACAGAAACACATCACAGAGCAAATCCAAGCAGAGTGACTATTGGGATAATCTTCTGCCTATTTTCTCTTCTCTTTCACTATAAGCTTTGTGGAACTACTATATTAAGCATTGTTGCAAAAATATCTGAATGTGAACCATAGCTAATTGAGCTCCTAAATACCTGGCCCTGCAGCATAGGAGCCCATTAGAGCTCTGCTGCATCCTTACCCTAAGGATCATTCACTAAGCCTTCAATTGCATTTTGCTTTCTGATGAAATCCCTTTTATTCTTTGTACAATTATAAAGTAGAATTTATAAACACAAACTCAAGTAAGTATCAACAATTTTTCTGCCTCAGAATGAAAGCTAATCATACCCCTTCTCTCTAAGATTCTCTTAGAAGAGTTGTTCTTTTTTTCTTAAATAATTTTGAAATTATAATTACAGTTCCTCTTCCTGTTCTTACCTTGAAAGTCTCCAATATATGCTTCCCCACTCTCCTTCAAATTCATGGCCTCTTTTTTTTAAACTAATTGTTATTGAATGCATATAAGCATAAACATATTTACTCTTAAATATATCCAGCTTGGTCCTGATAATGTGCCTTTTTTGTATGTTTTCAGGGCTGACTGTTTTGCACTGTACAAGAGGAATTCTTTATATCCACAACAGAATTATGGCCTGAAAATGATTGTTATTAGTATTTTACCTTCATTAAATCACAAACATGGTCAATATAACTAACTTCTTCACCAGAAATAAAAGCACAGTTTTCATTTAATAAGCTAACTGACTTCAAGTTTTATTACTTAGCTAGACACAACTAAAAACTGAACTTTTTAAAATAGGCTGTTTGGTGCCTGGGTCCTATGCAGGGACACTTTGCTCAGGCTGGGTGAAGGGAGGAGGGGACTGGACCTGCCTTGACTGAATCTACCAGGCTGAGCTGAATCCCCAGGGGGTCCTTGCCCTGGAAGAGATGGGAATGGGAGTGGGCTGGGGGGAGGGCAGAGTGGGGACAGGAGGAGGGAGGACAGGGGAATTCATGGCTTATATGTAAAATTAAATTAAATTATAAAATAAAAAAGACTGCTGAACTTCAAAGCAGAATTCTAAGGTAGAAGTAAAAAAGCAAAAGAATTTCTTCCCCTAAAAACTCCAACTGCTTATTAGGTTATTCTCAGTGAATAGTTGCAGGATGCTCAGTATGAGGCAACTGAATTAGAGAGAGGTAGACATTTTTTTTTTTTGCTAGCTCATGCATCACTTCACCAGTGGAAAAATAACTTTATCTTCAGCTTGACACAAAATGCATCAAATCTCAAATCCTCATCTGCTTGGAATCCAACCAATGAGTGATTTTTTGTTTTCTTGAGATAACTGTGTTGTTATGGAAGTTTGTGTATAACCTAAATAACCAGTCTCTTATGAAACAGGGAAGAGCACCACTGACAGAGGAATCCAAAATTAATTGGATCTATATTTCAGTTCAGATATCTTTAGTTATTGCTGATAAAGGGATCTTTACTGTGTAATAGAGGACAGTTCCGTATCACAATGTAATTGAAATCTATTCACCCAAACTCACTCTACAAAATGTACCCTTCATAACCTTGCCAGCACTCAGGAGAATAATTTCTTAGCACCTGCATTATAAGCTGTTTCACTTTTATTAGATCTGTCAAAAATTCAGTCTAGTAAGATGGTCATGGTTTTAATATCTCTGCCAGTCGGAAAAGGAACACAATTTTTTTTATTGCTAAAGTATTTTTTCTTTTGTCTCTTATCTTCTTAAAGTAATCAATTTTCATTTCAAGATTGAGGTCACAATAAATATTATATCTGCCACACCAATGTAGCCTTTCAAATAATGAACATGTTCTGAAATGATTATTGTTTTTTAATTGCTTAGGAAATGTGTAACTGTCAAACAATACTTTGCTAAAGGACATATTAACTTAGGTCAACATTTACACATACTTAAGTGTGTGTGTGTGTGTGTGTGTAAGATGTATAATATACAATATGTGCATATAGGTCCCAATAGTTGAGAATTGTTTGGGAAGTATTCCTAATAACAACAATCTAGAAAAGGGATTTTTGAGTGTTCAAATACATCAGGACCAATTAGAAAACTACAACAGTACATATACAATGGTACAACAGCATGTTATGGTATGGCTATAGGAACTGAATATCTATCATTCAGGGAAAAGGACAGATTCTAGAGTTTGGAGAACATTATTTCGTTATTCTGAAAAAAATGTTAGCTGATTGGAAAATGAGGATGTATACACCATAAATGTTGAGTCTGTACATATATGCAGAGATACAAACAACAAACACAAGTTTCTGTGAGACTGAAATGGCAATGAAATGTGGGTGGGTATTTTCTGTTTTCAATCAATTAATTGAATTGAGTGTGGATTAGTGCTTTGCCTACATTCATGTATGCACCATGTATGTTCTTGTTGCCTGCAGAAAACAGAAGAAGCATAAGATCACCTAGAACTATAGTTAGGGGCAGTTATGAGCCACCGTATTGCTCTGAGGATCTTAACCTGGGCCCTGGGCAAGAACAAGTCCTCATGGATATTGCTTTCTGACATTCTCCTCTCAACACTTGGTGTTTTGCTGCAGTAGGCTCATTCAGTTCAGAGCAAAGTCCCAGAATCCCTTTGTAAGATATTTACTGCAACTAGCAGAAGCTTATTTTATGATTGCAAATCTTGAAAAATCAACTCTTTCATTCATTTCTGCTCTTGGTTTGTTTACTGTTTCTTCCTTTCATGCAAGTTAGGTTCAGGCTTACTTTCTGTTCTTTAATCCTAATTTTCTTGTATTATTTCTGCCCATCATCGTCTGTCTTCTGAGAAGTTGAGTCATTTACCCCTCCCTCTACTTGTTCGGGAATTTCAAAGTGATTATTAAGTTTGATATTCTAATTTCAGTGATACCAGCCTCCACGCCATCACAAGAAGTTTACTTACTAACTTGTATCCTAATTTCGATGGCTGAAATTGCAATCTTATATCCTTTTGTGGCTTCCCAAGGAGCTGTAAATGTATAATATTATTATATAAATATATAACAAATTTAAAACAGAGCACCCTTTTTGACATTCTATTTCTTATTGCTCATTTTCAGAATCAGATTCTAACTTTTGCATCCATTTTATTTAACTTATCAAGTTATATGTTTATCAATTGTAGAAAAATTGCATGTTCTGTTTTATCTAGTTATGTTTATATCAGGCTATGCTTATCAGTTGAAAAAAGGCAAATCAATATTAAGTAAACTTTAATATAAGCAAACTTCTGAATAATCCACTATGTGCTGTCATGGAGGCAGTCTTGACTAAGAAAGTGAATCAGAGCATTAAATACAAGAGCATATGCATCACCACTATGCCATAAGTAAATAACCACAAACTAGTTTCATTGTGATACCTAACTAAAAAATTTTTGCATGTGTACATACATGTGCATATGAGATATGTGTACATATAAGTGTTTGCATCTTCATATGTGGGAAAACAGGTGTGAACATATGGTCTATGTGCAGAGACTGAAAGACAACCTCAGGTATTGGTCTTCATTTTCTATCCTGTTTAAGACAAGGTTTCTTTGTCATTTGTCAGTGGCTAGCTGGCTCACAAGCTGACAGTTTGTACTGTCTCCCCGTTTTCCACAGGAACACTGGAATTACAGGGTTCTGAGGATTCAAACCAAGTGCTTTACCCACTGAGTCTTCTCTCTAGCAAATAATGAGATATTTTTAAAGATATTTTTATTTTTTTTGATTATAAATAAAACTTATCCCTCTTCCCTTCCTTCCCTTTAAACCCTCCTATATATCTCTTTGCTCTCTTTCACATTTATGTCTTCTTTTTCATTAATTTTTGTTATATGTATGTATGTTAAACATATATATTCCTAAATATATAAATAAACCTGCACAGTCTACATAATGTTACTGTATATATTCAGGGCTGATCATTTGGTATTGGATAACCAATTGGTGTGCTTTTCCTCTGGGAAGACTATTTCTCGATCTGGAACCCCTTAGCTTTCTGTAGTCCTTGTGTAGGGTTGAGGTTTCCTGGGCTTTCTGACAACCACTCTAGCTACCTATTGTTGTTCTTGATCAGCTCATGTTTAAGCAGACAGTTTCATATACCAGTTAAACCAATACAAAATGACCTTTACCTAAACCACTCTTGAAACTGCCATTCCTTTCTCTTTGTCCCAACCTTCTGTGTAAAATCTGAAACAATCCTTCTCAACCTACACACAGATACAAAACACCAAAAGCACCATTGAAATGGGAAATTGACTTCAGATAGTTTACCTCTATTTTAAACCATTTTAAAATTTCAATAAATTTAGAACATTTCTCCCATCCCTTTCTTCCCTCTAAATCCTCTCACATACCCTTCCTTACTCACTTTCAAATTCATGCCCCCCCCTTTTCATTAATTTTTATTGCATATATTACATGTATATTCTTAAATATAACTCGCTCAGTCTGTATAGTGTTACTTGTATGTTTGTTACAGGACTGACCATTTGGCATTGGAAATCCAAATTTGGTGTGCTTTCCCCTGGGGAAGACTATTTCTCTCTCTCTCAGCATTCCTTAGTTGCCTGTAGTTCTTTATTTAAGGTTCGTGCCTCCTGGACTTTGGCTGACAACTTTGGCATATTTGTTGGTGCACTCCTCATTCAGCTCATGTTTATGGAATCATGTTGGTAAGCCTTCACGGGCTATATAGTATCTACCTTGTTTTGCTTTGATGCATGTGGTAGGAGAACCAAAGGCTTGCAGGGATAGGAGGCTGAAGAAGAATTGCATTTTTTTTTTTTTTACAATAAGCAATGTTCGCAAAAACAAGGAAATGAAGAAGAGAAAGATGGATTGAGAAAATGAGCCCAAAGCTTTGATAAAATATGAAAGAAAAACGTGCAAGGGAGTAAAATATAAAAGAGAACAAAGGAATTGCAGGAGGAAAATTTGGACAATTAGACAAGCATTATGGTAAGATGAAGTAAGGAAGGACAATTGTTATATTTTCAATCAATACTACTTTTCATTACTTACATGTAATAATGAGCTATAATTTACTATGGATTATTATGTTCAGATTCAGAAATGCAAGGCTCTGATCTTCACAAGTTTGAACTCCTATTATGTATAAAAAAATCAACACAAGATAATGTAGTATGATGAAAGCAGTCACAATGCTGGGAGAAAGGAGTAGCTTGAGATGTGATGCTGGATTTTGGAGCAGGGTTTATTTGAAATGGTGGCAGCATTTCAGGAGAAATAAAAGAAATCTTGCCAGTAGCAGCAGTCCAGAAATTAAGGCCCAGTAGGAATGTGTGGCAGGAGAGTGAATAGGAGCATTAGCCTCAAATTCTAAGGAACTGGAGTTGAGCTTTCTAGCATAGGAGACAGATATACAGAGGAGAAAAAAGAAAAGAGAGAGACAGAGAAACAGAGACAGAGAAGAGTGTTGGGGAGGTAATCAAATGACATGTTAGAGCATGAAATTAGTACATGTTACTATTCTAAATGCTGGGATTACAAAGATGGCTAAAACGATTTTGCTACTCTAATGACCACAGTGTAGTCCAGAGGAATGGATTCCCAAGGAAGGAATGACAGTATACATTATAACAGCATGATATAAATGTTACTTCTCACTATGGTTTGTAGCTCCTCCTACAATGCATGTTTAGCATGATAAAGCTTGCAGACCCATAACACCAAATCACAAACATAAGTAACTAATGTGGGTTTTATGCTATTGTATTTTTAGATCTGATTTAAATCAGCATACATATATTCAACCAAATGAAGATTGAAAATGTTTCTAAGATAACTTGAATTTTTATGTTTATAAATACTAGACTGGATCTACATGAATTGTGTGACAGCATCAAACTAGTTTTCATAAATAATCTAGGGACGATTTAAAGTATATGGGGTAGAAAGCTGTAGAGATGGTTCACCAGTTAAGAGTACTGGCTGCTCTTCCAGATGACCAGCTTTTGATTGTGAGCACCACATGACACCTCACAATCTTCATCAACTCTAGTCTCAGAGTATCCGATGTCTCTATTCTGGTCTATGTGGGCATCAAGCATTCATGTGGTGCACAAATATACATTTAATCATTCATACACTTAAAATAAAAATAAATTTTCAAAAATGAATACAGTATACATGGGAATGAGTATATGTAATATGCACATAGAATAGTATTTCCTGTAAAGAATGTAGCATCTTTGGGCCTTAGTATCTTTGGTGTGTCCTTGAGTAGTCTCTCAGATACTGAGATGTAAGTATTCAATGTCATATTCATTTTTAACAAGAGGATATTGAGGCACAGAGAATTTATGTGACTTTCTTAATATTGCATACCTGTGAGTAGCAAACACTTGCAGGTACCAAACACACTTCAAAGAAACTGATACTGAGAAATATAAAGGGAATTGTCAGGTATGAAAAGCTGGAGAAAGGTGTCTTAGACCAGGTAAAAATACAGTGCAGAAGCCAAAATCTATGTCACAGTATAGAAGGTTTGCTAAGTAAGTTGGTACAACCTGAGATTTAGTAAAGCTTCTTCATTTGGAACATAGTGTTGATGGTCCCCTAAAAAAACCTTTTTTAGCAGCCACTGTATTTTTTATATATTTATTAAATTGTCAAAAGTATCCTATTCAGTTGGGTGCTCTGTTTTCTGGCTTTTAGTTAAACCCTACCTAAAATTTTCTTCTCAACCACAGATATGTCAAAAAACTATTTCCAAATTAGTAAAACCAGAAAAGCAAAGCTAACATAATCCAAGCAGCCAAAGTTACTTGCTGTTTTGATTTATACACCAATTAAAAGTATCTATCTAAGCTCAAAACACCTTATAGGCTCTGCCAACAGTAGTCAGAAAATTGTTAACTCAGCATGCAGCTGGTGCTTCTGCCTTCTCTCCTCATTTTATACAGCAATTATCACTCCCAGCTTCCCTCCCACATTCCTGGTCATCCTGCCCCCTTCCTCTGCCCATGTGCTCAATTTCCTTTATACATGCCAAACCTACACCTGATACCAACCAACAGCACCCGCATAATGAAACAGAGAACACAAAACTTGAAGGTTGCTTTCCATGCTGATGTGTGACAGGGCAGTTATTACATTTCACAGAGGTGACTGGTATGCAGATGGGTTTGGAGATTGGCTGTCATGCATGCCCAAGTTTAGTTTTTAAAATATGTTCTGTTCTTGTGGGAATCTTTTCCATGGCTGTCTTTTTTTGTTCTATTTTCCATCCCACTGAGAAGGAAGAAAGTGAAACTGTCCTGCTCCATCTTTAAGACTTCTATTTTCCTCTTCACTAGTCTTGTCTCAACTAATTGAATTAGGAATGAATTTGTTGTGTTTGCCTATGGAAAAACACTCCCTTTTAGAAGCAGCAATTGTCAAATGAGGTGAGAGGAAGGGCGTCAAGCATATTTATTACACTTCCAATGACTCATATGTTAATAGTCTAGATGCCTCAGGGTCAGTTGAGAACCTTGTGCATAGATCCAAAGGGTCAAAAGCAGCAATTAATTTAGTAACAAGGATAAGTAAAATGATCGTTATTCTTGAGAGAACTCTTTTGAGAAAGTGGATTAGATTCAAGTTTCCTTTTGTTACTTTTGACTGTTGGCTTTTAAATCTTCAAACAGAATGCCCTATATGCATCTCACCTTATCTTTATGTTATATATGTTTGAGTACAGGAAAGACATTGCTCCTATTGTAGCAAAAGTCGAAGTCTCCGGGGAGGAATATCACATTTTTTATTGTTACAGAGCAATAATATCTAGACTATTTCTATAGGGCACAAGAAGGCCACTTACAATTTCTTTTCTAAGACAACCTTCTCATGGAGGGATCCTGAAGGAAGCAATTGCTAAGAGAAAACTTATGACTCTGAGTTGTCCAAGAAAAGACAAGTGCTTAAATCTGGGCATGGTGACTCATGTCTATACCTTTAGCTTAGGCAGGAAAATCATGATTTCCTGGCTTTCCAAAGACAACAAAGTGCATTTACAGCTCCTCAAATAGTCTCATCCCTGGACGATTTTACCATTTTATCTCAGTGGAGGATCCATCCCAGTCACTTCAAAGGACTAATGTATTCCAAGTCAGCTACTATTTTATTTGACAAAACAATATAAATTGAAATAAAAATTTCCTCAAAAACTCAAAAAGATCTAGGGATAACAATACTTATAAGAGAGTTTGAAAATTTAATTGTGCACTTAAAAAGAAAGGAAAATAACTAACACAAAAGATTGCACAAATGTATTAATGGCAAAACAACAATAACAAACACATATAAAAATTAGCAAAGGACCAGCAACCTTGGATTGTGGAATAATTTTACAGAAAGTTTTTTCTTTCTAATAGATAAATTTAATTGGGCTTCTAAAATAGCATAAGAGATTATCTGTAAATGGAATGCAATGTTACAGGAAACATCCTCTAGACTCAAACAAATAAGCTGAAAATAAAAGGATGGAGAAATATATACTGTACGAATAGTCATAAGAATAGGCAAAAATGAAACCGGGAAATTCTAGTTCTTTTTATATCACACATAAAAACTCTCTCACACACAAAAATCTTTTCTTTCAGCTGAGTGTTTCATTTGTTTGGGATTTTTGGATGGTAAAGGAGGGGAAGAGTATTGATTTCTAATTTAATTAAAACACATTCAGAATGCTGGAAGGTGGTGTCATATACCTTTAATCCCAGACAGGCAGATCTCTGAGTTCAAGGCCAGCCTGGTCTACAGAGTGAGTTCCAGGCCAGCAGAGAAACCCTTTCTGGAAAAGAACAAGCAAGCAAACAAGTAAACAAACAAAAAATTTTCAGAAAACATATATAATAAAAATATCTCTAAAACGTACTAAAGATTGAGTTTGCTTATTAATAATACATTTTCAGTAGTCTAAAAATTTTGTCTATATAGGTGAAGTCTTTCATGACCTAATGCTGATGGTGTAATGGTTAGTGCTGTCAACTTGACAGGACCTAGAATCATGTAGGAGAGGCACCTCTAGGCAGATCTATGAGGGACTGTCTTGATTAGTCAGGGATGAAGACCCATCCTAATATAGGGTAGCACCATTCCATGTAATTGGGTCCTGGACTACAGAAAAAGGAACAAGATGGATAAACACCACCATTCACCTGCCTCAGCTTCCTGACTGGGGATACAATGTGACTAGCCATTTCTTTTTTTTTTTTTTTTCCTTTATTTTTTTTGGAGCTGAGGATCGAACCCCGGGCCTTGCGCTTGCCAGGCAAGTGCTCTACCACTGAGCTAAATCTCCAACCCCATGACTAGCCATTTCTAAGGTCCACTGCCTTCACTTCCCTGCCTTGATTGACAGTACCTTCAGAGTGGGAACCAAAGCAAACCCTTATTTCCTTAAATTGTTTTTGTCAGGGTAGTTTTTCACTGCAAAAGGATATCAGAATTTTAGGTACCTGTCAGTAATCAGATGGAAATAACTTAAAGGGAGAAATTCATATAGGTCTGGAATGTTGACAGTGGGGATAGCTGCTAAGACCTGTGCTCAGTTTAACTGATGAGGGGAGTGTAGCACATTAAGGGCTGTCTTTAGTTAGACAGAATACATAATCTGTATTTGTACCTCTGTAAGCACCTTTAATGGTTCTGAGCTGTTGAGGCTAATACAAGTGCCAAATATCATCTGTTAAAGGACACTATACTTAGATAAGATGGCAGTATACAAAGACAGACAAAAGTCCAAAGGCAGGAAGCTCTCCTTGAAAATACAGTGAAGGTCAACCAGTCTCTCTCTCTCTCTCTCTCTCTCTCTCTCTCTCTCTGTCTGTCTTTGTGTGTGTGTGTACCTATATGTGTGTAGGTGTTGCTGTGTAAATATATATGTACCTGTAGACACTATATTTGGAGTCTCCTGTTATTGCCCACAAACATTTTTTGACACAGGGTGTCTCACTGGCTAAACATGGAACTCCCCAGGATCTGCTTGTCTCTGACTCCTTCCCTGACTCCTTCCCAGATCCTTGGTTACAGATAATGTGCTGCCACTCCCAGCTTTTATGCAGGAGTTGCGGATCCAAATTCAAGTGCTAATGTTGACACAGCAAGTATTTTACCCATTGAGCTATCCCTCCAGCCCCAAGTCAGCCATTTTAAACCAGATAGACTAAGATTCTTTCAATAATCTAAAAGCTTTGGACTTTGGAAAGTCTGAAATGAAATGGAAATGCATTGTAGTATTCAGAGTACAATTGCCTGTCTCAGGAACCAAAAAATTTGGAATAACATACAAGTACTTTCTCTTTGTGGTAGAGAAACCTACTTGAGCAATTAAAATAGATGGATCTTCTGGAAATGGAATGTTTTAACATACATTGCCATAAAATTTGGAAATTTAGCCCCTTGTAACAATTGTTAAGAGGCTGTGGTCACTAGTGCTTCCAAGACCAGGCCTTTTGCATGGGTTTACAATTTTTGTGATTACAAATAATGTTTCACTGTAGGCCTGGGATGGAACCCTGGTGTCCAGAGGAGTCCTATAAGCATTAATTGTTGACTGTGCTGCATAGACACTATGTTAAAATAGCAGAGAGCAATAAAGCTTCCTCACCAGTTTAAAACAATGTTTATCTTTGCAATTATCCATTGAACAACTTAGTTTCTAGTTAAAAATTCTATTAAGTTCTCCCTCTTGAAGCATACGTATTTCATTATTTAATGGAAATATTGATTTTTATAGGCAGCAACTCAATATTTAATGTGATATTAAATATGTATACAATTTTTAAAATACTGCTTAGTATTTTAGAAAAACATAACTTGTTTGGCCTTTCATATTATACTTAATATTCTCTGCTGGTTTTTCTGTGGTTGCTTTGTTTCATTTTTTTCTCTTTCCCTCTGTTCTTCTAAAGTGATATTGCTGAGTTCTCAATTCTACTATAAATCATTCCATTATGGCATGAATCATTAAATAATAAATAATGCATATTAACCATAAATGAGCCCCAAAGTAAATATTATATGGACATACAATATAGATTACTACATAATGATCCATAATTATATTAAGCCAAATATGCAGTTTTCATGAGGATTTTCTTAGCACAAAATTTAACTACTGTTCAAATTTAAGTTTGAATTATATTCATTGTCTAATATTACAAAAACATAATTACTAGTTAATAAATCATTTGTTTCAAATGTAGTAAATGAATTCAGTGAATATCCTTCTACATATTCAAGGGACTATTCAAGGCATGAAAGAAAAATAACATATTATCTCCTTGTATATATAATCTTGTTGTTTACTTATTGTTTCTCCCAACAAAACACTAAAGTACTGTGTGATAAATGCTGCAATATATGTTCATACAGTGTTTCAAATGACTACTTGTGAGAGGAAGCTAAGTTTCATTTATAGTCAAGTAATGCTTCCTGAAATATGTTACAAGTAACACAACTCATTGAATTAATAGAGAGTTGACAGAATCCAAAGTAGGAAAAAGCATGATGCATTTATAGAACTGAAAGAAGTTCAGTTTAGCTCAAAGAAAGAACAGTGAGTTGAGACATGAGCTGAGCAACCCACAAGTATCAATTGTGGGGGAGTATTGACTCTAATTGATTTGCAAGCAAAACTGAGAATTGGTCCCATCCCAGAAACCTCAAGAAACCCTGTCTACAAGAGGAAGCAATTAGTTGATCTAATTTTGGCACAAATATCAACTTGATTTAATTTTCACCCCTAAGCTCTCAAAGCCTAAGGACATTCAGTTTACATGAGATTGATTTCCAGCTATGACAACAGTGCATTTGTGGGCTACAAAAAGTCCTTCACTGCCTTTTGTATTTGGGAGTTATATTATTGTTAATCAGTGATAAAAGAGAGTACCAACAGTATTTTATTATCAGAGTTTTGTGTTTTGGTTGGCTTGTGCAAGGGAAGTCTGTCTCATAGAATTTCCACTGATATATGACATCATCATGCCTAAGGAATTCCTTTTCCAGTTCAACATTAATAGTTTATAGTAGCTGCCTATTATACTGTCACATGCACACTTGCAATAAAACATTGTCATCAATAATAATTGCATAAGTTCTGATTATATAGTTTATGTTTTGAATTACAGTTTCAAATATAAAACATTCTTAGTACAAAAACTTAATTGACTATCTCTCAATTGTCCATTATCATCCGTGCTTCAAAATCACTACTATGCATATATGATATGAAATAGTATTTCCTGGTCCTTTTACCTAATTTTATTTCATATGTGTAGTCACTAAAATGTGAATTTTTCACTGTTACTAAAATTCCATGATTAAGTTTATTTGAGAAACACCCAATTATGCATTTCCCCCTTCTGTTTCTTTTGTCCTATTCTGATGGGTTAGATTTTGCTTAATTTTTATCTTATTATTATTCCTTAAAAGGCTGCTTCTTTTTTTTTTTTTTTTTTTTTTTTTTTTTAGTTTTTCGAGTGTAGCTTTGTGCCTTTCCTGGAACTCACTTGGTAGCCCAGGCTGGCCTCGAACTCACAGAGATCCGCCTGGCTCTGCTTCCCCAGTGCTGGGATTAAAGGCGTGTGCCACCACCACCCAGCAGCTGTTTAATGAGAGACAGAAAGAGGTAGGTCGATGGAAAGGGAGGTGGGGAGGAACTTGGAGTAGAGTGAAGGGAAACTGTAGTTAGGATATATTATGTGAGGTAAATATTATTTATATTTAATTTGGTTTTTTCATTATTATATTATTCCATTACTATATAGAGCATTAAAACATTAAAAATAGAAAAAATATAGTGCTGTTGAATTTATAAAGCTTCTACTATTGGCAGAAGCATTCAGCATTCAGGCTATAATTGTTCAGGAGATCTTATGAGTATTCCAACAATGATTTTCTTCATTTAGCACAAGCTATCATAGCATTTGATAATTTTATATGGTCTAAACATTTAGATAGAATACAGAAACATCAAATATTAGTAATGATTGTAGGATATGAAATGTACTTGCACATAATTAAATTTCATGAATAAAATAACTTTAAGTAAAGTTTGTGAGTATTGATGATTTTATATAACAAAATGACAATAGGTAGGTGAATCATACAAAAATACAAAGAAACTGAGGTACTATATATCACGGTAATTGTTTTGTTTGTTTGTTTGTTTTTTTGTTTGTTTGTTTTGGTGCTGGGGATTGAACTCAGGGCTTTATACATGCTAGGCTGGCAAGCACTCAACTGAGCTATATTCCAAGGCCTCAATTTTTGGTGCTTGTGAGCATAGTCTTCTGGTCATGTGCATCCAGAACAATGATAATTAGAAGTGTAAACAGTACATACTCTAGCTGGTAAATGTATTTTCCTGGGTGGCCAAGTTGTAAATTTTGAAACCAGATACACTATAATACTGAACTGATCGAATAAATATATCATGGACAATTAGAAAATACTTTATCACTACTAGGGAGGTCAAAGACCACATTCTTATTTGTTATTTGGTGTCTTTGAAAGTATCACTATTAAAATCAGGCTATGTAAACTTCCATATCCACACACACACACAGAAGCAGTAATCGACCAGTAGGGGGAAAAAAAGTGCAGATCATAAGCCCAGATTTTGGAATCTTGGTTTCTTTTCTTTTATCTTTTACTTTCCATTCCTTAGTCTTCTCTACTCTTCTCTACCATTCCCTTCCATTTCCTCCCCTCTCTTCTCTTCTTTTCCTTCTTTGTTTCTTCTTTCTTAGAAGAGACTTCATTGTGTGTCCAAGCCCAAGCCTATATAAAGTTATCTATGACAAAGAACTAGGCTCCTTGGAGAATTTCACAGCAGAGGAAATGGTAGATGAATTTAAATGGATTCATAACAGAAAGCAAGAAAATGTTTAAGTAACTGTAAAGACATCTTAAAAGGACACAGAAATTGGCTGGAAGCTGCTGATACTGATCAAATTTTGAAGTAGACAATAATAATTAAATAATATAGCAACAAAATAGTCCATACAGTAAAACAAGAAGCCAAAAGCTTATGCTAGCATACATAAACAAATGAATTAGCAAGAGATAAAGTAAAATTCATCATTATACAGAATGCCAAGCAATAAAGAAATGAACACATTAGAAAATGGCAAATTGACAAGTTTCATAGCAGTGATTGCTTTGGGAAAGAATCTTTAGTGTAAAGCAAAGGTGTAAATGATAGAGCAAGAGGGGGCAATATTTAATTAGTCTCAAAGTATCTGACCATGAGTTTCTCATTAATTTCAAAGGAAATTTGTTAACTGCCACAGCAAATTCTGACAGAACTCTTTCTAATCAAGGCTCAACGTTAGCATCACCAGTAATGGGGCAAATTGACATCTTGGATTGGGTGATATACAATAATGAGCAGAATCTATATTATCTCTGTGATATGCTGTCATTAATTTATAAACTATATTTAATCAGGAGGAACCAAGAGGCAAAATAGAGCTGAGCCTCTTTTGACAAAAGAACAGGTATGAAGCATTCAAAAGTATGAAGATTGTGAAAGACAAAGAGACAAACTGATATTAATAGAGAGTAAGGTTTTGTGAATATGAAGAGCAATTTGTGATCTCAGGAATGGAACGTGGATCAGATTTTTCTTTCTTTTCATATATGATAGTTAGTAAAAATGAATAGGACTGTACATAATTTTGTTGCTTTTATAGTCCTAATTTTTCTAAGTTTGCTATATATAATGGACTGCGTGTTTTTGTTACATTTATTTGTTGTGCGTGTAAATGTTTGTATTATATATCCACACCCAGATGTGGAAGTCAGAGGACAAACTGCTGAAGTCTCTTCTCTCTTTCTACCATGCAGGATCCAGGGATCAAACTCAGGTCTTCAGGCTTAGATGCAGAACCATCTCACTGTCCAAAATACATATGCTTTAAGGGGAACAGTGTACTATTCAGAGAAAGATGGAAAGTGTATCTCCAACCTTCCCTCACATGGTTCCAGAAAAATACTCTCTGTCTCTGTCTCTATTTGTGTGTGTGTGTGTGCATGTATGTATGTATGTGTGTGTGTATATGTGTAGTATGTATGTATGTCTCAGCAAGAGAAATTTTAACATGTTCAGGAGTCAATGAAAGACACACAAAATGTATTTGTATGACTTGTAGCTTTCTCAAGTCCATCATGACTTCAAAAGAAAAAATAATTTAAACTACTCAATTATTAAATAAAATCTTCAAGAGTTAAAGTAGATTAAAGGTTTCCATCTGTTTCCATCAGTTAATGGATGGATGAAGGCTCTATGATAACAGGATAGTCACCAATCTGTTCACTAGGGTAGGCCAGTTCAGGCACTCTCCACCACTGCTAGTAGTCTAAGTTAGGGTCATCCCTGTGGATTCCTGGGAACTTCCCTCCCATGAGGCTTCTCCCTATCCTCAAGATGTCTTCCTCTATCAAGAGCCAAGTCCAAGCACCAGACTGAGCTCCGGGAGTACAGTTGAAGAGAGAGAAGAGGAATTCTATGAGCAAGGGGCATCAAGACTATGATGTGGGAAACCTACAGATACAACCAAACCAAGGTAGTGGGAACTCATGAATTTTGGACAGACAGCTGTGGAGCCTGCATGGGACTGGACTAGGACATCTTCATGGGCAAGACAGTTGTGTAGCTTGGTCTGTTTGAGATGCTCCTGAGAGTGGGAATAGGATCTATACCTGGTGCATGAGTTGGCATTTTGGAGCCCATTGCCTATGCTGGGAACACATTGCACAGCCTTGATGTGGGGAAAGGGGCTTGGACCTCGCTTAGCTAAGTGTTCCAGGCTTTGCTGACTCCCCATGGAAGGCCATACTTTTTCAGAGGAGGGAATAGGGGGTGGGTTGTGGTGGGGAGGCTGGGGGAAGTGGGAGGAGGGATGAGGGATGGATCTTCTGTGGTTGGTATGTGGAATGAATAAGACATTTGCTAATAAAAAAAGAAAAAATATATCCAGGCAGTGGTGGCACACGCCTTTAATCCCAGCACTTGAGAGGCAGAGGCAGGCAGAACTCTCTGAGGCCAGCCTGGGCTACAATGCGAGTTCCAGGAAAGGCACAAAGCTACACAGAGAAACCCTGTCTCGAAAAAAGAAAAAATAAAGTAGATTAAAATAAACAACTTTGCCATCTGAAATCATTTGTGGATGAATTCTCTGTATTTTGCTTTTCAAAAGTGAGGAATAGTATAAGGTATGAATTTTAATTGTAAACACACAAATTTAAATGGAGAGATAGACACTACTGTCCTGATTAAAGACATTTGGCACACGTGTGACCCTGGCCCACTTCCCAATTCTTGTAAAAAAGTTTTGAAACCATTGAGATAGTCATCAGACCATGTTTTGCCAGCAGCCATTGATGCTTGTACCATTTCATATTAACATAAAATATGTTAATATTTTTAGAGCCAGCCCAATTAATTACACTGTAGTGTTGTTGGTTGGTTTTTTAATTTTTTTTTTGGCTCTTTTAAGAGACCTGCCACCCAGCTCCCATATTCTTAATTATGAATGTCAGGCCTTAGACTGTTTCTAGCCAGCTTTCTGTAACTTAACTTATCCCATCTACCTTTTGCCTCTGGGCTTTTCCCTTTTTCTTACATCTGTACATCTTACTCTTACTTGGTGGCTTGCTGTGTAGCTGGGTGGCTGACCCTTGGAGTCCTCCTCCTCACTCCAGTTTTCTCCTTTTATATATACTCCCAGCCTGACAGCCCTGCCCATCCTTTCTCCTGCCTTATTATTGGCCAGTTTTTTGTTTTTTTTTTTTTGTTTTTTTTTTTTTTTTTTAGACCATCAGGTGTTTTATACAGGAATGGTAACACAGCTTCACAGAGTTAAACAAATGCAACATAAGCAAAAGTAACACCCCTTAAAATAATATTCCCCAACACTGTAGTTGGCTCTTCTGCCTGCCTTGGCTTACAGAAACCTACTTGGTTTGTTGCAACTCTTTTGGTTAAGTCCTGAAACAATCTTCTTTTATGAAATTTGGATAGACCCTAAAACAATCTCATTTTATGAATTTTCAGTAATCCTGAAGCAGTATTATTTTAGGAAATCAAATAATCTTATCTAAGCAATTTCATGAAAGATTCTGTTATGGGATATTTTGACTGTGTTCTGACAAATAAAGCTTGCTTGTAGTCAGAGCATAGAGCTAGCCACTAGCTGACCATAGAGATTTGGAGGACTGTAGAGAGAGGTGACAGGAAGTGGTAAAGTGGGGCTAAGAGAGAGATTTGGCCCTTTTGTTTAGAGGAACAGGAGAGGAAGGGAGCAACTGGCATTTATTCTCTGATCTTTTAGGTTCTTACCCTAGTATTTGACTCCCAATTTTTTATTGATAAAGATTAATTATATTAATGCTTCAAGATTCTTTTGGCGCAGGGCAGTGGTGGCTCACGCCTTTAATCCCAGCACTCAGGAGAGAGGCAGAGGCAGCCGGATCTCTATGAGTTCAAGGCCAGCCTGGTCTACACATTGAGTTCCAGGAAAGGCACAAAACTACACAGAGAAACTCTGTCTCGAAAAACCAAAAAAAAAAAAAAAAGACTCTTAAATACCAGACCTTGGATTTCAAAATAATGCTGGCCCATTTTCTTTCTTTTTATATATTTTAACCTTGAGTTTGAGTAGGACAGCAAGCATTCCATTTGCTATCACTATAAATTACATTATATCATCCAAGAGCAGTGTATCTAGCTGTTTTTGGCTTTAATAAAATATATTAAATGTAGGTTTACCAAACAAATTCCATGCAGTTCCATATATGTAATAGAAAAACTTTGTTGACACTACAAATTCTCAGAATTGTATTTAATTCACTTTTCAATATTTTTGAAGACTGGAATTATATTGATTACATTTAAAGCATTAACCTGCTGCAAGCTCTCTTCAGTAGTATTTTATAGAATGAGGCCAGCAAAAGTCCATACCATTTTAATGTGTAAGGTCTCAGGGCAAACAATTGGAAAGGCAGGTAGAAGTCCTAGTGCTAATCCTTCATTAGAAGGATTCTTTGGAGGAGTTTGCAATTCCTAAGAAAGAATATTTTTCTCTGCTTTCTCTGACCTGTTTTTGCCTCTCAACAGCTGGCCACTCTCTCCATCGATCCTTACAAAGCTAAACCTATAAGTCTCCTGGGAGCTATAAAGATTCTCTTCTCGAAGAATGTCAGCAACTATTGTTATACTGTTCTGCCTTCTCCCATATGCTTCTTAAGTTCTGGTACCAGGAGTAACTTAATGGTTAAGATAGAGGAGCCTCTAGCGATCTCAGGCCTTGGTTAGCTGCATAGGAATACCATTCCACAGCTGCCTTTTGCAGTTTCTATGAGTGAGAGAGAGCTTTATCATGGGTTATACTGAGAAGTTTTAGTTTAATCTTATGTCACCACCTAAAAGTTTAGGACCACAGGTGTATATTTTTAATGTAGACACAGATTTTATCCTAGTTCTCACTGGTAAAGTTGCCATACCTTGCTGGGCAGAAAAGGCAAAGAAAAAACTGTCTGGATTTGCTTTGGAATCATTGCATTACAAGCTGCCAATTTTACAGATAACTTGCCTTATTTTATCACATTTTAATAAATGCCAATCTTTCTATAAATAAATCAGGGAAAACCGTGGAGCTATGAACATTAGGCTTCAGTTTCAAGGCCTGTGTATTCTAGTTCTAGATTGTCATATGTTGAGAAGTGAGTGATAACATTCCTTAGACAATTTTGTTCTCACACCGATACAACAAACTGGGTAATTTATTTCTCATTGTTTTAGAGCCTGGGAAGACCAAAGAAGAGGGGTGCACATCTACCTAGTGAGGACCTCCTTACTATCTCACTTTATAGTGTAAGATAATGTTAGAAGTACACCAGAGCACTAGAGGAAAACATATATGGGAGAGAAGAGGGCCTGAATTCATTCTTGTATCAGGAACTAAACTCCTTGATAAGGCATTAATATATTCACAAAGATGCAGCTCTCCTGACCTACTCACTCTATTGATGAGTCCCCTCCTTTCAGGACTGTTTCAGTGGGAAGTAGGTTTTCTACAAATGAACCTTGGGGGACACCTCACAGCACTGGAATTGAAAAATTCATTGAGATTGATGTACTCAAGAAAAATGTCAATCAGCTTGCTAGTTGTAATACCTAGTACATAATAAGTACTCAAGTGAGTCTTTTCTTTCTTTCCTCTTTTTTTTAGCAACAGTCTTTCACTATATAGTCTAAGGAGGTCTTGAGCTCGCTATTACCCAAACTCAGCCTTCCAGATGTTGAGCCTACAAGGGTTCACTACCAGGCCCAAACCAATGAAGTTTTTCATTGAATTTCCTGAAAAAAAGAATGCATAAAATCAAAGTGGTAGAAACAAGTAATTCTAGACACTTAACTTGAACAGGGATAAATAAGAATAAAATAATGGTTAAAACTATTAGCTTGGAGAATAAAGCTAGGAGTTTCTGTGACTAATTATTAATTATTTAGTTCCTTTGTTGTCCATTTCTAGGGGTACCTTGGAATCTTTCTGGAGCAAAAATATCTTTGGCTTTTGAAGTAAGATTTTTTCTCTTTGAATTTACTGCTATTGATGTATCATTATATTTAATTGACCTAAATCATATCCTATAGAACATGCAATATACATTTTGGCTTCCAAGAATTCTTTGAAACAGGTCTAGTGCCAAAATATGCCCCCATCTACTCTTTATTTCTAAAACCTGTCCTTACATCAAAGACTAGTTAAATTTCTATCAATTTACCCAAACTATTGGAAACCTAATATTATACTTGCCATATTCATCCATTTTCCTGAAAATTTAATGATTTCAGGTTCCTTTACAGTTGAAAAAAATTCCACTGTGCATATGTACCACAGTTTTTTAATCAAGTAAGTTGTTGATGGTCATCTACTCCTTTTCCTTACTATCATGAATAGCATAGCGATTAACATGAATGTGCAAATGTCTCTGTGACAGGATATGAGTCCTTTGATTATATCCTCAGGAGTGGTATAGATGAGCCTTATGGTAGACCAATTTTTATTTTTGATTTTTGAGAAAACTCAATATTGGTTTCTATAACATTGTACTAGTTTGGACTCTTACCATCAGTGACTAGGTTTTCTTTGTCCACATCCATATCAATATTAGTTATCAGGTTTCTTTGTTGATGATAGCCTTTAGACTGGGTTACATGGTATCTTGAACTAATTTCAAACTGCACTTTCCTGGTGAATAAGGATTATGAACATTTAAAATATTTATTGTATATGTGTGTTTCTTTTGAGAGTTGTCTGTTGATTTTATCAGCCCAGGTTTTGTTAAGCTAATCCACGGGAATCTGTTAATTGTTATCAAGGATTTATTAAGATATAAAATGGGGAGAAATACACTCATGGATACAGAACAAAGTAAACAGCTGTTGTAGTCCTCTGTTCTGCCCAGCGGTGAATGAAACTAGCTTTCCTGTCTCTGACCACCCAAACAGAAAGAGAGGGTGTGCCCCTCTTCAGTTTTAAACAGTCATATACCCAGAAAAAAACCATGCCTCTGTCAGGCCAGATACTCCAAAGGTCATTGCCAGATCAAATTCTCACAATAGTTTTTGATTAACAGTTTTAGGTTTTGTGTTTAATTTTTGCTGTTCTTTGCAGTTCTATATATTAGCTTCCTATCTGAGGTACATTTGGTGAAGTTTTTTTCCTATTTTGTAGTATGTTTGCTCCAGTGATAGTTTGTTTAATATCCTGTAGTACTGTCTGAGTCTCAGAGCTAGTTTGTGTACTATTGAATTTTAGTTTGTTTTACTCTCTCTTTGGGCAGAGTAAATATTTTACTAGTTGGGATTTTCTTTAGAATGTTCTTGCCTAATCATAGATTTTGAAGTACATTAGCTATGTTTTCTTCTAGTGGTTTTACTCTTTGGGGATTTAAACTAGGGTCTTTGATTCACTTTGAGTTCATTTGTATGCAAGATAAAAATGGGGATCTAAGTTCATTATTTTTTCATGCAGATGTCCTGTTTTGCCAACATCATTTACTGAATAGACTACCTGGTTTTAACACCCTTATCCAAAATCAGATTTCCATACTGTTGAAAATTTATTTTCAAGTTTTTATTTTGTTCCATTGGTCTACCTGAATAGTTTTTATGTAAGTATTAATATGCCACTATAGTTTAGATGTTGTGATAACTCATCTGTGTCCTGTCTCCTTAAGATTGCTTTGGCTATTCCTGATCATTTGTGAATCCACAAAATCTTGGATTTTTCCTACTTCTGTGAATGGTGTTGGAACTTTTATGTGCATGGTATTGAATCTGCATGCTATTTTTTGGAAATATGGCCATTTCATGGTATTGATTCAAGTAACCCAGAAGTATCTAGTGATTTCTTTGATATCCTTTTTCATATGTTGAAATTTTAATTAAGAGACCTCTCACTTCCTTGCTTACATTTACTTTTTTGAGCTATTATGATTGTTATATTTTCCTAACCTCTTTCTCTGCAAGGATATTGTTGGCATAGATAAAGGTTACCTATTTCTTTATATTAACATTATTTCTGGGCACTTTACTGAAAGTGTTTATTAGATGTAATATTTTTCTCGTTAATTTTTTAAGATCTTTGAATTACAAAATCTTGACTTCTGCAAATGGAAACAGTCTGACTTCTTCCTTTCTTATTTTTATGACTTTCTGTTTTTCTCTTGTGTTATTGGTATAGCTAAAATTTGAGCACTGTATTACGAGACGTGAGTAGGGGACTCTTTTTTTAATGGTCTACTTATTTTTATCTAAAGTAAGTTTCTTTAGCAAATGAAATTATAGCATGGTTTGTGGAGTATACAGGATTTCAGGCTAATATGATAAAAATATGTCCAGAAAATTCAATTTAATATATACATAGGTCACAAGGTGATTAGGTCATATCTTTGAGTATAAACAAATTTTAAATTTTTGTTTGTGAGATTTTCAACTAGTAGGAATAAATGAGTCATTATTGTTCTCAAATCTCTCAACTTCCATCTTTCTACCTTGCATCAATCCCACAAAAGCTGGCACTTAATAAGCTCTCAATGACTATTTGATGAGATGATAAATACATTATTTACTGATTATCAAATGAAAGCAATTGACTAGTTTCAATTAATATTCCCAAGCTGCCTTCTTCAGAAAACCATCTGTTACTTTAACTCCCCCCCCCACTGGGGATTAAATAGCTCACAGGATTCCTTATTTCTCTTTACTCAAATGCTTCAAGTGGAAGATTATGCTGGCTTCATTAGAGATCAGGACAAATCACTGCTCCAAAATGTGCCCTTTGTTGTCATATTGTTACTTTGAGAAATTGTATAAAGAGGTGAGTTTGAAAAACTGCCTTTTAGTAAGATAAATCCATATTTATAGTCATAATTTACATTAGTAAAGATATCTGCTGCAGGATAAAAGCTAATACAAAAGAGCCTTGTATCACCTGAGAGACATTAATCTGTATAAAAGGGCCCCTTTGTATTGTAACCCCTCCCTATAATTTGACTTCATCTTCTCTCCCTCAAATTCCCCAAGACCCATTCCTTCCTGTAGCTCAATGTGCTATATAACCTTCCATCAACTGGCCCCTTCTTTAAGAATTATGTCTATGAAATTTCCATGTGCTTGTCCATCCCTTCATGTATGGAGGGGTCTTATGAATTCACATAATTCATTTTGTTAATTCAATCTTATAAGAATTTAATTCATAGGCCAAGAACTTGTAACTGTAGGTAGAAACAAACTTTCTTTCCCTTCAGCTTCTATCAAATATTACCTATCTTCACATACAATTCTTCCAAACTAATTTTCTTTCTTTTTAATATTTCTTGTATGTAAGAATAGAAGTTACTTTTTCTTATCACAGCATGTGCTTCTCCCTATTATAAATCTCTCTTTCATTGATTCTTAGATAATTCTTCTGGCTGCAGTTGCTCCAAACCAATGAAATTATAGTATATAAATGAGTAGTCTGGTGTCTAGATTACCATGTTTTACATAGATGTTCTGCCAATTAGTAAATATATGACTATGATAGAACTCAAGAAGTTTATCATAATGTGAGTGTGAACCAAAAAAGAATAATCATAAGGGAAAAGAGTAGAGAGACATCCACTGCTTGTGGTAAATAAGTGGAGCACTGGAGGTAATTTGCCAATCAGTGTTCTCCCAGAAAAAAAGAAAGCAGGGGAAACTCAAACCTATTATTATTATTATAGGGAAGACTCTTCATCACACTGAGAGCTGGGCACATTGCTGAGCATGTACAGCCTGAGGTGTTGTTAGAGTTTTCCTGCCTGGCCCAGTCAGGACAAATCTCTCTCACCTGCCAGTCTCACAGTCGCTGAGACCCAACCAAGAAAGCATACAGAAACTTACATTGTTTAGAAACTGTATGGCTGTGGCAGGCTTCTTGTTATCTACTTCTTCTATCTTAGATTAACCCATTTCAGTTAGTCTATACTTTGCCACATGGCTTGTGGCTTACCAGTATCTTTACATGTTGCTTCTCATGGCGGTGGCTGGCAGTGTCTCTCTCCAACCTTCTACTTCCCAGAATTCTCTCTTCTCTCTTGTCCCGCCTATACTTCCTGCCTGGCCACTGGCCAATCAGAACTTTATTTACACAGGGCGATATCCACAGCACTTCCCCTTTTCTTTTTTTTTTAAAGGAAGGTTTTAACTTTTACATAGTACAATTACATATAACAAAACAATTATCAAGCAAGAATTACAGTTACAATATTAAAGAAGATATCCTATCTATCTTATATTTGTGAGTCTAAGGTTTTATGTCTAACTTATCTTTTGTTGTAACTGAGGAAATTATAACTATCTAGTCTTCAATCACATCAAAGACCTCAGAAGGATATAATATTATCTGAGAACCAGGAGAAGGATGCAAGCAACTTTCGGGAGTCTTGCAAGAGTAGACAGATGCAGCTGGCAGCCTGGACAGTCACCTAATGTTCCTTTGTAAAGTTGGGGCATTTGTCTTCAGCCCACAAGGCTAGAGTCTCTCGGTCACTTCTCTCAGTGTCCTGTAGACTGTCTGGCAGTTTCCTCTGCAAAGCAGGAACCTGAAGGACCATTTTGTCAAGCCAAGTTTAGTGGTCACCTTTCTATGGGTCCTGCATGTCCAGTCGATCAAGCAGTCCAGGCAAGAACAGTTTCCTGTCCAAATGGCTATTTTTGCCAAGGTGAAAATAAACTCCATATGAAGCACCTTCAATACCCATCCTCCTCTCTGAAGTAAAATGGTGCTGCCAGGAGCAGACATGTCTCATGGTCCAGAAAATATAAATTTTAAAAATATTCTAAATGCCATATTCTGTAGACCTTTGAAATGTTTGAAGATTACCTGTCTATTTGAAATATCTCTGTGTATACCTAGAAGACTTAACTAACATGGCTATGAGTATGATTATCATAGATGACTAATTATTAATCTAGTTTTAATTATCCATTACAATTTTAAATGAGCTGTACAAACATAATACCTCAAACAAGAGTAGAAATATATACACAGCATAACAAAACCAACTTTAAGTTTATATCAATAAACCAAAATCTATATCAATGTAAAACATCTCAAACAAGTTGTTGCTCTTCAGACATAAGTTCCTTAATCTACCCTTTCAGACTATTATATCTATATCATTTCTTCTTTAGAAAGAGATTGCATTCATAATCAACATGCTTTAAATAAAAATATTGGTTTTTTTCTGTCCCACACCAGAGGGCTCTTCTGATTTGGGACATAAGAAACTCTTAACCTTTTTTTTTAAATAATATGTCTGGGTTTAGAGAAGGAGTGAGCCAATTCCATCTCCAAAGCCAGCTTGATAATTTTGGGAATGTGGGCGTAGTTTTTCTTACTCCTTCCTGCTGGAGGGGGGGCGCTGTATCTTATGGGGATACAAAGAAAATTTTAGGATTATAGAGTAGTCCATTAGGGTGAACCTCTGAGCCAGTTGCCTTGAAACCATTCTGGATGTCAGATCATCTGGGCCATGGTGTCATCGGAGACCTTTCAGGTGGTCTTGGCTGATCAAACCTGATGTATCTTCATCTGGAACAAATCCACAGCCTCTGGCTTTCTGTGGAAACAAAAGCAGAGACTCCTTTCCAAAGCAACATATCCTTATATCCAAATTTTGAAGTCAAGGTACATTTAAAATTTACATATTTATTTAACTCAACAGCTTTTATGATTAAATCTTTTTCTGCAGTTAAAAATCCCAAAGACAACACAAACCAGATTCTCTGTGTAATATCCATCTTTGTAAGACTGAAACACCACTATGGCTGCTGGCTCCGCCCACCTCAGCTTCCCAACATGGCGGTGGTACAGTTTACCGCCAGCTCTGGGTCTGGAGCCATGTGTACCATCAACTATCAGAAGCAGTTCTATCAAAGCAGCGCATAGCCCAGAAACCTTTTTTTTTTTTTTTTTTTAAACTAGCAAAGGTTAAATCCACCACGCAGCAGAGTAAAGTGTCGCTTGTAGACTCCTCATTCCCGCCACACTGCAGGTCAGACGCACACGCCAGGAACCCACCATAGTAGCTTAAACCGACACGCTGCCGCTAACTTGCTAAAGACAACTAGGAGGCTGTTTTTAGCTCCATTTTAGAATCTTTTTTTCTCAGGTTTTAGGTGGAAACTCTTGTCAACACGTTGGGCACCATTTGTTGTTAGAGTTTTCCTGCCTGGCCCAGTCAGGACAAATCTCTCTCACCTGCCAGTCTCACAGTCGCTGAGACCCAACCAAGAAAGCATACAGAAACTTACATTGTTTAGAAACTGTATGGCTGTGGCAGGCTTCTTGTTATCTACTTCTTCTATCTTAGATTAACCCATTTCAGTTAGTCTATACTTTGCCACATGGCTTGTGGCTTACCAGTGTCTTTACATGTTGCTTCTCATGGCGGCGGCTGGCAGTGTCTCTCTCCAACCTTCTACTTCCCAGAATTCTCTCTTCTCTCTTGTCCCGCCTATACTTCCTGCCTGGCCACTGGCCAATCAGAACTTTATTTACACAGGGCGATATCCACAGCACTGAGGTCTAGGTCTTTAGGCTTGACTCGCATGAAGAGGGTACACATATTCTTGCTCATAGAATTTAGTTGATCTTTATAAATTTTTCCAACGAGCCATGGTAGAAACAAAAGAAAATAAAAATTTTGAAGGTTCACTAATATTTAAATGACAAAAAAAATCAGAAAACAAACAACAATAACAACAAAAACCTAGCAATTTGCTCTCTGCCACAGGAACAGGAGGAGACTTCTCCATAAAGTGCCTGCATCATGCTCAGGACATACTATTTAAACTCTATGCTTCCGTATCCTTAATCCTAATCTTGGAAAAGATAGTATCTAATTCATTGAGTGGTCATGACATTATATTATAACTTGACAAGTACATGACATTGTAAAGTGACTTAATACTAAACTGGCATGAGGGAAGGAGGGAGACAGGGGTTGGTATGTAAAAGGAGAGAAAATATTTTAAATAAAGAAATTATTAAAAACAAATAATATAATATAAAGTATAATAATAGCACAAACTTCGTCATCTCTCTTACTGGTTCTGGCTAGGCCCAAAACAAAATCGGGAGAAACAGGGCCATTAGATGCCTTAGTGGTCAAAAGAGTCAACATGCTTTGAAGTATTGTGTTATAAGCCCTGATATAAGTGAAATTTGTATGATCCTTAGCTCAGTTACAGTCTTAAAGATTTCATTTTAAACTTGCCTCCAATTGAAATCAAAAGTTCCTTTTTGTCTGTCTTTCTAGTGTGACATGGTAAGGTGCATATTACATAGAAATGTAGTCTTTGAAAATTAGACAGAAATCTGTTCAATCAGGTTTTGTTATGCTATGTAACTTAGGGAATATGATTTTACTTCTGTAGGATTCACTTATTTCATCTATGGCAGGACACTATGGTGGAAGAATGTGATAGGGCAAATCAGCTCACTTTATGGCACCAAACTGGCAAAAAAAAGTGGGGGGGACATAAGCAGGGATAGTTGCAAAATCTTTCAGTAGCACAAAGAAGGAGAATGATCTTCAGACCTATGGTTCTTCGAAGAAAAGATCCAAGCTATTCTAAGACCATCAGTGCCAGTGGAACCTGCATCAATTCCTCCATTCTTGCCTAATCCACAGATGTTTTACTTTACTGTCTTTTCTACTTCAAATGAGAAGCCCTAATGTATATCCAGGCTTCCAGTTACTCATCATCAAGGGTTTGTATGTGTTTCAACTGCATTCCTGGGAACATAATCCACCAGGGCAGCCAGAAGCGCTGACCTCATCTGATATCATTATGATGATGGAATGACTTTCAAATATTTGCCAGTGATTAAGTTGAAAATAACGTTTTTTGAATTGCACAGTATTTTTACTTCTCAAAATTATTGTTACATGTATGCAAAGAAATACATACAATGATGCTGTTTATGTACTTTTGTGAAAAAATTTACAAATGTATGATTCTCTGTATGTGTTTCTTGTACTTTTTCTTTGTCTCCTTTTATTTTGTTTCTTTGTTTGGTCTTATTGAGGTCTGTTTGATTTTGTTCTATCTTATTTTATTATTATTCTTTAGATGGATTTGGATGGGAGGGGAGGTGGAGCGAATCTCAGAAAAGTTGTGAGAGGGGAAACCCATGGACAGAATACCTTCTATTAAAAACACCTTTTTCGGGACCCTAGGAAAGACACAGGGATCGCCCAATGACAGAGAAATGGATGAGATCTACATGAACAACCTGGACGACGGTGGGAGTAATGAAGGGCAAGATTTGTGGGAAAGAAAGCTTAGGGGAGCAGGAGATCCAAGCTGGATCAAGAACAGAAAGGGAGAACAAGGAATAACAGACCATGATAAATGAAGACCACATGAGAACAGGAGTGGGCAGAGTGCTGGAGAGGTCCCCAGTAATCCACAATGATACATCCTCTGTAGACTGCTGGCAATGGTCGATAGAAAGCCTGATCTGACCTAGTCTGGTGATGGCCAAACACCCTAACAGTCATGCTGGAACTCTCATCCAATAACTGATGGAAGTGGATGCAGAGATCCCTTCCAGGCCCCAGGTGGAGCTCCAGGAGTCCAATTGTCAAGAAAGAGGAGGGACTGTAAGAGCATGAATTGTTGAGACCATGATTGGAGAGGCACAGGGACAAATAGCCAAATGAATGGAAGCACATGAATTATGAACCAAAGGCTGTGGAGCCCCCAGCTGGATCAGGCCCTCTGGATAAGTGAGACAATTGCATAGCTTGAACTGTTTGGGAGGCACCCAGGTAGTGGGACCTGGACCTGTCCTTAGTGCATGAGCTGGCTGTTTGGAACCTTGGGCTTACACAGGGACACTTTGCTCAGCCTGGAAGGAGGGGACTGGACCTGCCTGTACTGAATCCACCAGGTTTAAATGAATCCCTGGAGGAGATGGGAATGGAGGGGAGGGGCTTGGGGGAAGGTGGGGGCAGGAGTGGGATGGGGGAGGACAGGGGAACCCATGGCTGATGTGTAAAATTAAAACACAAATATAATAAAAACAAAAACCATCTGTTTTTGATGAAAGAAAAAAATCAAGATAAAAACAAAATGAAATGCTCATCAGTAGATGACCGGCCTGTCTAACACCCATGAAACAGTTTTGTAACAACTCGAAAATAAGTCTTCTTTTTATATACACACTTAGGAAAGTATCTACAGAAAGTATATTAAGAAGAAAAAAGTAGCATTAAACTATGTGTGATACTCTTAGTATGATAAAATTATGCTTGCATAGCCTACCTTTGAGCTCAGCAGAGGAGCGCAACCTAGGAAGCTGCAGACTTAATTTGATCCTCAGTGATTCAGCAAGGTGAAAAAAGAAGGTTGAAATAACTATTTCTTATATTTCTACCAAGAGTCCAGTTAAGCAATTTCTAAGATTTATTACAAGTACTATCACAAGAATATACATACATACAAGGTTACCTGACATTGTCCTGTCACTACACACTACACGGGTTAACAAATACTATAGGAACACTAGCAGGTCACAAGAGATAAAACCTGTAACATCCAACAGTTTAGGTAAGTATGTGCTCAATAGCACATCCCTGTTCTTAATTGATCTGCTAAGGTATCCATGTTGGTAGCAAATGCAGTTTTAAGCTCATACTCAGAACCAATTGCTTACTGAACTTTAAGCACTTCTTACAAAACCGCAAGCACAGTTGCTACTCATGAATTTAAGACTTGTTACTCATAAATCCTTCCTGCTCTCTTCATTTCCCACCAAATACTAGCAGGTTGTAAAGCATAATCCTTAAATAGCTCATAGGAAGAAAACTCTATCAATGGATCCCGTCATAAATGAAATCATGTTTACCCCTACTTGTTTTGACAGCAGGAGTTAGAAAACAATTTGTATCAACCAAAGCAAGAGAATGCACTGCACTGCCCTCTAGATGGACCCCATATATGTTTTCCTGCTGTTATAATGAGACCCTTGTAGAAATTAAAAGTCAAAAGAAATATGTAATTAAATGGTGCATTACTGTTTTCCTTTTGTATAACAACTCATAGAAATTATGAGTCCTCATTTATCCTTTTAGTATGCCTTCATATTGTGGAATCAGTAAAACTTCTGCACGTTATATCAGCCACATGTGTAGTTATATTTAAGGAAGTTTTCTTTAAGAATTAGAATGTTTAATGTTTACCTTTTTCTGTGGATCACTGAAATTCTTCATTTAGTTTGGTCCCACATTGGTAGGAATAGCAAGGTTTTGCTACAGAATATCAATGTATGTTACATTTCAGTAATGATCATTACCTTGATTTTCTCAAAAAAAAAATCTAATCAGGTCCTGTGAACTTTTAAACAGAAAACAAATTTTGCTTCACCTTGCAAATCATATTTTCCTCGTATACCATCTAACTTGGGGGTTTAAGCCTGCTGCTTTGCAGGCAAAACAAACCAGAAAGTGGGGAGGTCACTACTTCAGAGACTGCAATTCTGACTCAATATTTTAATTGTCAGTTTCCTCTAAGACTGTGTTTCCTAAAGACACCACTGAAAGAAGGTGACTTGCTGTTGGCTGCTCTTGCCACGACTGTTCCTGTTACTGGGCAGCCTAGCTTCCTTTTTTTCCACTCATTGTTATCTCTGAGCCTTTGAAAATTGCTTGATGCTGAAGAGGTTTTAGAATTTGTGAATTAAAAGCCATTGTTCAAGGGTAGATTTCCTAGTCTACCATTTCTCCTCAGGGAAAGAAGAGACTGAAAAAGTGGCAGGAAATAATTTGTTTGGCTCCATGAAAGTTTTTTCCCTTCCTGTAACTACTAAATTGGTAATGAGATTCTGAAACTGCAGTGCACTGCAGCAAGCCGAGCAGTGGGTATGCAATGTGCCTAGATCTTTGTCTTCCTACCCAAGAGAAGCATCACGTGAAGACAGAAATAACTCTGAGCTCGTTCCCTTGCTCTCTTTACATTTAGAAAGAAAGTTGTTACATAAAATGAAACTGAACCATGAAAATTATTTCCAATGTAAAGACTAACATTGAGGTTTTTGTTCTCTACTGATTTGTCCAAAACAACAACAAAAATCCTTTATTCAAGTGGGATGCCTTTCTTTTAGCTCCAGGTCCTTTAAATAGTCATATTTTCTATTTTTCTCATTTTTTTTTCTTTCACCCCATATCTGAGGACTGAACCTAGGGACAGGCTTGTGCTTGCTAGGCAAGCACTCTACCACTGAGCAAAATCCCCAACTCCTTCTCATTCTTTTGTACTTTTTGTTTTTTCTTCATTCGTAAGCCCTTCATTGGAAAGAGTTCCTGCAGATAGTGCTTAGTTTGGGAAACTTTGTAATAGAGTCATTTGAAGGACTCTCTTTTCTTTGAATAGCTTATCAAAAACCATTCAGAAAACACATTCCCTCAGGCAGTTTCAATCAATTTAAATTCCCAAAGACCTTTAAAGGTGTTTGCTCCTAAACTGTCTGTTTCACTGTGTCATGCTTCTTAGATGGCCTTAGAGAAAAAGGATAATGAAGACCAGAAAGGAGAAAGTTCACTTCCCCCAAGCTTACAAAAACACTATTTGGGCAATGAATCTGTGGATTGAATTATCCAAGCAGAAACTACAGGGGAAGGGAGAACTGTAAAATTATTTAGTGTTGATTCTTCTCCACACCATCCTGTCAGGTATTTTACTGGCCTCTTCACGATCAGGTTTAGCAACAGGCAAGCAATTAACTGCTCATAGTCAGAGCTTACAAAAGGATTAAGACTTCAAAATAAGGTTTGAACCATCAAATCCATGCCCCACCCTTTTGATTTCATGTTTCACTTGTCCTGTAATCTTAAAAAAACATTAATAATATGGTTTGGGAAACTTCTGTTGCTATCAGGGCCTCCCTTCATTCTTTCTGAAGGCTACATCAGTAACTAGGTATGAAGTACAATGCTGTATCTAGCTATATCTTTCTTCCCGCATCATCTTGTCTACAAACAGTACTACAAAGCTTTATTCCCATGCTTTCTGCTCTGTGTGTTTAAGAGATGCTCCTCTTAAGTTTGGGCAGGAAATAGAGAAGACAACTAACACTCACTGTAGTACTTTGATTCAGATAATCCATTAAGGGTATTTGGTATTATCAGGCAATATTCTAGATTACAGGGCTTTAGCAAAGACTAAGGCAGTACTGCTGTTAAAGGTCATTAATAATTTATAAAGGCAAAGGTTGTGATTTGAACCCATCCATTCAAATTAGGAATATAAGTTCTGTACTGCTTCCCCACTTTGTAGTAAGATCTTATCAAATGACATGATATTTTCTTTGTTGAGAGGCAAGTATAACTTCTCATGATTTTTTTTTTTTATTACTCTCCCTGAACACTTTGGGAGTGAAGCTTAATCTTACTTTCTTATTAAGGTTTTTCATGAATAGCAGTGGATATGAGTTTTAGGTGCTTAATATTCACCAGGCTGTATCCTAAGTACTGTTACCAGAGAACTGCAAAATCATATCTGTCCTTGGTTGAGGTCTCCATAGGGCACCTGTGTTAGAGCACTTTCCAACACAAAGAATGAAACAGGAAACCAAAGGAAAGGTTCATTTTTAATGAAATGAAAGTAAGGAAATAAAATATATTCCTCAGCTGGGTGGTGGTGGCACACACCTTTAATCCCAGCACTTGGGAGGCAGAGGCAGGCCTATCTCTGTGAGTTTGAGGCCAGCCTGGTCTACAGAGCAAGATCCAGGAAAGAGAAACTCTGCCTTGAAAACACACACACACACACACACACACACACACACACACACACACACACACACATATATATATATATATATATATATATATATATATATATATTCCTCATTCCATTCCTATGTTCCCAGAAGTGGACCCTAAGAATTCCAGAAAAGCAAAACCTGTCTAACTGTTAGGATTGCCTTACAGGACTTCTCTTCCTTTCCTCATAGGAAGCAGTGTTCCTTATACAAGAACCCCAGAGAAATCTGGAGCCTGTAATTACTAATTTATCAGACATGACCTCTTCATGCTCTGCAACTTCCCTTAGAGGGCTCTGATCTTCCCAATTAAAAAAAGAAATTGTAGCCCTGAAAACGTATATACAAGTAATAGTAAACAGACCAAAGCATTAGATTTAGAAGTGTGTGTGTGTGTGTGTGTGTGTGTGTGTGTGTGTGTCTGTGTGTGTGTGTCTGTGTGTGCAATAGCAATTAATAAAAAAGGCCATAAATTTGAAAGAGAGCAGGAGGGCTATGGGATGGAGAAAATAGAAGTGATTGATGTTATATTATTATCTAGGAAAAGGTTTTTTAAAGGGTAGTGAGACTTGAGGGATATCTATAAACCTGTTCTCTTGCTCAGTCCAAGGAACCCCTCAACTCTCCTTTTCTTACTGAAAAATCTACAGATCACAACTGATTTTACATCTTGGTTCTAAAGGATATACTCTTTTACATACTACCATTCCATAACTCTCAACCTCCTGCCTCCTTTTAAACTTGAAATGGATTAAAATAGAATTTGCATGAGCTGACCTGAACATTCTTTCTCCAGGATTCAGGGACAGGTCCCCCTTGTGCAGCCATGTCCTTTGCCAAGATTTACAAGGTTAACTCCTTGGAGTGAGTCAGCTACTCCAGTGTTTAGATGACTTGCTTCCTATATCCCTACTCAGGAACAATCAGAACAACATGTATGTACTCAAAACTTCCCTACTAATTGGGAATACAAGTTCTTATCCTCCAAAACCCAGCAAGTCCAACAGAATTAAATAAACATTTTCCTTTGCCTAATACCTAGGGACAACTCTAGTCTTTTATCATTATGTTTGGATTCCTACTTATAGATTAGTAGCTAAACCTCTCTCTCTCTCTCTCTCTCTCTCTCTCTCTCTCTCTCTCTCTCTCTCTCTCTGTGTGTGTGTGTGTGTGTGTGTGTGTGTGTGTGTGTGTGTGTGTATGTATTTTTAAGAAGAGTCTCTGCTGTAGGAGAAGGCATATAACCAACTTAAACCTCCCTTACTCAGAACCCTGAACTTAGCTTCCCAGATAGACGTGCCCTTTCACCCTTTTGTAACTCAGAGAACAGGGATTGCCCTGGGAACATTAACCTGCATATTGAGGCCATAAAGATATTGTAAGGTATGTGGCTGAAACACTAGACTCAATAGCTTTAGATCAGCCAGCTGTCTTCAGCCTACTACTGAATAGCACTCTCCAAGAGAAGAATCCTTCAAGCTTACTATAGGATATCCATTAATAGCATATACCTCAAAACAAGTAGGAGATCTTCACTATCTTAAATGGGCAAACTGGATGATTAACAGCTGTAGCTTATAAAATAAACACACAGACATTTATATTATTTAAATTGCTTGGCCATTAGCTCAAGCTCATCATTGTGTAACTCTTACTCTTATATTTAGCCCATTTCTATTAATCTATACTTTGCCACGTGGCTTGTGGCTTACCAGTACCTTACATCTTTCTTGTCATAGCAGCAGTTGGCAGTCTCTCCACCCAGCCTTGCACTTCCCACAATTCTCCTCCTCCTTGTCCCGCTTACCTATCCATCCTGCCTGGCCACTGGGCAATCAGCACTTTATTTATTTTAACCAATCAGAGCAACACATTTGACATACAGAACATCCCATAGCTTCCCCTTTGCTTTTTTTTTTTTCAAAAAGCAAGGTTTTAACTTTTATATAGTAAAATTGTAGATAACAAAACAATTATCAAACAAGAATTATAGTTACAATATTAAAGAAGATATCCTACCTATCTTGTATTTGTGAGTCTAAGGTTTTATATCTAACTTATCTTTTATCATAACTAAGGAAAATTATATCTATCTAGTCTTCAACTACATCAAAGACATCAGAAGGATATAATATTACCTGAGAACTGGGAGAAGGATGCAAGCAACTTTTGGTAGTCTTGTAGGGTAGACAGAGACAGCTGGAAGCCTGACAGTCACCTAATGTTCCTTTGTAAAGTTGGGGCATTTGTCTTTGGCCCACAGGGCTAGAGTCTCTTGGTCACTTTTTTTTTTTTATTCAGTGTCCTGTAGAATGCAAAGCAGGAACCTGAAGGACCATTCTGTCAAGCAAAGTTTAGTGGTCACCTTTCTATGGATCCTGCACGTCCAGTTGATCAAGCAGTCCAGGCAAGAACAGTTTCTTGCCCAAATGGCTATTTTTGCCAAGGTGAAGATAATCTCCATATGAAGTGTCTTCAATGCACATCCTCCCTCTGAAGTAAATTGGTGCTGCCAGGAACAGACAGACATATCTCACTGACCAGAAAGTCTAAATTTTAAAAATGACATATTCTGTATACCTTTGAAGTGTTTGAAGATCACCTGTCTATCTGAAATATATCTATGTATACCTAGAAAACTTAATATGACTATAAGTTTGAGTACCATGGAAGACTAATTGATCTGTATTTTTTAATTATCCATTACAATCTAAATGAGTTGCATAAACATAATACCTCAAAGGAGAGTAGAAATATATATACAGTATAACAAAATTAACTTTAAGTTTGTATCAATAGACTAAAATCTATACCAATGTAAGACATTTTAAACAATTTGTTGTTCTTTAAAACTAAGTTCATTAATCTACCCTTTCATCCTATTATATTTATATCATATGCCCTTTTTTATTTTTAGAAAGAGATCATATTTATAATAAACCTGATTTTAATAAAAAATATTGGTTTTTCTCTGTCCCACATCAGAGGACTCTTCTGATTTGGGACATAAGAATCTCTTAACCTTTTCTTTTAGCAATATGCCTGGGTTTAGAGAAGGAGTGAGCCAATTCCATCTCCAAAGCCAGCTTGATAATTTTGGGAAATTGGGCGTAGTTTTTCTTACTACTTCCTGCTGGAGGGGGGCGCTGTATCTTATGGGGACATAAAGAAAATTTTAGGATTATGGAGTAGTCCATGAGGGTGAACCTCTGAGCCAGTTGCCTTGAAACCATTGTGGATGTCGGATCATCTGGGCCATGGTGTCATCGGAGACCTTTCAGGTGGTCTTGGCTGATCAAACCTGATGTATCTTAATCTGGAACGAATCCACAGCCTCTGGCTTTCTGTGGAAACAAAAGCAGAGACTCTCTTCCAAAGCAACATATCCTTATATCCAAATTTTGAAGTCAAGGTGCCTTTTAAATTTACATATTTGTTTAACTCAACAGCTTTTATGATCAAATCTTTTTCTGCAGTTAAAAATCCCAAAGACAACATAAAGCAGATTCCCTGTGTAGTATCCATCTTTGTAAGACTGAAATGTTGCTGTGGCTGCTGGCTCCGCCCACCTCAGCTTCCCAACATGGCGGTGGTACAGTTTACCATCAGCTCTGGGTCTGGAGCCATGTGTACCATCAACTATCAGAAGCAGTTCTATCAAAGCAGCGCATAGCCCAGAAACCTGTTTTTTTTTTTTCTTTTTTAATCTAGCATAGGCTAAATCCACCACGCAGCAGAGTAAAGTGCTGCTTGTAGACTCCTCATTCACACCACACTGCAGGTCAGACGCACACACCAGGAACCTGCTCAAACCAGCTGCTTGGCTACTAGCCAATCAGCACTTTATTTATTTTAACCAATCAGAGCAACACATTTGACATACTGAACATCCCACAGCAAACAGTGGCCTACTTCTTGAAAATTCCCAAGTTACTCCAGACCTTCATTTTTCTTACTTGAGCCACCTTGATCTTAATAGCAGATCCTTCCACTCCAGTGCATAAATGTACTCAAAGTATAAAGTAATTCATCCAGTTCAAATGTCTTTACTAGCACAAATATACTGGACACAGATGGTCCTGGCTTCATAGATGGGAGTAGTTTCATGGAAGAAGGGTAAAAACTTGAGGCCTATTCAGTGGTCTTCCTGAGATCCCCAAGGATCAGGTGCTGTAAGACACCAACTGATCAAGCTTATAGTTCTCACCCAATCAATGACTTCAGCTAAAGAGAAAAGGGTTACCAAATATACAGATTCTAAGTATGCCTCTCTAGTCTTTCTCAACCTTGCATCCATAATGATGGTATGTACTTCCTGACATTTAGAACCTCCCCCATAAAATATGACCTGTAAGTACTCCAGTTACTAGAAGCCACACTGCTGCCTCAACAAAATCTGCTACATTGCAAACATCAGAGGGAGAAACAAAGTAACTTGAAAGACTATCTACCTGACCAGGCAGCCATTAGAGCCTACTTGTCTGTAATTTGATTCCTCATTCTTTCAGTCTCTACAAACTTTCCATACATTTTTCTTCAAAAAGAAAGAATGGGTTTTACAGGGAAGGCATTCAAGCATGATTTATGTGCAGATGGAAGGTTCAGATATTGTAAGCTATCCCATGAAAAGTTATTGAGATTCTACATGACCCTTGCCACCTTGGACTTGGAGGAGACAAACTTCCCCAGGTTTTCTTCCTTCCTTCCTTCCTTCCTTCCTTCCTTCCTTCCTTCCTTCCTTCCTTTCTTTCTTTTTTCTTCTGTTCTCTCTTCCTTTTTTTCACTGAAGAAGTGCTTTAAGGTAATATCAAAAATAATTCACTCTTTAAATAGTGAATATGCCACACTGGCCCTCTGTGATCCATTTAACACAGGATCATAACTATGAGACAATTGGAAAATTGGTTATATCAAGATGTCCTCATATTGAAGATTTAGGTTCTTTTGTCTTTTATAGACATACCTTTACTAGATGGATAAGACATTCTCTACCTTTGCCAATAGAGCCACAGACATGATGAAAGATTTACTCACAGAAATAATTGAATGATTTAGCCTTCTTATTCAATCTAGGCTGGCAATAGTTCCTTGTTTATGCCCTAAATTACATACTTAATCTCAATAATTCTATAGACAAAGCACTCCCTATACTCCTCAGGTATCAGATAAGGTACAATGAGTTAAGTAGACTCTGCCAGGAAATGTGGTTATCCTACACATTAGCCTTCTTACAAGTCCCCTCCTTGGTTCTGAGACTATTGACTTCCTAATTTCTGAATCACTCTTAAAATTTCTTATATATTACTGACAAACTAACTTTGCCTTTCAGCCTGGCAAACCAAGTCTTAACTGGGGTGCATGAGATCACTTAATTCTTGGGAAAGTTTTTACACAGTTCTTTATATTTTCTTTGTTATCAAGGTTTCAGGCATTGTAGTTTTGATTCACATTTCTAGAGTCAATCCAGTGGGATGTGTTAACAGGATAGCTAAGAAAGTCATTGCCTGTCTCCCATATAACTCAGAGCCAATAGAAGACCTCAGATTCCTGTTGAAGAAGTCGATAAGTATTCTGATGGGTTTCTTCCCACCTACAGTGACTAAGGTTGAGGCCTTATACTGAATTGTACCCTTCCTTACCTGAGAATCTTTTAGATCAGCTTTTCAGAAACTTAACAGGAGATTTTCTCCTTCTTAGGGAACTCCAAGTTATCTCCCCTGAAGAAATTATATGCCTTCTATCTTAACTCTCTTCTGCTTTGTATGTTCCTAGTCCCTACTTCTTTTAACTGATTCTTTTACCCTGACTAATGAAACCACCCACCTCTTGAACATAAATCAGCTCTTCTGTCTAGGTGCCAAGATTTATTTATTCTATAATAAATCTGTACTGAAAACTAGCTACTTCAAAGTATCTAGTCTTGTCTTCCAAATTTATATTTTTAGCCATATTCATCTTTTTATATTAGTCATATGCTTATATTCGGGTATATTGTATTTGGTCATGATCCTCCTTTAGTTTGGTTTTGATTTGGTAGCAAGTATGCATGGACCCACTACTACTACTACTACTAGATCATTCTACACAAAGCATGCCTTCTATTTTTCTTTCTTTTTTTGTTTCTATCCCTCCTTTCTCCCTCTTTCTCTTCCTCCAATTAGCATTTGTATTCATGCATTAAAATATCCTTAATTTTGCTTACTTTTAGGACAGTTTTCACAATTTTCCTTTTCTACTCTCTCACATTTCTGGGATTTCTTACTCAAAGCATTCATTTTTCTTGTTCTATACTAAATCTGTACTCATTACTCAAGGTCTGTCTCATTTTTCCATTCCCTTCTAAATCAACAGAGACATCCAAGTCTCTCTGGGTTTAAACCAATTGAAAGGACAACTGGAAGATTAGGTCCCATATTTCAACCTAACCAACCATATCTTAGTACTGCATACTAAAATTCTTTATTGGGGATCAACTTCTTCTGAGGAAGACCTATTTATCATGATTCATCCACTTGGATTCTTAGCCAAATATCCTGAACTGCCCTTTGATATCTTCTAACTAAAATGCATACATCTCCTAATTGTACTCTTCTCTGGGAACATAAATGAGGGACCTTGTTCCTTATGGGAGAAAGCCAAAGATTCTTTTCAATGAAATCATCCTCTTCTGTGCCACCTTCACACTCACTGCAGCTACTCAGAGGTAACTATCATACTCAAATAGAGACAAAACAAAAAATATTAAAAAATTGCTGGGCAGTGGTGGCACACACCTTCAATCCCAGCACTCAGGAGGCAGAGGCAGGCAGATCTCTGTGAGTTCGAGGCCAGCTGGGGCTACAGAGTAGTTCCAGGAAAGGCACAAAGCTACACAGAGAAACCCTGTCTCAAAAAAAAAATGATTATACCTAGGAATCCCTGAGGTTTACTCACCTCCCTATACTCCTCTTTCATGCTTTTATAGATGTTATCAACCACCCTGCACCTTCAGACAAGAAACTAGATAAACAACTCTCACTCTAATAAGATACCTTCTCTTCATCTCCCAATCTGTCTTTTGCTCTAGCCAGTGAACAGGGCATTCAGGGTAGAGACACTGTTCCTAATCAGCGGGAAGAAGTTACTCCTTATAAGAAAGTGTCTCCTACTATTTGAAGAAGAAAATATCAAGCAGGAAAACAGTTAAGAAATTGATAAAGGAAACAGATTGTCAGGAACACAGACTAAAACTTTCAACTCTGAATATTTCATTAAGCGATGGAAAATCCCCAAGCTGTTGTGATTTGTTTCCAAGTCTTTCTATTGCATTGCAAAATTAAAAATAAGCCAGCCCAGTTCAGCTTTAGCTGGGTGCAAGGATGAAATGCAAACTGATAAACAATAAATGTGGTTAGGTATTTCCAATTTCAAACATATATCTTGGGTATGGGCCATACTAAGTAGCTCTTACTTGACTGCAAAGTCAGATCAATGACAGTAAACTGTGATTAACTGCCCATTCCCAAGCCCAGGAATCAGGTAAGCAGAATAATAATTAAATGTCATTATACTATTCAAAGGCCCTACTATCCATTTGAAGGCAAACAGTCGTTTTGTGACATTTTAGTTCAGAAATGATGTGGGGAAATCGACATCTCTGTACTAGCACTCTACTTTTAAAAATAGCATTGTGTAGGCATGTGATATTTGATTGATTGCCCCTTCCATTAGTAGTCTCCATAGCTACTACATATAAATGGGTCACTCAAAAGGATGAAACACCATTTTTACATACAAGGCTTACCTCATTGTGGATTACAATCTGCATAATCACTTCATTAAAAGCTTCAAGAACAAATCAGCGAGACAACTGATTCTTTGCATTCTGTCTACCTTGATACTCTTACAAGGTATACTTTAGTTGTTTATTTTCACATCATTAAACCTTTAGCTGAACATTCCTCTCATCTCTGTTTCATTCATTGCCTGTGAAGGTGTTCTAGGAAAGATGTTATTAACCATACAATGTGTCACCCAAAATACAAGATGATTTTTTTCAGTCCTCTAGTAACATTTCCTTTTTTGTAAGATCATTCTAAAAATACCTTCTTGTGTTTTATTTTATTAGTTATAAAACATTTAAAGCACAATTGATATCTATCTGGCACTGCTTTGAATGCAACATTATCAACTTGTTTTAAAAGATAGGTGGTATTGTACAAATTTTACAGATGATGAAAATGAGACTTAAAAAGAGGTGGAGTAGTATGCTGAAGGTCATTTTCAGGGCTCAGAATGTAGTCCTCCAATGTATCATCTTAGGAGAATGGGTATTTTTACTCAGCAGACTGAATCTTTTCAGCTTGAGGAGATTATGAAGACCACAGAGGCAAAAGGGTCTCCCTGAACTTTTCTATTCTGCCTTCCAATATCTGTGAAGCAGGTTGTGTAAACTAGGATTCATTTTTCTGGAAGCAAGCCATATAATTTAGGAAGGTTACTCTAACATGTTCCCTGAGTGAAAACCTTTATGGGATGAGCATCATGGCTTATACCAGGATGTAATGAGACAGCAAAAATTGTTAGCCCAGAAAGCACATACATACAAGTAACATTTTACAGACTGAGAAGGTTGAGCAGGTTGTATTTATATATTTAGGAATGTGTGTGTGTGTGTGTGTGTGTGTGTGTGTGTGTGTGTGTGTGTGTGTTTGTGTATTTGCTTGAACATGTGTGTAAGAACAATTAAAGACAAAGAGTTGATGAATTTGAATGGAGGCAAGGGGATATATGAAACGGATTGGATGGAGGAAAGAGAACAGGAAATGATGTAAGTATATTTTAATCTGAAAAAAAATTAAAAATAAAAAAAAATCTTAACAAATTTTTACCTGAGCTCTCTAACACTGGGATTTATTACCACTAGAACATACTTTTTTTTAAAGCAATCATATTTTTCACAGTCATCCGTTTGTTTCATCAGATAGCCCAAAATAGTTTTCTCTCCATCTCTTCATATTAACATGTGAAGACCACTGTGTCTTACACATATTTGATTGAATAATGTTTTACATTCTTCTCCTTGTAATCTTCTCTTTTATATAGGAGTGCTGACCATGAACTTTGTACCAAATGAGGAGAAGATACTATTTGTCTCTTTCCCATCAAGACTGAAAGCATTAAAATTTAGTTATGCAATATATCTCTAGCAATATCCATACTATATTATCCTAACTTTCTTTAAAATATTGAAAAATCATGTAACCTTTTGCCTCTGCCTTCATTAGTTTTATGACTGTGACAATATCTTGTCTGTCTGATATAAAAAAATCCAGCATAATCATTTTATTTGTTTTCCTTGCAATGCATTTTAGTGAAATTTGGTTTTATTTATTTTTTTTAGAATGTGGTTCCCAGCGCAGAGAGAATTCTAGATAGTAATTATGGGAACTGGAGTTATCAGTTCTATGTACCTACTACTACTGTAACCTGAGATCTCATTAGACATGGCTAGCCACATGTAACTTCCAATCATATTGACTTTACTGTTACCACCCACCCTTCTTCCTTCCTATTGTTGTATTTCCACTTGGTGAGACATTTGAACATTTTGACTCTGCCTTCTTCTTCTCATTATGCATTAGCTGCATAGTGTGGGAATGTATTCACACTATGTCTACATTGAAATTTGCAGATAAAAATACTAAAGTGAGGGCCAGAGAAACAGCTCAGGGGTAAAGGTATTTGTTGCCAGGACTGATGACTTGTGTCTAATCCTGCTACCTACATAATGGAAGCTGAAATAAAACCTGAATGCTGCAATTAGTCATCACAGGCACCATGATGTACACACCACATTGCACACACTCACTCCAAAAATATAAATGTAATGAAAAATAAAAAAGTGTTTTTAAATGCAAGTTTCAGCAACAGAACCTTATAGTACACAACTAATATTTTACTCCAGAATAAAAAATGATATAAAAACAAATCAGGTATCTATACACTTAATTAGTTATTGACTATCTACATATTTTGTATTCACCACATATTTGTTTAAAGGAATTTAATAATTTGGGATGCAAAATTCATTGCTTTCTTCAAGTATAGTACATCTTAAGAAATTCTTTTATATCAAAACCATGAAGATGGAAGTTTGACCTATAAGTGGCAATTACCACAAAAGGAATATATTTACATAGCTTGTTTTCATCAGCTATAAACATATATTAATGCATTGGAAAAGAATGATTAAAAAAAGCAGTTCACAGCTTAAAATAAGAAGCAAACTTACTGAGCTCTCATATAGTATGCCAAGTGATTAATAGATTGCCTTTTAGTATTCTGTTTTTATGGAGAATTGAGTCTAAGACATTTAGATTACTTTCTATAATAGTTCTCTATTGCTCACTACCAATTCATTGCTCACTTATTTTTGAAGTATTTATTGAGTACCTGTTGTATGCTTAAAGCTTTTTTTAAGTCCTGGAAATAAAATAGTGAATAGAGCAGATAAAAGTGTGGATCACATTCTGTTAAAACCAATGAGTAATGAAAGGTGAAAAAAGTCATGGAGATGGTTTATATTGGAAATTTGGGCACTGACTACAATCTTCATAATAAATAATGCAAGCTTCATATACAATAAAAACTGAGATAGGTCTTAAGGGGTCATAACTTTCAACCTTTTAAATGAGATATGAATCCATTTATGCTATCTTCCATCTGCCTCAGGATTTTATAATTATAAGTCTTCAGATTTGAAGGGATTGCAAATATCTCAGATAGAGTATAAGACTTAGTTCAGCTGTACCAAGCTTTGCCTTACAAAGCCAGATAGTGAGATGTCATGCTTTGTACATGGTGGATTAGCATGCCTATGCCACATAATCTTCATACTGAATTCTTGTCTTTGTTTCTGCTTCTAAGATTTACTCTATGCCACAACAAATGGCCCCTTCATTGTAGCAAGAGTAGATCAAGGACATCAACATCATATCATTCTACTTCTGTATCCACAGCCTTTATTAAGAAGTCTTGTGATTACATTGAATGGACTAAGCTGAGCCAGAATCATTTCTCCATGTCAAAATCCTTCAAACTGTCACATCTCTGTACTTAAAAGATATGTACATGGTTTCTAGGATTTAGGACATGAGCATTTTTGATAGGTCATTATTCTCAACACCATACTTGTATTATATTCTGTTTTCTTACTGTCTGAAATAGTTAAAATCTAAATAATATAGCTCTTTATATGATAAAAAAGTATATTGCCCTTCTTTTCCACCATCCTTGCTGTATCACGAGTTTACCATCACTCACAGAGGTAAGACCAGCTTCCTTGTCATTCTCCTGATATTTACCTTCCTACACATTCCTCTGAAAGTTCTCCAGTTTTCTTGACTCAGTGTTGCCTTGATCAGAAAGTATATAACTGGGGATTGTGAGATCAGAAAGTGCAGTGTGCATATGAAGTCACATCATCTGACTCCATCAATGATCTTCAGAAAAGATTCTTGAGTTTTTCAAAGATATTTATGATGGCGTTGTGTATGTGTATATACTTGTGAGTACATGTGCACTTGTGTGTATGTGTAGGGAGAGATCCAGACTTAAGAAATATACTTCCTACCTTATTACCATTTACTATTTGTGGGTGCAGTTATGCCCCCTTTTATGCACCTTCTTGTTGTTATATCATTCTTCTATGCCCTCAGATATATAATGATGGCCTTTCATCTTAGTTTTTTACATTTATTTATTTAGTGCTAAGAGTGGCAATGTGCTTATGCCACCGCACATGTGAAGGTGAGAGGACTTGGAGAAGTCAGCTTTCTTATTCCACATTGTGGCTTACAAGGATTGAACACAGGCTGCCGGGCTTGGCTGCAAGGAACTTTGCTCACTGAACCATCTTGTCAGGCCCAATTGCCCATCTTATTAAACCTAAAACTAACTTGATGCATTTAAAAATGACATTTTCATGCAAAAACGTGTAGTTGCAGGCATGCAAGTCATTATTATGTTGTGTCCCTTCATTTTTAAAACATTTCTCTCTTAATTCAGGAAAATACTTTACTAACTGTTTCTAGGGAAAGGAACTAGATTCATTAACTGCACCTTGATAATCCTGCTGCCATGTATGACAGAGTTGTGCTCAAAGCTGAAGTACTGTAGCACCTTATAGCCCTCTGCCATTTATTCCTCCTTTTGAGAAATTGATCTCTGCTAATATGATTGTGAGATTTCAAACAGAAGAAAGAACTGAAGTTTAATCTCCATTCTTTACTTGTATTTGCTTTTAATAAGTTCTGTAAGTGAAAGAGTTTTTCTGCATAAAATTTCCTAAGAACACTTGGGGAAGCAAGTTCTACTTATAAACTATTTATTTGTAAGGAACTGACACAGGTATGTTTAAATATCATTAAGAATTCCCCTTCCTCCCCTCCCTATCCTCCATCATTCCCTCCCTCCCCTCTCTCGCTCACCTCCTCCCTCTCTCTCTTCTGTCTTCCTCCCATCCTCCCCAGGTCTGCTATGTAGTCCAGAGTGGCATCAGCCACTGATGAATGATACTCTGAATCAGCATCCTGAGGCTGTGATTAGATGTGAATCCCACCACCCTGGGCTAGTTATATTTAATTTCTTACTTTGCTTGAGTTTACACAGCTTTGATGAGAAACAGCAAGTTTAAAAAAACATGAGGATGCTTTCAAAAAGTTTTCTCTAAACTGTGGAAATTCTCTTCCAAAAATACCTCTTTGTACGTGGAAATAAAGAAAAGTTAATATTGTTATTTTTATATAAGGCAGTTTACATACTGTGTATTTAATTATTATGCAAATAAGCAAGGGTGACATGAGAAAGAATGTCGTTTTAGGCAAAGCAACCATTAAGTTTAAAGACAGCTTGAATGAGACTGTTTCAAAGATGAATAACTCGGGGGAAAAGATAATTGCTTTGTTTCTATTTCTTCTTCTCTGCCTTTTACCTTGTATCACAAATGACCACTCACTCCTATGCTACCCACATTATCCTGGAATATCTTCATAGCACTGTGACTGAAAATGTAAATGTCACTTTACATTTTTTGTTTGTTGAATGTATCTCACTATGTAGTCTAAACTGGCCTTGAGTCATTTTTCTGCCCCAGCCTCAATGACCATCATGCCTGCTTTGCAAATTTAACTTTAATCCTCCTACTCTCCCCTCAGCTGACTCCTAATAACCAAGATCTTTAATAGGAATTGAGTCTCAAATTGGATTTTGCTTTCCTTTATAATTACTTTCTTCATGAAAAAATAGTGCCTTGAATTTTCTCTTGATCTGAGCATAAGCACATAACCTTCTCACTGATATGTATATTTGGTAAGAACAGATATCTTGTTTTCTTCACATATCTTTACATTCTCACACATTCAAACTAGTGTGATATATTTCATTTCCCACTTATGCTAGAAGCAACTTTACCTATATATGTATATATATATAAAGTATATATACTTTCCCATACCATTCTCACTATTGTCCTCATATTTTCCAATATAGTAAATGAAATGGATATTAAAGGTAGCTGTGTAGCTTTTGTGTTGTATAGCCTGCATAATTTCCAGCTGATGTCCAATTACTTATTAAGGTTATTATGTAACAGATAATACTAGTTATCCTCTACTTTCAAACATGTTTCACCTTTAATTTAGGTATACATGTATAATTAATTCTGGTCAATGAGCTATTACCCAGATCCAAAAGACCATAGGATTAAAGCCATCTGATACAATGTGCCACTATATGAAGTACAACTTCTGGGAGACATGGAACATTTTAAATAGAAAAAGAGATATACATTTGTTTTATTAAGCACAAAGGAAACTTAAAATCTACTCTTTCTCCTCAGAAGAAGACTCTATATGTTTAGTGTATGAAATATACTGACAATAGATAAAAGGAAAATTACAAAACTTATTATATGCTTAAAGCACTGGACAATTAGAATTCAAAGGTTTAAATGGATAATGGATTTCCCCTGAATGAAAGAAAATAGTGCTGTCTATGAAAGGTTTGGGGACAATGTTCTAAGCACAAAAAGTGTTACATATATGGTCTCCATATGACAATCATCTGTTGTCATCTATGTCCTGGCCTCTTGTTCCTATGGAAAGACACCCACCAACAGAAAAACTGGGGTATTATCTGATAGAAATGCTGCTATCTACATTTGCTTTTTCATTTACTAATCATTTTCTTTTACAGAAGGACTGCTTTTCAAAGCTGTTTTCTTATCTGCAGCATTCTGAAGGTTCTGTGAATAATGAACTCAAAATATACCAAAGAAACACACTTGGGTAGAATAATTTGCTCTCTCATGAAGCTGATAAAATTCCGGTGTTATTATTTCAGATGGAGCTTATCTCAACTGACAGGGGAAATGGAAACAGAATTGGCACATTCAAAAAGCACAGAGATAATGATTAAAAGGGTGGTATTGGGAAGCTCTCAAGACTGTGACCTTGTCTGTTGTTGGTAGGAAGGTAAATTGCTACAATCCTCATCAAAAGTGTTTAGAGGGTCCTCAAAAAATTAAAAATATACATGACATATGACCCAGCGTCCCATGACTAGTGACTAAAGAGAATCATAAATAAAGCCTATAGCATCATTGGCTTTTTCTTGACTTGTATGCATCACTCATTTCTGATGCCCTGCAGGTTGGAAATACATAATTAGTCTCTCACTAGCTTTGTTTCACATAGCAGCTTTGCTGTGTGGGCTATGATATCAAGTCCTTACACTGCTTTTCAGAGCTGAAGACTGTTCTTGCTGCAAACACAGATTCCTTACTTAGGCCAATCGATGTGCAATTGGGTGATTGGAACAAGATGAGTAGGCTTGACAGCCATCTTCATATTGTGTCTGTTTCCTTTTTGGTCTTAACCTTTACTCTGAAGACAACACCATATCATTAAAGAAGAGAAAATACACGACACAAGAGTATAGTGATATTTTATTTGTATTGAAATGTGATTTTATTTATATGTTAATAAAGTTGCCTTGAGGTCAGAGCAAGCCAGAGCAGAAACTGGGTGGTAGTGGTCCACTCCTTTAATCCAAGCACTTGGGAGGCAGAGCTAGGTAGATCTCTGTGTGTTCAAGGACACAGCCAGCATGGCAGACACACGCCTTTAATCTCAATAGCAACCATAGAAGACCTGGAGTTCTGTACAAACAGGCAGTGACAAGGAGGTCATATGGCTGGGTTTACAACCAATGAGAAAAAAACCCAGAAAATCTATAAAAAAGATAGGACACAGAGAGGTAGCTCTCTTGTGGAGAGGAAGAACAGCAGAAGTAGTGAAGGGTAAGGTTTTCAGCTCTTGCTCTGACCTTGTGGTTTTTAACTCTGCAATTGGTTCTCTGTTTCTTATTTAACAAGCCGGTTACATCTACACAAGAGACCTTATACCTATGGCAAGTCCAGAAAATATGTGACTATTCTTCCTTATTGTTGGTCTCTCTTCAAGCTTATTCATATGCTAGCTCTAGCTTTTCAGCTCTCTGGAGCTAATAGGTTTCTTTTGGAGCAAAGCCTAGCACTTTTTAATCTTTTTTCTGTCACTCTGTATCTTGTGTCATTGACTTGAATAATTAGCAACAGAATTGAACTCTTTTCTCTTACACAAATTATATATTGAAAGGAAACAAATTAATTATATCAAAAGTATATCTGTGCTCTTGCATTCATTGCATAATTTTAAATATCTAAGAAATAGATAACCCAAGTGCTCAGAAATACAAGCATACATAATCAAGATGATCTTATTCAGTTTTTAAAAAGGAAGGGAATGCTTCCACTTGTGACAAAGTAGATGAACGTAGAGAACATCATAGAAAAGAAAGCATTGATTAATCACCCTTAAAAAGTTAATCTTGGGGCTAGAGACACAGTCTAGCAGTTAAGAACACATACTGCTCTTATAGGGAAGCCAAGTTCAGCTCTCGACACCTATGTCAGGTGCTTCATAATTGCCTGTAACTCCAATTCCAGATGAGTTCATGTCATGTTATAGCCTCTAAGGCACACACAGGGAGTCATAGATGCAAACATGGATGGACACACACACACACACACACACACACACACACACACACACACACATCTTTAAAAGTGAATTAAATATGATAGAAAGTTAAATAGTGATTACTAGAGGCTAGAGGGAGAAACTGAATGAGAATCATTGGTCAAATGATACACATTTTCATTTAGATAGGAGGAATAAGTTCAAGAGATCTAGTCTACAGTTAAAATACACTTTAAATTTTCTGGCATATATTAAGTGTTTTTATCACACAAACATTAGGTGTACGAATTAATAAAATGCCATTTGAATTTAGTCATTCTAATATATATATATATAAATTTCAAAAAATTACGTTGTTACATGTATATGTTATAAATATAATGCTAAGGACAAAGCTCAGTGGTAGAGGTCTTGCCTAGCATGTATAAGACCCTGAATTTGATCCCTAACATTGAAAAAGCAAAGCAAAAGAACTCCATGAATATATGTAATTTTTGTTAGCTTAAAATAACAACAGTGTTTTGGAATATATATCTATTTTTGAGGATGCTTATGTAGGATATAAAATCCCCTACATTCAAACTTTGGCACTATAAATACATAATACTAATAAACCTTTATCATTATACAGAAACATAGAAATATTTTTGCCTTCCTTTCTTTATATCACACACAATGCACAGTTAAGCCTCATGTATTGTGTACATTATAAATGAGTTTAAAATGCAAATATTTTTCCTTTTTTTATTTTTCAAGACAGGATTTTTCTATGTAGCCCTGGATGTTCTAAAACTTACTCTGTAGATCACGCTGGCCTCAAACTCAGGGAGATCTTCCTGCCTCTGCCTCCTGAGTGCTGGGACTAAGCTGTGCACCACCACAACCTGGAAACTTGGGCTATTTGTGTATCTGTGCACCACATGGCTGCCTGTTGTCTGAGGTCAGAAGAAGATGCCACAACAGGGCTTTGTATCTCCTCAGAATGGAGTTAGAGACAGTTGGAAGCTGCCATGCAGGTCCTAGGAATTGAACTTGTGTCCTCTAAAAGAACAACCAGTACTCATAATCATGATCACTGAGCCATCTCTCTAGCTCCTATTTGAAGTCTTGTCCCTGGCATCTACTGTCATTATTGAATCCATTGTGACCTCTTCATAGGATAAAGCCAATTCTTTCACTTTCATTCCTTTGGTCAAAACATTTTCATCCTTTAGGTTTAACTCACATGTAATTTTTTTTTCAAGAAAATTCATTATGATCTAGGTTATGGGAACAAAATTCCCACCTGTGGTAAATGACAAGGAAGCTCATCTACTTAACTTATATGTTTCTATCAGAAAAGATGCAGGGAAATTGAAATGGACCTAAAATGGATTGGAGTTCAGCAATACTTGCTTAGCTTGTAAGCATAAGCGGAAGTAAACAATCTCAGAAGTTCAGATCAGAGGCTGGGAGTATGATTCAAAGATAGAGTCTTGACTAGTGTATCTAAAGTCCTGGGGTTAGTTCACAACATTGTAAATAAAGAAGTAAAAGCATGACCCTTCCTGCAACTGGAAAATCACACAACTATGTCTACATTTAAATTTTCAACTTAAAATTTTTATCGAGAAATCTTATCCAAAATTGGCTATTTAGTAGATATCTTCAGAAAAATAAACCTCTTAGAGGCTTATCAATGATAGTTGTCAGAAAATATATATTCAGTTTTATTTTACCGCTACACACAGAAACTTGACATGCTTTAAAGCCCTACACTTAGTATTCTAGCCTTTGAATAAAGAGAGAGCAGAGGTTCTAAACCTTCTTAATGCTGTGACCCTTCAATATAGTCCCCATGTAGTAGTGACTCCCCAACAATAATAATAATATTATTATTATTTTTGTTGCTACTTCATCCTGTGGTTTTGCTACTATTATGAATCTCAATGTCAATATCTATGCTTTCTTTTGGTCTTAGGCAACCCCTGTGACAGGGTCATTCCATCCCCCAAAGGGGTCATGACCTGTAGGTTGAGAACCACTGAGATAGAGGGATAAGGGGAAAGAATACAAAGAGATGTATATATTTTGTGGATCATGTCTTTAAAATAGCGGTGGTTTCTTGAGCCTTGAACTGACTGCAGCCAAACGATTGAGGAGCTATAGCACTTTAAAGACATTTACATGAAACTATAGTTCTAGAGTAAAACTGTATAAATATCCATTCCCCAAACAACCAATGTGTCCTTTATGAGTAAGAAGTGTCTTAAAATCCTTGCTAGCCTCCAGATAAAACTTATTTTCCAGTGTCCATCTTCTTATAATTAGAGATAAGGGAGACAGGAAAGCTTTCAGATAGTAGCCAAGATGGGGGCTCTGGGAGTCTTTTTCCACTTATGAATTGCCACAAAAGTAAAAATTCTCCATCTTCATGAAGCCCTACATATCAGTACTCCTGATATGGGGTGTTAACTGAGGTTATCCTGCTCCTGTCTCATCCAGGTATGTTAAATATATGAGGAAGATTTTTTTTTTTTCATTTTGGGAACTTTCTTGGGAGTTTATGGGACAACCTTCCAGAAATCCTAGGTTTCAAGTACACTTCCTTTGAAGGAATCTCCTTTTCTGTCTTTTTTTCTTCAGAGAGGGAAGGGTACATTTGCTTGGAGAACAGATACTGAGTCAATATTTGTAGAAACTGAGTGGTGAATGTAGTAGTAACTTGGACTTCATAAAAAATATCTTTTCTCTTTCCTTTTGGATACATAACCCTTTCAAATTGATGATGTCATTAGAATTATTAGGAAAAGGCTTAACTGCGCTTGGACACCCATCTCAATACAGGGTAAGCCATAGTGAATGGCAGAAAAGAAGATTGCACTAATGCAGCCACATTGGGGAATATTGGTTATGGGTTTCAGTGATAATCAAGTCTGTCTTTGGGGTATTGTCATGAATTTTAGGTTTAAATAAAAGAAAAACTGGGGCAGAATTTAAAGACTATATATACACATTCTTGGTCAAAATGTGGTCTTCTTGATCATGACTCAGTTAAGATTCTGCAAGGTGCCTCAAAGAAGTTCTTATTACTAATGAAATCAAATTAGTTTCTAGGAGGTGATTGTCCCTGCTTTAAAATGATCTCACAATGGAGCAATCTCTCTGTAAGGCTCTGCTCTATCTGGAATCTAAGGTGACTGCTGAGTTAGGATAAGGCTGGATAAGAGAACACTGTAAAAGCTGATAGCATCAAATATCTAAGGATTATATTTGTTTCTTCTGCTTGAAGTAGAATGAAATAGATTAGAGATCAACAATTTTAGAATCAAGATGATAGACTCAAAGGATATTTTGTTGCAATTTGCCTTCATCTTTTAATCTCTTCATTTATTTTTGAGATTACAGTATAATTATATCAGTTCTCCCTTTTCCTTCCTCTATCCAAACCCTCTCATATACCTCTCCTTGCTCTCTTTCAAATTCATGGGCAAATATACAAATATATTTGTATGTGTGTGTGTGTGTGTGTGTGTGTGTGTGTGTGTGTGTGTGCATGTATGTATTCCTAAGTATACCCTGTTCAGTTTGTATAATGTTACTTTTATGTATGCTTTCAGGGTAGACCACCTGGTATTGGACAACCAATTGGTATGCTCTTCTCTATGCGAGACCACCTCTGCTGCTCACAGCTTACCTCAGCTGGCTATAGCTCTTTGTGTAGAGTTGAGGCCTCATGGGCTTTCCTCTATCCACTTTGGTATGTCCTTGTCCATATTCTGTTCATGTTTAGGCAGATATTTTGGGAAGATTTTGTGGATGTAGCTTCTGACATTACTAGGAGATATGATCTCATGGCAAATCCCCTGTTAGTCTGGCTTTCATAGTCAGTCCACCCTCTTTTCTGCAACATTCCCTAAGTCTTAGGTATGGAGGTGTTTTGTAGATATATCCATCAGGACTGGGAACCAGAACTCTGTATTTTGATTGGTTGTAGTTGTCTGTAACTGTCTCCATTTGTTGCAATGATAATGAGAGGTGAAGACTACACTTACCTAAGAGTATATGAAAAACTCTTTAGACTGTAGTTAGAAATTAGCCTGCTTTAATAAAATGGTGCTTGTAGGTTTTCTTCCAAGATTTCTGGCTTTACTAACTAGCCCTGGGTAGTGACTATGTTTCTAGTGCCAGGCATGATAGCCCTCTTGTTGAGCATGTCTTCAGTCTAATTAGAGAACTATTGGTTTCCACCAAGATATGCATGCCACTGATGCACCCTTAAAGCTGCCGGGCCATGTTGACCATTGTTGTCACACATCATATGGGTGGTATTTTGGTTGCTTTGCTACTTTTGAAGCTTGAATGGTACCTTCTAGTATCATGAAAGCTAGTCCTTGTGAGGAGGTATCCAGGTTAGTTACAGTTCAGGGGCCTATGGGCCCTGTGTTTGAAGCACATGGTATCTTCAGCAACAGGGATTTACCTGCCATATCTCAGGAGTAACCAGGGGCAATAGCAGTAGTTGTATGTTTTGGGAGTTTCTTGGACAAACATGATAAACTACTAAAAAGGAGAGCTTTTCAGGCCTCATGTTGGGGCTTTTGTTAGATGTTCTTTGGCTCTTGCAAGGAGCATTGTCAGCCCAGATAAGAAATTTTCACTTAAATAATATATGTATATTATACACAGAATAATGTGTATGTTGTGATTTTTTAGGTATGATTCCTTACGACTTTTATAGACACCTTTACTGTTATTTTACCTCCCTTATTTTATATTTATCTCTCTCCCTTTCCTTCATTAGAGTCTTTATCCCCTTTCTCTTATCAAGATCCAAAGTTTTAAGAAGAAGAGATCAATGCAAAACATAGGCACAGGTGCTAAGCTTTTATCCTATTTTTGGCTGTCTTGTAGGCCCAAATGAAGTATCAGCGCTTTTTAGCAAATGTTGTTTCTAAATATCTATTATAATGAGTTCTTGTTTTGGATAATCATCATTAAAAATGTATCTCCACTGCCTAGTCCTGTACCTGATATATAGATATCAATACAGAGATGAAACAGAAATATTTATATTCATATATATATAAACACATAATCTATACACATAGATATATACATTTAAGTATTTGTTGACTAAAGAATTAAAATGATTTTATTCTTGACCATCATAAATGTTCCCTTTTAAAACATAGAGAGAGGACAATGTTTCCTCTATGACTTAGTCTCAAGAACAAAGTTTCTTTTCTATCAGGTATATATCTTGGGTAAAACTTGATTCTTGACAATTGCTAATCTAATATTATTCTTCAACTACTGATCTAATAGTATTATTTTTAAGCCATGATGCTTTGAAATGGTTGTGAATTTTTATTTTTTAATATTAATTTAATTTCCAAATTAAAAATTTTTGCTAAACTAATTAATTTATGTTTAAAATGCATATTATATAAGATGAAGATTGTTCAATGAGCTCATTTATGTCAAAATAAAGAAGAGAAGAATCTATTCATTCAGCAAGTTTACAGTTAAGATGTAGAGAAAACAACCATAAAAATGGAAATATACCTGATTATATTGTGCTGAGTCTTAGAAGACAGAGATACCTGATGATATGTTAGGAAGTAGCATAAAGGAATTTGTAGCTGGAGAGCTTCTCTCCAGCCCTTGCTAAGCCTTGTCAGTCCGACAACCCACTTATAAAATAAACACACAGACACTTATATTATTTAAACTGCTTGGCCATTAGCTCAGGCCTACCATTGTCTAGCTCCTACTCTTATATTTAGCCCATTTCTATTAATCTATACTTTGCGATGTGGCTTGTGGCTTACCAGCACCTTACATCTTCCTTGTCATGGTAGCAGCTGGCAGTGTCTATCTGCCTCTGCCTTCCCCTTCCCAGACTTCTCTTCTCTGTTTGTCCACCTATACTTCTTGCCTGGATACTGGCCAATCAGTGTTTTATTTTAATCAATCAGAGCAACACATTTGACATACTTGAACATCCGACAGCAGGAATTAATCAAAATTGAATGCCAGTAGAGAGTACTAAGACAGGTTTCTGTAAAATAATGACTCTATTGAAATCCGCAGGATAACTCAGACTTAGGAATACAGAGAATGTTAGGGAAAGACATTCTAGGCAGAAAAAAATGTAAATTTGATGGTAAAATCAAAATACCAAGTTTTTTTTTTTGCCTATTATATATTGGTTTAAATGAAATGAATTTAGGGTTTTCCTGTAATAGTATAATCAGGACCTCATCCTGGACTTATCAGATTTCTAGTCCTTCCTAAGTCTATTAGATGAGTTCAGAGACACATAGAGTATGGAGCGCAGGATAGAAGACAGGGAGAGTTTATTGCAGAGTAAAGTAGAGGATGGTCAATGGGTGAGAATGGAGAATGGCCAAAGAGATTATTGTGCCAATCTCAAGAATAACAAGCTTTCCCTGAGGCATTTTGTCATCCAGATAGCAGACAGGCCAGTTTGTTTTGATTCTTACAGTGGGTTACAATGTCTCATCTTTGCTCTTTATCAGAAAGTCTCCTGTTACACAATATTCTTGTGTGATTAAGGCCCTTGGGGTTGGATTTTATTACTGATCTATGAACGGCCCTTCACGGCCCTTCTGGTAGCTCAAGATGTCCATATATCATCCTAGGCCTTGAGTTATAGCTCAGGCCCCATTCTTTTAAGCACTAACAAGAGTCTCATACTTTTAATCCTTGTTTTATTGGCTGTTGAATCTGATAAAAGAGTCTAGTCTCAATATCCTCCAAGGATAATAATATCTAACTAATAATAAAATTGGTGCTTATTTTCTTAATCTTAGTTAAATAAGAAAGAAAGAAATGAAATTATATTATATTCAGAGCACTATAAAATTGATATTCTAGGTATTCTGAAGACAGAATTAATGGGATATATAATAAATACAAATGTTTTGTATAGGTGAGATGTAATTCAGAACCTTATGCCTACTAGGCAGATGCTCTACTACTGAACTGTACCTTCAACCCTATGATACATGTTTTTAAAAAATATTTAGAACTTTCCTTAGTATTAGGCTCCTCATTTCTCTCCATTTTCTAGTATTTTTAAAGTTGGTTTTGATTGGACACTCTTCTTTTCAGTACTGAAGATTGGGAATAAGGCGTTGCACAAACTAGGCAGGTGTACTATCACTGGGCTACATTTCTTTTTCATTCCTTTTCAATTTTATTTAGTTATTTTCTTTTGTATATGAGTGTTTTGCTTGCAAATATGTAAGTGCACCACCAGTGTGCAGTGCTCACAGGGGCCATAATGAGGTGTAATAACTCCTGGAAATAGAGTCATAGATAGACGGCTATAAGGTCCCACGTGAATGTGGGGAACCAATATGGCTCTTTTGCAAGAGCAGCTAGTGCTCTTAAGGGCTTAAGTATCTCTCCATCTTTCATTTTTAGATTTTGTGAAGAGCTGCCCAGGCTTGCTTTTGCCTTTCAATGTGTGTGCCCTTATCATCCTGAGTACCTGGATTTTAGGCTTACTCATATTCTCATTTTTGTGTGTTGAAGTTTCCATTATTTTAAGTGTTGAATTTCTTAATATATTGACAAGCTTTGGTACTAGAATATTAAATAATGCACAACTGAAACAAACAAACCATCTGTTTTCCTTCAGTATTGATCCCTATAAATACTTAACTTTTGACGACAAATGTTATATGTCTTTTTATATACATCAGTTTTCTGGTGGATACCAACTGGGTGTGCTATAATTCAATTCATTTGATTTTCTAAATCGGGAAGTAGAGTCATATCTTATTTTAAATGTCCCAGTCCCACAATATTGTCTCTTTTTATATCAATCCTAAGTCTAGGCTGGTATAAATTAGGGGTTTCCAAGATCATTTAGCTCAAGTTGAAGCATTTTGTTAACTGCATCACAGAATGCAGTAAAACAATTTATTTATTATTATCATTTTATTTCAGTAGGTTACAACTAAGGTCTATTCAGATGGAAAAGAGGTACAGGGAAAGAACATGAGCCAAAGGCTATAAAACTTCCATGTCCTATTCAGAAGCAATATCCTCTTATTAGCTTCATATGCTCTGCTTCCCTTTCTGTTTGTATTTTTAAGTGGACTTTTTACAGTCTCAACTGTTTAAATCATTAAACATTAATAATTGACCCAAACTCTCTACCCAAGGTGAGTGTGGGGATGGAATTGACACTTTTCATATTCTGGCAATGATGGCTGCTCGCTCAACAGATATTCACTCATATTGTCACTTCAGAAATTCTGAAGGTTTCAGAAGGTAAAGGTCACAAATGAGGAGAAGATAAAATTTATACTTCTTATAAACCACACTACTTTCTTCAGTAAACTTCGTATAACAAGTTTTGAAATATTTAGTAACAGTTACAACTCTAGGCATTTGAAAACTAAAGATGCATCTTAAAAATATTGCTATGGATTTGAGTGCAGACACAACAGAAAATAAACAAACTAAATATGAGCCAAAACAATATTGTTATCAGAAATTTAGGTGCATAATCCATCCCTAGTTTTCCTACCATTCAAAAGAAATTAGGGAACAAAACTTGATAAAATAGAATGTATTTAGAACTTTGCCAAAGTGAGAGAAATTAGCTTCCTCCTCTGTATTGTTCCTGTGGAAGTTTCACAGTTTACTTGCATTACCACAAGAGAGAAGCTAAAAGATATGTTGGTTAAGTTTAGACACTGTTTAATCATTCCTTTCCTGGGCAAAGGAACTTGCTATCTGCTCTCAGCAGGCTCCAACCTCCCTTGTCAGCATGGATGATCTATTGTATTTCTACAAGTTATGGTCTTCCAAGCAGCCCATTATAACAGATGCTTTAACACTTTCTGAAAACTTGCTTCTTTGTTTTGTAATCTATTGATGAATTAAGTGTAGAAAAGCTTCTTTCAAATTCCCTGCAAGGCTATATTTCAATTACATCATCTAATGAACATCATATTCTAATTATTTAAGAGATTGTCACTGGTTTCTTTAATACAATAGCTAAGAATCTCCCGAGTAACTGAAGTGCTTTTTGTAATTGACACTGGATTATCCCCTTTAATTAAGAGTGCAAATATAATATTCCTTCTTCTGACAAAAAAAATGATAAAGACAAGATGACTCATAACAAAGATAACACAAATACTAAATGTTCAGATACATAATATCCAATCACAAACCTACAGTAAATTATTCTAAGAAATCTCAAAGGGTTAAATCTTATTTTTCCAAATCTCACAAATCAGATATATTTTGAGTCTGGAACATCAAATGTTACAGAAAAATCTCACTTTATTATATTTGGAAATTATAGGATTAGAGATTCAGAAGAATCCACAATAATTTTTACTATTAACTGTGGCAATTTAAAAATAATTGTACGTTAGGCTGGTGAGAAGGCACAGAGGCCAAAGGAGGTTGCCACACAGCTGGAACCCACATTAATAATGGAAATAGATAACTCATTATTTGTCACAAAGGCTTACTTATTCATGTCAGTGTGTATTGAAACAGAGACCACAATTTTATATTACTTCTATGTTAATAAGCTGACAGATCTGAGTCAAGGAAAAAGGGGTTATTATTTACAGTGGCTGGAGCCTTCATGCCTTCATTATAGATTGTGCAGAAACTTCATACCTCACTGGGGCAGTATGTAGGATGGAGTATGAGCCTAGAAGACAATACTTTCAGAGAAAGTGGACACAAACCTGCTGTTTGCCTAAGGATATATCACTTCATCCTTAAAGCTTTCTTCATGCAAATATAATGCCCCCCATGGTCTAGGTAGAGTAATTAAGGTCTTGCATTTCTTTACACCCACAGAGACTGTGAAGAGGTTGAAACAGCAGTTTTTCCCCCATAAATTACTAAACATATTTTACACTTTGTTTCTAGTTGTATATTTATCGCTGTGTAATGAGAGAATAGTTTGGTCCCTGCATAATGAGAAATAAAAGTTACAGACATATTGTACAATCACATAGGGGAAAGAAATACTGTATGGTAAAGATTGGTTGGTCCCTTTTGTAAAATTTTAAGTTTCCTGTTTGAATGAAACAAGATCTTTCCCTTTCAGACTAGTCATCGCATTTGGAACACCTTTCCTACCATCAATGTCCAGGCTATAGCGGTTTTTGCTTTTTTAGTTTCATGATTAGCTTTTATAGAATATGGAATATGTAGCAAGCTAATTTGAAACCACTTTCTAAACAGCTTGGTGCTGTATGCTGTGGACAACAATTTTGGCACTTCTAGAATACCCACTATGAAAGTGTATGTTACATATATGTTATATGGGTTGATTTTCATTGCCAGAATTGGAGTAGATACATTACACTACAGAAATATAACTCAACTGCACAAATGACCCCATCACTTTTTTACTGGTTTTCTGATTAGAATGAGCTTATACAAGCACATAGATCATCATCTTTAGCTTTAGATTTCTCAAAGTCTTATTTCTTCATTAGTTATAAAGTCTTCATAGAACTGCATGAAATATGTCTTTGCAACATAAAAATTATTCAAAAGAATTTGAAGATCTCAGAGTCATCTGATCTTATTATATATTTACATTAACAGAGTTAAGGCTAGCCAAGTACAAAAAATCAGGTGTTAGTGTATTTCCAACTTTCTCTTCCTTCTTCATGGGACTGAACTATGTGTATAATATATATCTCACTTTAACATTTTTGCTTGGGTAGTACCAGCAGCAATATGTATATGTAAAACAATGTATTCATCACCTTTTCCAAGGGTAAAAATTACAACAGATTGGAAGACTCAGGAGTTATGTTTTGAAAAATATTATTTTCTCAGTTGTCAGGGTCTTCTACTATGCAGAAGTCACATTATTAATAATAAAATATAATTATTAATTATATATTATGTGTTATATTATGTATTTATCTTATATAGTGTACCTAAATAATGTTTATTATATTATAGTTAATGTATATTAAATTTGAATTTAACAAAGATGATTTTTGGTCTGGTAAAAAATCAAAGTAAATACTTATTAGTATATAATATTAATTATATGGCCCTAAACAAAAATTTATTTACATATTTAACACACAAAAGATGTGACAATTTAGAACACTGGCGATTTTGTAATATCATTTATTTTAGTAAAATTATTTATTATGTAATACATTCATTTACATGTACAACACACAAAAGAGGTGAGAATTTAAACTGTAACTTACTATATAGACCAGACTGGGCTCAAGTTCATGCACCTCCTACTTTAGCTGCTCCCCAAGCTTGAATGTTACATCTTGAAATTTGTAAAACTGTAGTAGTTTCAGAAAGAATTTGACATATTTTTGTCCTTACTAAACATAATACCTTGCCTGTTCAAAATGATTCTCCATAGAATTGTAATGTTTTACCAATTGTTCCTGTCTTGTTGCTCACCTATCACTTAATTATAATTATTTTTTGAAAATAAACTATTGTACTTTATTAAGTATTCAATGTGGCTACATACACTTATTAAGATACAAAGCATTTATTTAGCTAGCTCAAATAACTCTAGTAATTATTCCAGTAATTAAGTGCTACAAAGGTTAATGTGCATAATTGCTTGAGGCTTTGAAAATTTCTTCTCTATTTTGGAATGTTTACAAACTGATACAACATAACATTTTAAAATCCATGTTTTTCATTGTTGAGGATGAAAGAGACTTATTTGTTTTTGTTTTTTTACTGCATTCATAATGGAAATGATTTCTGGTATCTTAGAAAGTTTCACCTTCATTAATATCCTCAACTAAATCAGTGGCAATGTGTGCTATTATATTACACACATGTATTATCTCATGTATTTTAATGAAGAGAGTCATTTTCTCTGAATTATGGAAAGTAATTTCAACTTCGTGAGCTTCAGTTGCAACATCTCTTAAGTGGAAATTGTTATGTCTAATTTATAGTGTTGTTTTAAGACTCTAATGAGTTCTTGGGTAAAATAACCATCACTTCTTAACTATTCACTGATCCAACTGCATGTATAAGCTAGAGTACAAGCAAACAGAGTATGTGGCTGACCTTAAGAGACAAAGATCAGAATAACTGAAGTATCTAGAAGTTGGGCAGTAAGTTACCATAGAAAGACTGTGGTGAGCACTCTCTGAGACCATGAAACAACCCCTGCATGACTCTGGCTGTGAAATAGCCTGCAAATACAAAGGATTAAACTACCTGTGGTTTAATACTATGCTGCTGTGGGATTGTGACATTAGAGGCCCCTTGCTGCTCTAGGAATTTAGAGTTTTTAAACAGCCGAAGAAGAGTCAAAGTTGACTTAATGCTATTCTGATGTTCCAAGTGTCCCATCTGTGGAAAAATGAAGACGTGTTTTAGAAAGTAGGACAATGCTATGAAGCAGAGACTTGCTCCTTTTGTTATTTTATTTGTCACACACCCCAATCGGCAACAAATTAAGTATATTTTACTTTAAAAATTCTGCAATGGAAATACAATGAAAAGATAATCCCTTGAATGGTAAAAAAATAATTTAAAGTGGTAATTCTGAGAAAAGTCAATAGAAAAATCTATAATGAACTCAATTCAATAGCAATCTTTTCATAAATTAGTGAAGAAGTTTTTGTTCTAAAATGCTATAATTATATCTAATAACTTGTGCACTAATATAAAACAAAGTTCAAAAAGAAGACATATGTATAGTAACAGGCACATGAAAAAAAGTCTAAGTATTCGTTAGTTAAATATAAGCTAAAATCACTGTGAAATATCATCCCCAAAACTGCTAGAACATCTTTTACTGAAAGGATAAAAGAAAGCAAATGTAAGACAGAAGGAGAGGAGGAGGACATGGAGAAGGAGAAGGCGATGAAGAAGAAAGTGGAGGATGAAGAGGAGGAGGAGATGCATTAATGGTTAGTTGCTATAACTGTTATAGAAAATATTATGAAAAAATATTATAAAAAAACTAAAGTAGGAATAGTGTATTATTAAGCAATCCCACTTCTGGGTATACATACAAAGAATGAATTAATCAGTTTTGTACTATTGTCATAAATATTTGATGTCGTCAATTTATAACAAAAAAGAATACAATACTTTGGCTCACAGTTTAGAGGCTTCAGTCTATAGTTGGTTGGCCATTTTGCCTTTGAGCCTGGGATGAGTCAGCACCTGGATTCTGACAGGAGCACCTGGCAAAGCAAACATACTCACCTTATAGTTATAACTGAATAGAGAGAAGAAAAGAAAAAAAATTGTATTCCAGTACCTCTTTTGTTGTTATCCCCCAATGATAGATGCTTTCCCAGTAGGTACGACTACTAAATTTCCACAAATTCCCAATAGATTAAAACTGAGAATCAAGCCTTGAACATGTGGAAATGTGAGAGATATTCTATGAACTAGCCACCATTCAGCTTTATAGAGACTGTACTCCTATTAGTTTTAACAACAAAGGTACATTTGGAAACATTACTTCAAATGTACTAAAATAAGCACACAAAGGCATTTACCATATCTCTCAATGATGGATTCTAAAAATTAAATTCATAGCAGCAAAGAGAAAAATAGTGGTTGACATGTCATAGTCTAGAGGAGAGATGAGTGGAGGACCAGAGAGCCATTGTTTAAAGGTTTTAAGTTTTCAGTTAGACAATAGGATATAAGATTTATTATATATGTGGTAAACATAGTATTTATAACTATTTGTAAATTCTTATTTTTCCTTTACTTTAAATTGTTTTCTTCTCAAACAGCTGGTCTGGATTACCCTGTAAATAAATAAGGAGGTCATTACTTATGATATATTAGGAGGGATAGGATATTTGATGATATGTTTTATGGTCTGGAGTTTAAGAGTTGTGAAAATTAAAGGCACTTACTGTAGAGTACTTAGGACAGTACCTGGCATATAGTAATGACTTTTTAAATGCTATTATTATGAGAATTATAAAGATTTCCATAGAGGCTTTATACTATTAAGACAATGCTAAATTAAATAATAATAATAATAATAATAATAATAATAATAATAACAATAATAATAATAAAATTCTAGGAGAAAAGTAAAATAAACCTATATTTCCATTGCCAAAATAATGGTGATCTCTCTTCCATAAAATATATCTGTAAAATTTCTTGGATAATCATGTGTCAAAGATCATAGATAAGCCCTTTTTATTTCTAATGCATCATATTAAGTTCTTAGTACTAGAAAATGACAAAATTGAGGAATCATAAAACTAATGGAATATGCCATAAAATCTTAAAAAATCAAATGTGCATTTGCCTATTTTTCACATATGGCCTGATATTTAAGTACATAGAAATCAGTAGTTTGAGTTTCAAATATATATTTCTTATATGAGTGTCTTAGTTATGGTTTCTATTTCCATGAAAAGACACAATGACTATGCCTCTTATAAAGGAAAGCATCTAATTCGGGTGGATCACTTACAGTTCAGAGGTTCAGTCCATTATCATTCATGGTGGGGAGCATGGTAACATGAAGGCAGACATGTTGCTGGCTATACCTTGATCAGAAGACAACAGGAAATGGACTGAGATACTGGGTGGTATCTTGAGCATAGGAAACCTCATAACACAGCCCCACAATGACATGCTTCCTCCAACAACGCCATACCTACTCAAACAAAGCCACACTTCCTAATAATTCCACTTCTGTGAGGTCTATGGGGGTCAATTACATTCAAACTACCACAATGAGCTATAGTCATTCATTTTCCAACTTTTCTGAGTTTCTCTAAAAGAAATGGGAGACTTAAAGACAATCTGCAAGCCATCTAAGTTCAGAATCCAAACCTAAATGGTAATTGAGCTCTCATGAATATGCTGTTCTCATTTACACCAAATCCATTAACTGTTCAAAATCATTCAAGTTATTTTTCAGTGAATGGGCAACTCTCTTTTTGAATTATCACTTTACATAGTATTTTTAGGTTATTATCACATTAACATGTACAACTCATACAACTGTGTTTTGGGCCAAGCTCCAATGAGTCTGTGTAGTAAATATGACCCTGATTCACCTCCTACCTCACTGCCCCATTGCATGTACCAGCACATTTGGTTTATGTGCTATTGATAATCAAGCCCTTACTGACTTGCTGCATGCTAGGCCACCAGTCTACAAGTGCAGCAGTATTTCCAGCCTTTTCTGCTTCTTAAAGATGCTTTTCTATTGTCTATTAACTTCCATTGTTTTGAATGAGCAGCTACTAACCTTATTAAACCATTTTCTCCTGATTTAATGCAATATTATTTTTCTTTTGTTCTCAAATTTTCTTCATTGTAGATAGATCTGTCTACTTCTGTATTTAATTTATCTTTTAAATATTTATTGTGTGTATATACATGTATATGTGGGGGTGCTCATGTATGCCACAGTGAGTATGTGAACATCAGAGGACTACTTGCAGAAGTTGGTTCTCATTCCATTGTGGAGACTCCTGAATTTGAACTCAGGTCATCAGCTTAAATATCTTTGCCTAATGAGCTGCCTTGCTATGCTTACCTGCAATATTTGTTGCATTTACTATCATGAATCTCTTGCGTTTTATAAATTTATAAATTTTATATCTTATATATTTATGTATACACACATATACATATGCATATATATAAACTGTCTTTTGTGTTTCCTGAAACACTCATATTAAATCTCCACATAACTCTTTTCAATATTTTTATTTGATTTTTGATAGGATAATCAACTCCATCTATCGACAAATTTCACATCTTTTTCTCCTTGGATTTTCCAGTCTGATATTTAATCTACTGGTTTTTTTTTTTTTTCAGAATATTCCTTTTTTGCTGCAATTTCCTTTTAGCCATAACAAATATTTTAAAGACAGCAATGAAAACTGCCATAACATCTTAGAGTTTTATAATTACTACATAGTTATGGAATATTGAGGTTTTAGTCTTCATTGATTTTCTTATAAAATTGATAATTTTCCCTTCTTCACATTTCAAGCATTTTGAATTATACTCTGAAGCTATATATCTCATTCCATGGAATATTTGTGGATTATTTTTCTTTTTCTTTTTTCTTCTTTCATACAATATATCCCAACCACAGTCTCCCCTTCCTCTGCTCCTTTTAGCTCCCCCACCCATGGTCCTCCATTTCCCTTCAAATGAGAACAGGCCTCCTAGTAATATCAACTGAAGTCAGAATTAGATGATACAATAACATTAGGCATAAACCTAGCAAGGCTGGAAAAGACAACTAAGTAGGAGAAAAAGGGTCCCACAAGTAGGAAAAAGAGTCAGAGACACTCTTATTGCTACAGTTAGCAGTCCTCTTGCTGTCCATGGGCTAGGCTGCCTCCCAGAACCATACTGGTATCTGTGACTCATGCTGTCCCAGGGGCCATGTTGATGCCCTTGATCTGTGCTGTCTCAAGGGCTATGATAGTGTTTTGTGACCTGGGCTGTAGCCGAAAGCCATGTTGATGTTTGTGGTTTGTACTGCCACCAGAGACCATGTGGATATGTGTAGTTAGTGCTATCTTCAGAAACCATGTGCAAGTCCATGATCTGTGTTCCCACTTACTGTAAAGGGCAAGGAAGCTACCTTTACATTGGTATCCACGACTGAAGACTCACAGTTGAAAAAAAAAAGGGACATAGAAGGCTTCTGTTACAATCCCTATCCTCACACTACCACCTTTAATGTTACAGCCTAGATAGGAAACCAACAGAAAGAACTCATAAAAATTTTGATGAGGATGTTGAAGTGTAGCTCTCTGCAATTGATGGTTGCTGGCAGGAATGCAGGTGGGGAAAGACTGGGTTTTCCTGAAGGGGCTGGCCATTGAGAGTTTGACCATGCTCCAGTGAGCAAATGGGCAGCAAAATTGGACTTCCTCCTTCCTTCCTTCCTTCCTTCCTTCCTTCCTTCCTTCCTTCCTTCCTTCCTTCCTTCCTTTCTTTCTTTCTTTCTCTCTCTCTCCTTCTTTCCTTCCTTCCTTCCTTCCTTCCTTCCTTCCTTCCTTCCTTCCTTCCTTCCTTCTTTCTTTCTTTCTTTCTTTCTTTCTTTCTTTCTTTCTTTCTTTCTTTCTTTCTTTCTTTCTTTCTTTCTTTCCTTCTTTCTCTCTCTCTCTCTGTCTTTCTTCTTCTTCTCCTTAATTATTATTATTATTGTTGTTCTTGTTCTTCTACTTGTTCTTGTTCTTCTTGTTCTATATGTTCTTCTTGATCTTGTTGTTCTTGACCTTCTTCTTGTTGTTGTTGTTCTCTTCCTCCTCTTCCTCCTCCTCCTCCTCTTCCTCCTCCTTTTTCCAGGAGAGGTCACAAGGGTTGGGAGGTAGACCTGGGAGAAGTGTGAAGTGAGTGTGATTGAGGTACGTGATGTGAAATTTCCAAATAATCAATAAAAATGTGTTGGAAAATCTTTACAAATAAACATGAGTAGATATACAAAACAAAAAAAAACCCAACCAACCAAACAAACAAACAAACAACAACAAAAAAAAAACAAAAACAAAAAAAAACAAGCTTAACAACCATAGCACATATGCAGAGGGCCTAGGTCAGACCATGCAGGCTCCTTGATTGTTGATTTAGTCTCTGTGAGCCACTATGAGCCCTGCTTGTTGACCGAGTATCTTTTAAAGTTTAATTAGCGAACACCATTTTCAAAGTTATGCATTTCATAATGTCATGCTTGTTCACGACTAACATGTGCTTTGATTACATTCCTTTTCTGTTACTTCTTCCTTACATCCTCCTCTCCTTTAGTAGTCCCCTCCTTCTCCCCACATAGTCATTGTGTGTGTGTGTGTGTGTGTGTGTGTGTGTGTGTGTGTGTGTGTGTAAAAATTCCACTTGTGGGAAAAACTTGACATCTGTTTTTTGGTATTCATTTTCTTAAATAGTTCTTGGCTGAACTCATAAAGTGAGCAAGGACTCCCTGGGGGTAGTTGTCAGATCAAAAGGCAATTTCATTCATTTACCTTAACTTGGCAGTTTGCAGTCAAATTTACAATGTGTATTTTCAGGGAATAGCCAGCCATGTGGCCAATGACCATTCATATATCTCCTTTCATTCATATATCTCCATTTATCCATCATCTTCCCTATCTTTTCTTTCTGTTACATTTCTTCTCGCTCATTTTATCAGTGGCTGTGATTTCTCAGAACTCTTTCTTCCACATTTTCGAGCCAATTAGACAGCTGATTTGTATCAAGATATTATTCATAGCATTGCCATAGATTGGAATCAGTTCACAGGCTTTAATTAAAAATAAACAATCTCAACTATTAACTGTTTTGAAGATGTCATACCTATGCCGTTCACTATGAGCTCTTTGTCTTGACTTAGCATCTTAATTTAATAAACAATATATGATGTTCAGAACTCACAATGTTACTTGCACCAGAAATGTTCTGATAGGAGATGCTTGGGTGCTACTAGAAGCTAAACCCATCCTCCTTTTTACTTATCTATTAAAACAGAAGAAAGCACAGTCTCATGAATACCAAAGAACACCAAGTACAGCTCTGTGGGATTGGTCTGAGAAGAAAATAGAGGAAATACTCTGATTTGTCTAGCTGTTATGTCTCTCATCAAGACAAAAATCATTAAAAGGAGAACTACATGATTTGTTCAAAAAACTGAAAAAGAAAATAGGTTGTATTTAATTAAAATTGATGTGAAATACATACCAGTGTAGTAAAAATATTTACAGATGTATTTTGACATACATAGAAATTCCAAAGGCATTAATGTACTGGATGGGATTTTATACACACACACACACACACACACACACACACACACACATATATATACATATATACACACATATATACATATATATGTATATATATGTACATATATGTGGTGGGTATTGTGTTCCCTGAAATATTGTGTGTACCCCGAAATAAACTTATCTGGGGTCAGAAAGCAGACAGCCACTAGAACAAAGACAAAAATAGTGGCTAGAAAATGGGTCAGAGCAAGCCAGAGCAGAATCTGGGTGGTGGTGGTGCACGCATTTAATCCCAGCACTTGGGAAGCAGAGCTAGCCGGATCTCTGAGTTCAAGGCCACTTTAGAAACAGCTAAGCATGGTGAGCCACACCTTTAATCCTAGAATCCCATCCTTTAATCTCAGGGAGTGGGGGCAGAAAGAGAAAGGTATATAAGGCGTGAGGACCAGGAACTAAGTAAGTCAAAAGCATGTATTTAGTTAAGCATTTGGTTGGTTAAGCGTTCAGGCTTTGGAGCAACACAGTTCAGCTGAGATTCATGTGGAGAAGGACTCAGAAGCTTCCAGCCTGAGGAAAAAGGATCACCTGAGGAACTAGCAAGGTGAGATAGCTGTGGCTTGTTCTGCTTCTCTGATCTTCCAGCAATCACCCCAATAACTGGCCTTGGGTTTGTTTTTTATTAACAAGTACCTTTAAGATTCATGCTACACATATATATGTAAATCTCTGTGTGCATGTAAAAAGACAAAGAAAGGATGCTAACAAATGTATTCCTCATAGCTGAAAACATTTACAGTGAAGAGAATACTAAAATCTCAAGTTGTTTGTTTTTTATGTTTGAACATGATCTACCACTTTTTTGTGGGTGTGTTGTTTAGTTATTTTCTTTGTTTATTTTACATTTTAATTAAAATATAATTAAGTAGACTTCCTCCTTCCTTTTCTTCCCTCCAATCCCTCTTATGTCCTCTTTCTCGCATTCCTTCCCTGCCCTCCACTTACTACTTCTCAAAAGGATGACCTCTTTTTCCATGATTTTTATTAGTTGTATGTATATGATTTCAGATTGATCACTTGATATTGGATAAACAAATGAGGTCCTTATCACTGGGGAAGACTAAACCTCCTCTCAGCACTTGTTAGTTCCCTGTGGTTCTCTGTCTACATGTAGGGCCCCATGAGATTTCTTTCTTCCATGTTAGTATGTCTATTGGTGGTGTTCCTACTCAGATCTTATTTAGACAGCTATATTGTTGTAGTATCATGGGTGTAGCTTCCATGTCATTTCTAGGAGAAACAATATTACAGTCCTCTGCCCCTTACAATATTTCTGCCCACTCTTCTGAAGTGGTCGATGAAGCCTTTAATGCACAAGTTGTGTTGCAGCTATATCTTTTGGAACTGGGTACCTCAAAACAGTTGTTTTCTGTATTTTTGACTAGTGGTGGTTTTCTGTAATGGTCTCTGCCTCCTGCCTCCTGCAAAGAGAAGCTTCTTTGATTAAGGTTGATAGCCTTCTCCCTGAGGATCAGGGTTCCAGAAGGCTCTTTTCAAGCTGCTAAAAGGTGAAAGCAATCAATATTCCTATCCAGCTGTAATGCCTATCAACCATAGCAATGACCAGCTCAAGATACTCCTAAAGGTGTAATAGTTCTCACATCTTGGTAGTAACAAACAGCTCTCTAATTGGACCTATGGCCTGCTCAATAGGAGGGAAATTATGTCTGCTACTGGAAACCTAGCAAGATACCCATTACTAGTTAAGTTGTGGATCTTATAGAAGAACGTACTACAACTAATTTACTAGACTAACATAACTCCAAACTGAATTCTACATACTTATACCTAGATATAAGCATTGCTCTCACTCCTACTACATTTTGTTTTAAGAAATGTATTCAGAATTAAACTGGCAAGTTTTTATGAATTTTAATGGCATAAATCACCAAATAATCCATTGATTGTGTAGTGTGTGATTATGTTTAAGTGTATGTTTTATAAGTGAAGATACAATGGATTGCTTCAAGACGCTGGTGATACAGACAACCCAAAAGGTATATTTAACTTCTAATGATTTCTCTGACAATAAGTAACTAGTACTTATTGTAAAGGTATGCTTTCAGTTTTCTATAGTTTTCAGTTATTTTCTTGCACATTGATTCCTAAATGCTGGGAGATAGTTCACATTGTTGACAAGAAAAGGTTATAATCATATTTATTGAATTGCTGACAAATGTAGAAAATTGCAGGAAAAAGGCAATAATCGTTCTCTCCTACACTTCTAAATAATCATTATTCTCTTTCATAGTATCTTAGTAAAGACACAATAATGTTATTTTATGATGTTTTGCATGTATATTATTATACTTTAGTCATTCTCATTTCCCAAGTCCCTCTGTTGTAATATCAGCATTTAAGAGCACACTCCCATGAAGCTAGGTAATATTTTATGTGTTTATCAGCAAACCTATTTTGTGAGTTATTAAGGTTCAAATACATTTTTTCCTGATCTCCCATCATTTCAACAATAAAATCATTCAAGATTTTCATTTTACTTATTTCACATTCTTCTTCATATCAGTACTTCCTTTTTATTATTACTGAAGGTGACCTATCCCTGATGCTTATTGCCTGTAATAGTTACTCTTTCCATTGCTATCACAAGAATACCTGACAGGAATCAACTTAAGGAAGGAACAGTTTTCCCTGGCTTACAATTCCAGGTGATGTAGTCTATCATGGGAAAGAAGTAATGGTGGAAAAAGCTTAAGAGAACTGGCCAAAGTGCATCCACACTTGGAAAGCTCAGAGTCATAAATACTGATACTCAGATCTCTTTCTCCTTTTCATGTAATCTGGGACACCAGGCCATGGAATGATGCCATTCACATTAAGGGTGAGTCTTCACACCTCAAATAACCTAATCTAAGTAATGTCTCATAGCTCTGCACAGATGCTTGGCTCCCAGGGAACACTAGATCCTATCTAGCTGGTAATCTATGTAAGCAATCATAACACTGCATATGTGTCCTATTGCCACAGATTTTGTTTACCTTTCCTTCTTATTGATATTCTCACTTCTGGTTTATCCTGAACAATGCTATTAGTGCAACCAAAAGGAATAGCATATATGCTATACCAAGATAATATATGCTGGTATTGTAAATATTGCTATTATTAGAAAAAATGCTTTTGTATTTTTCCTATGTAATAATCAAGACTTGATTATTTTCAGTGATATAGAGTTTAAATATCTTAACCACTGTGTTAGTTAGTTTTCTGTTGATGTTGTAAAACACAAAGCAAATTATAAGAAGAAGGATATCTTTGGGGCTTACAATGCCAGAGGGATATAAATTCATCATGGAGGGGGAGTAGGAATCGTGGCAGCTGGAGCAGCAAGCCAACAGCTCACATGTGGAACAGCAATCATAAAGCAGAAAGAGCACAGTGAGAATGGCTCAGGACTTTGAAGCCTCAAGACTTGCTCCCAGTGATATACTTCCTCCAGCAAGGCTATATCCTCCTAAACATGCCTAACCCATGCTACCAACAGGGGATCAACTATTCAAACATCTGAAACATTCTCATTTAGATGCCCACAGTCACCTATAATCATCTGCTTCACCAGCCTAGATTATCTTTTATTCCTTCAAGAAGTGGCAGGTTACTTTCTTTTAATGTTTAAATTTTTATGGTGGTTCTTTTTCATAATTTGGTGGAGGTTGGAATCACTTGGCATACTGCTTAATTCTATCCATACAGGTTCTCATTTAGTATGTCTATAAGTGAATCTTGAAATTCTCCAGGCCTAGCGATAGCCCTAAAATACTCTAAAGTTGATCCATGTAGTAAGCTGAGAGATATTACTCTGTTAATTAAAACTCTACCCATCTTTTACAATGTTTACTTTTATTCTTGCAATGGGAATCTATGGTATAATTTGATGGCATTATCCATAGAGATACTATTATCATTCCACCTCAAGCAGAGAAAAGTCACTAATCTGAGATTTCAACACTGTGTCCAGCTCCTCAGCTATATGAAAGTTTAGACAAGCCATAATTGTTTTTAAAAAATTAGAGTTGATAGGGATCTTTACATGGTATAACTGTTTCTGAGTTGAACAAAAATTTTGTTAATTCTACTTTGGCTTGAAAGAATCTTTCTTTGGTTTGTCTGTTCAGCTCCAGTTGAAGGTGAATACAAGTTTCTTTACATAGCCTCAGGAATGGCACACAAGGTTTGGAGTATATTAGGCAAGCTCTCTACCACTGAATTATATCCCCGAGAGTTTTTAATCGTGGGCTGGTGGGATGGCTTGGTAGGTGAAGGTTCTTTCTATCAAGACTATTCAACAGTTGAAATCCTGGAATCCGCATAATGGAAAGAAAGAAGTGACTCCTACTTGTTGTCTTCTGACATCTAGATGCATGCCACACACACACACACACACACACACACACACACACACACACACAGAGAGAGAGAGAGAGAGAGAGAGAGAGAGAGAGAGAGAGAGAGAGAGAGAGAGTGCTATAATGACACGTTTAGGGTACAAAGCTTTCAGAATTACTCTACTCAAGACAAATTACTTTATTCCAAACTCATATAGCACCATTGCATAACAGTGCTTCATTACATTCTTAAAGAGAACTGCCAAGCTTTTGGTAATAGTCATTACACCCATTTTTTTTTTTGCTACTTAATTATCCCCTACAGTTATTAATGCTGCTTAATCATGTTATTACTGATTTATTAGCTTATTTTACTCTGTTCCTTTTCACTCTGTACTTTTTTCTTAGTTTCTTTTTGTTTTTCTTCCTTCATTTCTTTCTTTATTCCATTCCCTCCCTCTTCTTTTTTCTCTTCCTCTCTCCCTCTCTTTCTTCCCTGGTTTCCTTCTTTAGAGACATGTTCTTTTCCTAAGTTAACCTCAAATTCAAGCTCCACTTCCTGACACTTCCTGCTTTGTGCTGGTATTAGTTTGTGTGTGTGTGTGTGTGTGTGTGTGTGAGAGAGAGAGAGAGAGAGAGAGAGACAGAGAGAGAGAGAGAGAGAGACAGAGACAGAGAGACAGAGAGACAGAGAGACAGAGAGAGACAGAGACAGATAGACAGATAGACAGAGACAGTGAGAGACAGAGAGACAGAGAAGTTTTGAGAGAGAGATCATGCCTGATCACTTTTGTTTTAAACCTTTTCCCCCACTTGAAAATAATATAAGTTTCAGGAAAGTATAAACATGTTTTAACACATGTAGTATCATCAGAGCACAAAACTCAGTGTGTTCTCAAGAAATATGTTTGAAAAAATGAATTTGACATTTTTGAAACTTAGCACATGGAATTGGGAATATTTCTGCCAGTCAAAAATTCTACTTATACTCTTTAAGAAATATCTGCATTCATACATACCTCTATAGTGATTTGTAACATCCATTGTATATACACTTGGCAATGGCCAGATAAATGTAATAAATATATTCATTACCTAAAGTATTTTTATGATTTGTCTATGAAAAAACTCAGAATATTTTCTTCTAATTGAGATACTTAATGCATTATTTTAAACCACATTCTCCCAGCTCTGCAAAAGAGTACCAGAGCTATCTACCTGTAATCTACCTATTATATATATATATATATATATATATATATATATATATATATATATAAAATTGTGCAATAATATATTATTATATTGTATATATATTGTACATATATATGTTGTACATTGTCTATGAATGAATCTTTAAATTTCATTTTGAAATTTTTTTTAGCCTTAAGATTTTAGGAAGGTGTCTATGTGGGTATTTGCCTGTGAGTGCAGGAACCTGCAGATATCAGAGGTGTTAAAGCCTCCTAGAGTTTAGTTACTGGTGGTTGTGAGCTGCTCCATGTGTGTATTACAAACTGAACTCTGGCCTGGCCTTCTGCAAGAGTAATATGTTCCATTAATTAGTGAACCATCTCTCCAGCTCATAATTTCAATTTTATTTTATTTTATTAAATTTTTAAAAATAGTTTTTGAAAAAATTTTTAAAGTAAAATGTAATTACACCATTTTACTTCTTCCCTTTTCACTTTCCAACTTGTTGCATACCCTCACAACCTCTCTTTCATATTCTCATTTTAACTGTTACAAATGTTGGTGCCAAGAAACCCTAAACAAACTATGATCTGCCATACATTCTCACATAATTGTTTATTATTATTATTATTATTATTATTGAATATTTTTAAAGGATAAATTAATAAAGATGCAATTTCCATGTGAAAGTAAATGGGAATTATAAATTTGAAATCCATTGCCAAATTGGCTTACAAGTATATAAATAACTTGGTTTGGTTGTCTCTGTAGGTGTCATGATCATGATCTTGATGCCCCTTGCTCAGAGAATCACTCTTTTCTCTTTTCAACTGTATTCCTGGAGCTCAGTCTGGTGTTTGGTTGTGGATCTCTGCATCTGCTTCCATCAGTTCCTGGATGAGGGCTCTATGATGACAGTTAGGGTATTCACCAATCTGATTACCAGTGTAGGCCATCTCAGGCACCCTCTCCACTATAGCTAGTAGTCTATAGTGGGGTCTTCCTTGTGGATTCCTGGGAACTTCTCTAGCACCCAGTATCTCCCTATCCCCATAATGTCTCTCTCTATCATGGTATCTCTTTCATTGCATTCCCCCTCCATCTCTGTTCTAGCTTGACCATCCCATTCCCTTATGTTCTCATCCCCCATCAACTATCCTCTTTTGTCCCCCTCACCCTCAGTTTACTCATGGAGATTCCATCTATTTCTCCTTCCCAGGGCTATCTATTCATCCCTCTTAGGATTCCTCCTTGTCAGCTAGCTTCTCTGGAGCTGTAGGTTGTAGTTCGGTTATCCTTTGCTTTATATATAGTATCCACTTATGAATGAGTACAAACCATGTTTGTCCTTCTGAGTCTGGATTACCTCATTCAGGTTAATATTTTCTAGTTCCATCCATTTGCCTGCAAATTTCATGATGCCATTAATTTTTACTACTGAGTAGTACTCCATTGGATATATGTACCATATTTTCTTTATCCATTTTTGGTTGAAGGGCATCTAGGTTGTTTCCAGGTTCTGGCTATTATGAATAATGCTGCTATGAACATAGTTGAGTATGTGACTTTGTGGTATGATTGAGCATTCCTTGGGTATATGCCTAAGAGTGGTATAGCTGGGTCTTAAAGTAGATTGATTCCCAATTTTCTGAGAAACTGCCATACTGATTTCCAAAGTGGTTGTACAACTTTGCACTCCCACCAACAGTGGAGGAGTGTTCCTCTTGCTCTTCATCCTCTCCAACATAAGCTGTATTCAGTGTTTTTGATCTTAACTGTTCTGACAGGTGTAAGATGGTATCTCAGAGTTGTTTTGATTTGCATTTCCTGATGACTAAGCATGTTGTTAGTGGAAACTCGTGAACTTTAGACCAACAGCTATGCAGCCTCCATAGGACTGGACTAGGCCCTCTGAATAAGTGAGATTGTCATGTAGTTTGATCTGACATTCTATTGTGAGGATGATCTTTTCTCTGGATTCCAATAGCATGTTCCTTCTGTGCTTCTGAGTCCTCCCCAGAGGTCTTTGATGGATGTATTGGGACCAAGCTTCTATTTATGATGATATGTAATATATGCATTCTCTAAGATGACAGTTTCTTCACTGTGTCCCCACTTCTTTCTGCGCTCTTAGTGGAAGTTGTTATTATACTTGTTTCTATCAACAGTCTTTCAATCTTTCTATCATGTTCTTCAGAACTTAGATTTTACTGCTTAATCAATGTCAGATCTAGTTATACATTCTTAAAGCCTTTCTACAGGAACCGTCTAGATCCTGGTACAAAAATCTATTACATTCTTATGTCTTTTGTGACAGTTTACAATTAATCAGTACATAATTATGCAATGAATAGGCTTATCTTGCCATAGGTATGGATGTTGTAAATTCAAAATTCAAGGTGCTAGCTAGGTTGTGCTCTTCTTTGATGACCTAGGGAAAAAATTATTTTCTCTTCTAGCTTCTGGTGTTTGATAATTTCCCCATGCTTAAGGCCAAATAATCCTAGTCTCTGCATCAGTCTTCATACAATATTCAGCCTTTTCAGAAATTATATTTAACCATTATTATCTATTATCACAGCTCTTGCATTTATCCATATAAATATAAATACTTAATTTGAGGTACTTATAAGGGTTCTAAGTTATGAGTAATTCATAGATGTTAATAGTTAAAATACTGCCTTAATTCTTCACTGTAAATTAGATGTGGGTTTTCTCCCTTTCTTCTTTTGTCCCCTAAAATCATTTTTATTATCATTTTATACATAATAAAATTCAATGTAGCTTGTGCTTTTTGAAACATGTAAGATCTCTCTCTCTCTCTCTCTCTCTCTCTCTCTCTCTCTCTCTCTGTGTGTGTGTGTGTGTGTGTGTGTGTGTGTAGCTGTTCATATGAAGCATAAATTAATATAAAAAGTGCTTATGCTTACGACACTGTATAATCTGAAGTAAAATAGTCAGGTTTTAAAAATTTTGACAACTAACATTCATGGATTTTTTTTTTTTTTGCCAGCAGTAAGTCATGTTTTTGATAACATCAACCAATCAGAGCACCATATATTCACAGCATACAGAAAGACATCCTACAGTACTTCCCCTTTTTGTCTAATCAAAAAGGAAGGTTTTACCTTTAACATAATAAATTTACATATAGTAGAAAAATTATCAAGCAAGAATTACAGTTATATCTAGTCTATTTGTATCTTGCAAAATTAAAGAAAATATTCTATCTATCCTATATTTGTGAGTCTAAGATTTCATATCTAGTTTATCTTTTATCATAACTGAAGAAAATTTTAATTATAACTATCTAGTCTTCAACTACATCAAACACCTCAAAAGGATGTAATACTGCCTAATTAAACAGGAAGAACATTGTAAGCAACTTTCAAAATTCTGGAAATGACAGAGACAGCTGTCTGCCTAAATGGAGTGATAATTTATTTGTATACTCTAATAAAGCTTATCTGGAGATCATAGAAAAAAGCCAACCACTATATTAAATATAAAAGTCAGACAATGGTATCACATGCCTTTAATCCTAGCATTTAGGAGGTGGAGATCCATCCGGAACTCTGTGACCTCAAGGCCACACTAAGAACAGCCCCAGGCATGGTGGCACATGCCTTTAATCCCTTCACTAACCATGGACGTCTGGAGGTCTGTACAGACAGACAGGAAGTGATGTAGCTGGCTGGAGAGAGGAAGTAAGACGGTAGAGACAGAATGGCATATAGACATGGGTATACAGGAAGTAGGTCTCTCCCTTTGGCTGCAGATTTCTAGTGGTAAGAACATTGCTGCCTTCTTTCTGCTTCCCTGATCTCCCAGTTTTCCCCCAATATCTGGCTCTGGGTTTTTTATTAATAAGACTGGTTAGCAATTCATCTTAAAAGTAGAAGTGTATCTATTGCATTCTTCTACATTCTGACATCCAGTTAGACTAGCACTATTTGTTAAAAATGCCTTGTTTTTTCCATTGTGTATTTCTGGCTTCTTTAAAAAAAAATCAGGTATACATAGGTATGTGGATTTACGTCTGGGTATTCAATTTAATTCCATTGTTTAAAGAGTCTGTTTTTATACAAATACCATTTGGTCCTTATTACTATAGCTCTGTTATAGAGCTTTAATTCAGGAATAGTAGGACTCTAGCAGATCTTTTTATTGTTCAGGACTGATTTAGCTGTCCTGTTTTTGTTTGTTTGTTTGTTTGTTTTGTTTTGTTTTTCCAGATGAAGTTGAGAATTGTCCTTTCAGATCTGTAAAGAATTGTGTTAGGGTTTTGATGGGGATTGCAATGAACCTGTAGATTGCTTTTGGTAGGATTGCCATTTTTAGTATGTTAAACCTACTGATGCATGAGCATGGGAGATCTTTCCATCTTCTAATATCTTCTTCAATTTCTTTCTTCAAATGCTTGAAATTTTTATATAGGTCTTTCACTTGCTTTGTTGGAGTTATACCAAGATAATTTATATTTTTCCAGGCTACTATGAAGGGTGTTCTTCTGTGATTTCATTCTCAGTTTATTTTTCATTGTTATATGAGGGGGCTATGGACTACTTGAGTTAATCTTTTATCCAGCCACTTCACTGAAAGTGTTTATCAGCTATAGGAGTTCCCTTGTGGAATTTTTAGGGTCAGTTACATATATTATCCTATTATCTGCAAATAACAATACTTTGACTTCTTCTTTTCCAAGTTGTATCCCCTTGATCTCCTCCAGTTGTCTTGTTGCTAAAACCTCAAGTATATCTTCTTCCTATCTAATCTACACAGGACTAGTGTGTATCACTTATCAGCAACTTTCGATCTAGTCATATCACCTTAGAGGGAGATAGGTATATATTTTCACTCAAGAATCTGTTTTCTTCCTAGACAAATGGCTCCATGCTTAATGAAGTGTCTGTGTTCCATATGACAATTTTATTCCAATAGAAGTGTAATATGTAAAAAAGTAGATCTTTTGCAACCTAGAAGAAAAATACATTTTCAAGATCTTAATCAGATTTTTTTTTTTACAAGGACTAGTTTTAATCTTGTGGAAAATATCAACACCTTGACAGCAAATAGACCAATAATGTGAATTATTTTATTTTATTTATTTACCAGTTCTGGACTTGAGAGGGAAATATATGCCATTATATATATCACAATGTATATATCCAAATGTAACATTTGTTACCATTTTAAAGTAGTAGAAACTTCATAATAACCAACGAATATTTCCTACAAATTTATGTATGGATTTCAGTATATCTCTTAAATAAATAAATAAATACTAATTCATCATGTAGGAAGAGCCATGTGCTAATGAATACTTAAATATATCTTCTAAGTTTTATTATATCATTTGCTTGTTTCTAGTTCCTATTCCAATTAGCAAAGTTGATTTCAAATGATTGTCACTTTCCCACCAAGATTTATGTAAAGCAGGCAGCCATTATATTGGGCAAACAGCTTTTTTGTAGATGTCTACTACTTCTGAAACTTATGAAGCCTTTCTGATCCCTTTTCATCAATGATCTGTGAGCCTAGGGAGAAAGAGATATTATATATATAATATCTATCTATCTATCTATCTATCTATCTATCTATATCCCATTTGAGCTGTATATTTCACAGTCTCATTCTCTGCACATGGACCAGTTGTTGGTCTCACATTGGCCTGCTGAATTACTGCAGCTACTTCAAAAGAAGTTTCTCTGATGAGGAGTGAGATATGTACTAATCTATGGGTATAAGGATAAGAATGTATAGGGAAGTTTATTTCTATGTCCATTTAGTAGAATAATAATAGTAAGTTCTCCCCTAGGGCCCAAGACCTAGCCAGCAGTGAGTTTTAGCCAATGACAATTTTATCTTCACTTAACAAAAACCATTCAGTCATTGTGAGAGATAGTTACAAGACTAATTCAGCACCATCCTCAAATTTGGTGATGAATAGTTTTAAAGAAATAAATGGTTTGGTCTGATTTTCTTTCTGAAAATGAAGAGTTGGATTTGTAATTTAGTTACAAATTATTCTGACCTTGTCGATGAGTCAGATAGTAAAGGGCTTGGTGTCAAACCACTTTTTCCACTGACAAGTACTTTAATACACTAAATAATAGCCTTAATGAAACTGCTATTCGGTTTAAAAGATCTTGACCTTTCTATGTTCAGATGGCTAGTCTTGCTGTTGAAGTTATAAAACATGTTACTGTTCATTTATGTCTTTCATCTAGAATTAGAGTTTAAAGTCTTATTATAAGATTAAAATGATAGGTACTTAGCAATAACAATTGTGAACAATTTGTCTTCATAACAAACCACAGATATATTCTAGGAATGTCAGTGCCTGTTGATGATTAACTTAAGGATACACATTCACTCCTCCATTTAGGATTGCTCTTTGCTGATTTCTTTCCTCCTTCCTAATGTTCTGCCACAAAACACTTGAGTTTCTATAATATACAGATATTATCATTGATATTGATCTAACATTAATAAATATGGACCATATTCAATGTCATTATAACAAGAAAATAGCGAATCAGAATTTGCTTTGTTTGGTAGATCTTGCTCTCCCCTTTGCTATGTGGAACAAGCTGGCCTCAAACTTGTGGTGCTACTTCTGCTGCAGGTTCCTGATTATGTATTACACATAAGATTTTATTTAGAGAGCGATATACCCACAAGAGAAACAAAGCATGGCAACCTCATCTGGACCCCAAACCTCTACCTGGTCAACAACATACTGATTTGAGCTAGGCCTGACCTAATCCTTCAAGAGATTACCCCTCATTAAGAACAATCCTCTGGTTTAATGAGTCATCCCTTCCAGTCTACCACAAAGCTATCATCATGATTTAATCTGTTATATGCAACATATTTTAATACTGTATACATACATAGAAAATATGTAGTGGATATGTATTCAATCTACAAAACAATGTTAATTAATTAAAAGGAAAATAATCTATGTTTCTTGAAATGTAAAAATTCTGAATCCTGTCCTGTGGGCTTCTGTATGTTCTCATTTCTACCAAGAATCTAGAGTTAGTTTACTTGCAAAATAATGGTTCAGGCAGTCTCATAAGACTGTGGTACAGGGAGCAGCTAGGGATAGTAATCATTAGTCTTGACTAGTACTGAATGGTATTCCATTGAGTGCACTACCTCACACATGTGGTTGATAGTAAGTTTTAATTTTCTGCAAGCTCTTGGCTCCTTGGAAGCCTTAGCTACCTACTGTATGGGCCTGCACTATAGGCTTCTTGAGTTTTCTCCACTGATATTTGTCCCAAGCCAGTGATCAGAAAATCCTTGGTATTGAAACCTTATCCTATAGCCTAAGATATGATTGCAACATATATTGATTTTATTTTCCCATTATTTCTTGTATTAAATTCTCCCATTTCCTTTGCCAGTGCCTTAGTTCATGTACTTATCTTTTTTATATTGATAATGTCCAAAAACTGAGTATATTGCAAACCCCATCATTTCCCAATGTTATTTCCTACACCATTCAGAACACTTTTTAAAACTTCAATGCTGAAGGATATTTTAAGTCATTCTTCTTAATCATTTTAATCCTTTATTTCTGGATAAAATACAAACTTTGCACTGTTATATGCAAAGCTGTTTATTACCAAGCTATTATAAACATTTCCAGAATCAGCTCTTGACATTAAACCAATAGTCCATATACTCATCCATAGTACAGGTATATAAATTCCCTAGAAATTTTTGGACTAGTTCACAAGTTCTATTTTATGAAATATATGCATAAATTAATATTCATATTGTGACTCACCTAACATAACTCCCTTTCTTATAAGTTTTCCTTAAAATAATCTCCAATAAAGCTAATTGTTTGCTTACTCCTTTTAAAGAATTCTTGATTTATTTAAACATAGTGTTAGCCATCAAGTTTTTTTTTAATTTTTTTCTTTATTATTATGTGTTTTAAATTTTATACATCAGCCATGGGTTCCCCTGTCTTCCCCCTCCCGCCCCCAGCCCCTCCCCTCCATTCCCAGGTCCTCCAGGATCAAGGCACCCCTGGGGATTCATTTAAACCTGGTGAATTCAGTACAGGCAGGTCCTGTCACCTCCTTCCAGACTGAGCAAAGTGTCCCTGTGTAAGCCCAAGGTTTCAAACAGCCAGCTCATGCACTAAGGACAGATCCTGGTCCCACAGACTGGGTGCCATGAAGACCACATGAGAACAGGGATAGGCAGAGTGCTGGAGAGGTCCCCAGAAATCCACAGTGATACATCCTCTGTAGACTGCTGGCAATGGACGAGAGAAAGCCTGATCTGACCTAGTCCGGTGATCAGATGGCTAAACACCCTAACTGTCCTGCTGGAACTCTCGTCCAATAACTGATGGAAGTGGATGCAGAGATCCTCAGCCAGTCCCCAGGTGGAGCTCCAGGTGTCCAACTGTCGAGAAAGAGGAAGGTCTGCAAGAGCGTGAATTGTTGAATCCTAGATTGCAAAAAGCACTGGGACAAATAGTCAAACGAATGGAAGCACATGAATTATGAACCAAAGGCTGTGGAGCCCCGAGCTGGATCAGGCCCCCTGGATAAGTGAGACAATTGAATAGTGAGCCATCAAGTTTTATAATCATCTTCTTAGGTTAATTTTTCCTTAATCCTTAGAAACAATAAGTGTTCTTTCTTCTTTATATTCAAAACACTTTGACCAGCAGCTAACTCAAGATATGTGTTCAATATTTCATGAAAAAAATATTGTATTGAAAAACTTATGATATATTTGTTTCCCTTGGAAAATTTGATGTGTTATTTTGTATATTGACTTAGCTTTACATAAGAATAATGCTAGATATCAAGGGATTTTATTATTTTGTGCTGTTCACATATATAGATCAGTAGAAAAATCATTGATAGTTGTAAAAGAAGGAATATTATTGTGGAGAATTCATATTTTACAGTGAATATTTAAATATACATGTTGGGAATTTTTAGGGAGGTACTTAGAATAGCACAAACAGAGAGATTGCCTACTATACACCAGGTTATAGTAGCTCATTGCTGCTCATTTAAATTTAAAAAGATACCTATTTTGTATATATTGATAATCTCATTTACAAAATAACAAACCAATATATTCAGAGACTAAACAATTAAATGAAGAAGTCTAAGCTATAAAAAACTAGAGGTGTTTCACTTACAAACTCATGTTATTATCAATTTTGACAGGCAAGTAACAAAATTATGCCCTCTGGGTGTATAGAATATTTTTATAAAAAGTTATCACCAAAAGTTATCATATTGTTTTCATTCATTCATTCATAAAATTATAAAACAATATGTTCTTAAGTAAATTACCTAGTTGATTTATCTTCCTCCTTTCTATTGCCTTATGTTATTAAATCACAAGACTTGTACAAAATTATATATATATATATATATATATATATATAAATCTAGACATTTATTTTAAAATATGATTATAACAATATTTTCAGAAAGACTTTGGGAAAAGTAACAGATGATTCACAAAATATTATTATGCCAGACATTTATGTATGAAAAATTTAATTTTAATCATTGTTTTATTATTTACCTTAAAAATTCTTTTCTCTGGTAATAGTAAGTTACTACCAATTTGAGATAGTACTAATGACCATAACAAGTTCATGGTGAATGACTCATAAAAGAAATCAATCCAAGGCCTTGACTAGACATTCTCCAACATGAATGGAACAGTAGGAAATTGATGGCAAATTCCAACATTTGGAAGAAAAATTTATTGCAGAAATTGAAACACTGAAAGATGACCAAAAAGAAATGCTTGAAATGAAGGAGATCATCAATCAAATAAAAACCACACCAGAAACCATCATTTACAGATTAGACCATGTAGAAGACTGACTTTCATGGATGGACTATGAAATTGTGACAATACAAAAAAATGAATGTATACTAGGAAAAAATAAAGATCATGAATGATATTTCCAAGAATTTAAGGAAACATTCAAGAGGCCCAACCAGAATTTCACAATGTAAAGGAGTAGAAGTGAAACCCAATCGAGTACATAGACCATTTAATGAAATTACAGTAGAATACTTCCTAAATGCATAGGTGAGTGAGGACATCAACCCACAAGAGGACTATAGAACTCCAAACAGACATGACCAGAAAAGAAATACTCAATAGCATTATAGTTAGAATCTCCATAATACTAACAATAGAGACATTCTTAAAAGAAGAAAAGGACCGTATTTTGTTTATCCATTCTTCAATTGAAGGGCATCTAGGTTGTTTCCAGGTTCTGGCTATTACAAACAATGCTGATATGATGAACATAGCTGAGCAAATGCCCTTGTGGTATGATTGAGCATTCCTTGGGTATATTCCTGGGTCTTGGGGGAGATGGATTCCCAATTTTCTAAGGAAGTGCAATATTGATTTCCAAAGTGGCTGTACAAGCTTGCATTCCCACCAGCAGAGGAGGAGAGTTCCTGTTGCTCCACATCCTCTCCAGCATAAGCTGTCTTCTGTGCTTTTGATCTTAGCCATTCTGACAGGTGTAAGGTGGTATCTCAGAGTCATTTTGATTTGCATTTCCCAGATAATTAGGGATGTTGAGCAATTCCTTAAATGTCTTTCAGCCATTTGAACTTCCTCTGTGGAGAATTCTCTGTTTAGTTCTATAGCCCATTTCTTAATTGGACTGTTGGGCATTTTGATGTCTAATTTCTTGAGTTCTTTATATATTCTGGATATCAGTCCTCTGTCAGATGTGGGGTTGGTGAAGACCTTTTCCCATTCTGTAGGCTGTTGCTTTGTCTTGTTGACTGTGTCCTTTGCTCTACAAAAGCTTCTCAGTTTCAAAGGTGACAGGACCTGCCTGTACTGAATCCACCAGGTTTAAATGAATCCCCAGGGGTGCCTTGATCCTGGAGGTCACTGGAAGGGAAGGGAGGGGTTGGGGGAGGGTGGGCGCAGGGGCGGGAGGGAGGAGGACAGGGGAACCCATGGCTGATGTATAAAATTTAAAACACATAATAATAAAGAAAAAAATGAAAAAAAACCCTAAAACTTTTGAGTTCATGTGAAATATTGAAGGTGTGTAAATGATCTCCCTATTCCATCTTAAAAATAATGATTTTATGCAAACAATAAAATGATTACATCATAAAAAAAGAAGAAGAAAAAGAAAAAATCAAATGCAACATTCTTTTCATTATATATAACTGTGGGTTCTCTTATGATATTTTAATGCACCAGCAGAATGGATTTTAATTGTATTTGTTTGCTCACTGTTACTTAACTCTGTTTTGAGAGTTCCTAGCTTCGCCCCACTTCTAGCCCACACTCTCTTTGTGCAGTTGTGATTTCACAACTTCATACTCCTGACATCATATCTGTTGCCATGCCTCTCCATCATAATTGACACTTACCCTTCTGGAACCATAATAAAAAATGGATGATTTCTTCCACAAGTTGCCTCCAACATGGTATTTTAACATAGCAACAGAAAAATAACTAGGACAATGAGATATTAGGATAAATAAATCTGAGCATATCCCACAATGGTGGACCTTGGATACTTCTGTGTTTTATATTTTACATCTGAGTATATCTTTTAAAGTTATTTATATATGAATTGAAGTATAGAATGCATCTACAAAAAACAAGTTTGGGCTTGGTGTTCTTGGTTTAAGAAAGCAACAAATTCAGAATTTAAGCTCAACATCAGTTTGCTATAGGCAAAAATAATGTTTCTCTTGTTTTGATGGATGCCAAAATATCTAAATTTTGGAATGCACAGAGTAGAAAATTTCCTAAATTTAAAATATTCAAGCAGCATTTGAAGATGCAGCCACCATTTTATTTTATTTACTTTTTTGAGAATAGAATATTATTCTCTCTTCTCTTTTTTCATTTCAAGTGCACAATGTATTATTTATTCTATTCCATTTTCATTAATTGTTACTAGGTATTCCTAAATACTTCATTATAGCCTTCTCAGTCTATATGAGGTGAACAAAGATGAAAACAATAGAGAAGCTAACATGGACAGAGGAAAACCCACAATGGTTTTATTTTACACACACACACAAAAAAAAAGAAAAAGAAAAAAACTCCAGACAATTTAGAAAGGTGGACAGCAGAAGAAATAATCTTTTCAAGGCAGAGAAACACCAATTGGTTATCCAACACTAAATGTTCCTCTCTGTAAGCTTATATACAACTAGTGATCATTCTCATTGGTTATTATCTAAGAACTTTATATAATAAAGGGTAAAATTGGAATACATAATCCAGAGAGTACAACTGAGTATTATTTTTGAGTTTCTTTAAAAGATAGTACAATGAAATTTACTTGAAAAAGTCATATGCTAAAATGAATCCAACAATGTTTGCCTTTCTCTTTCTATTCTTCTATGATAGTCCATGTCAAGTCCATCTGATAAATATTCTAGATGTATAATCATTGTATTTTCAAAATGTATTATCCAAACTTTAGCAATATAATACCTGACTTTTAAGTAATTACATTAAATATAAATGTTCAAAAATACTTCAGAGGTACAAATTAATAGAACATGATCAAACTATTCTGTCTACCAAAGAAATGCTTAGGTCTAAGAACACAAATTAAATTGTAGAAAATGGTTGCAAATGTTATTTATAATAAATAAGTCTTTAGTTACATTATATTTTCACAATTTTAATTCCTTTTAGATTATAATATGATCATATTATTTAGATGCTTCCCTTTCCTCCCACACCCACTCTCATTCAAATACATGGCTTCCTTTTCTTAATCATTGTTGTTGTTGTTGTTGTTGTTGGTGGTGGTGGTGGTGGTGGTGGTGTGTGTGTGTGTGTGTGTGTGTGTGTGTGTGTGTGTGTGTGTGTGTGAATGTGTCTCTTCATGAATATATAAGTACAACTTACTCCATGTATATAATGTTACTCATATGTGATTGTTGTCAGGGCATCCCATTTGGTATTAAATATCCAATTAGTTTCTCCTCCCTGAGGAAGAATATATTTCTCCTCCTTTCAGAATTTCTTAGTAGCCTATAGTTTTATGTCTAAGCTTGAGGCCTCATGAGCTTTCTCCCTTCCATCTCTCTCTCTCTCTCTCTCTCTCTCTCTCTCTCTCTCTCTCTCTCTTTTTCTCTCTCTCTCTCCTTCTCTCTCTCTCTCTCTCTCTCTCTCTCTCTCTCTCTCTCTCTCTCTGTTTCTCTCTCTCATCCTTGGTCTAGTCATTTTTAGGCAGCCATGTTGATGAGACTGCATACATGGATGCAGCTTCTCTGAGATTTTTAGGATACACAGTCTCACAGCAGATTTCTCATTCCTCTCTCCTGTCTTCAGCAACAATCCCTGAGCTTTAGTTGCAGAAGTTATTTATATTGTAGGTTTTGGGAGTGGGCTCCAAATCTATGCGTTTTGATCATTTGTGGACTTCTGTAATGGTTTTCTCTCTGTGGAAAGAATATATTTCATTGACATGGTATGAAAACTGCACTTATCTCTAGGTATAAGGATAAATATTTATATTGGTTTTCAGGATTATGCTGGTTTAGTAAAGTGGCTATTGTAGGCTCTTCTCCAAGAATTATTACTTCATTAGTCCCATGTAGTTTGCTAGGTTTATAGTATGGAGCATAATTTCTCTTATTGAGCAGGACTTAAGTCAAATTTGAGAGTTGTTGGTCCTCACCAAGGTATGCATGCCACTATCGCATCCTTAGGGTTATCATATCATGCTAGTCATTTCTGTGGTTCATAGATATCATATATCTTGGTAAGATTACTGGTTTGTTCCCTCATTAAGAAGCCTGCCATGATGGCTTCTATAACCATGAAGGCTAGTACTTAGGGAGAAGGCTTTAAGGTCAGGTCTAGCTCAGGTCCTTTGGGTCCTTTACATGAAATACTTAGTGTCTTTGGCACTAGGGACTTAACTTCTGCTTCTGGGGGGCAACCAAGGGGAATGATAGTAGTCTATAATGTTTGGGAAGTTTTTAGGGCAACAACTCAATACTGGGCTTCTCATGCCTGATGTAGGGGTTTTTGTTAGATATTCTATGGTTGTTGGGGGAAAATTGTTAACTAAGGTGAGAAAATTTCATTTAAACTATATGTGTACTTGTGTATACAGAGTTACATGTATTATAGATATTTTTAGGTATATGTTTCTATATATTATTAGTGAATGATCCAAAAGTAAAATTAATAAAATATTTCCATTTTGTATAAAATTAAAATATATAAGACACTAGGGCTGGAGAGTTGGCTTGGGATTTAGGAACACTGGCTGCTCTTGCAAGGGACCTGGTTTTAGTTTTCAGTATCCACATAGTGGTTCATAGGTGTCTCTAACTCCAGTGCCAGGAGATCTGACACCTTCCTCTGACTTCTGTGGACACTGCATGCTTGTGGTACATATATATGCATGCAGGCAAAACACATGCATAAAATAATAATAAACAATTCCTTTTAAAATATGTAATATATATATATATATATATGAATAAAATAATTACATAAGTTGATGTTAAAATTTATATGGGAGCTGGTGATACTGCCCAGTGTTTGAACACTTTAGTCGCATGCACATAGCCCTATTGCCAATCTCAGTACCAGTGGAAAAAGTGACCATATGAAAATATCAAAGGTTGATAATAGCTATAATAGGGAGAAAAAGAGCAAAACAAAACAAAGATGGATAATTCACATTTTCTGATTTCCAACTTGGTATAGTGCAGAAAAAATTTATGTAATCAACATAAGGCTCTGACTATGTAGATTATTGAAATAAAATCAAAATCCAGATATAAGCTCATATTTGTGTCTTGACAAATATAAATAGATAATTCAATGATATTTAAAACAAATGATGTTAAGACAACTAGCTCTTTCCAATAAAGGAATAAATTTGACAAAGCTAGATGTGGCAGCACATGTCTGTAATTCCAGCACTGGGAAGGTGCAGACAGGAGGCTTAGGAATTATAATCCAGTTATTATGCATCCTACCCTCTCTCTTTATATACTTGTATGCTTTTGATCTGGGCATAATGGCATAATGGTGAATTATTTTAATCAACTGAGGTAGGAAAATCATATGTCCCTATGTTCATGAGTTTTAACCCAGTGTGTGCTAATAAAGGTCTATCTCACAGTGGTGGGACATGTCAAATAATGAAAGAAAATATGCTAATTGTTAATCATATTGTGATAAATAACATATATAAAGCATAACATATATATATATATATATATATATATATATATCAAGAGAGAGAGGGAAAGAGGGATGGAAAAGCAAGTAATAATTTATTGAAGACAAAATGTGAGAGAAAGATTAACTAATGAATAAATAGATGAAATATGTGCATGAATATTTCTTTAAAGGAGATGTATAAATGATATGAACATTTGAAAATATATGCATTGTATGTAATGGTGAGCATGATGCAAATCAAAAATATTTTGTGATATCACTTGATACTGCAGTGATGGTTATAATCAAAGAAAAAATCACTCATGTTGATAATGGTGTGGGAAATAGAATTCCTTAGATGTCTCTCAGAGTTATCTGATTATGTATATAAAAGTATTCCAAGATGCAAACTTTGAAATGTGAAACAGTCCTTATCCAAAATATTTTAGATAAGAAACATATTTCATTGGTTTATTCTTTTGTAATAAGGAGAATAGGAAAATAAGCTGTGTGGGACAGTTTATCAGGACCTAAAGTTGCTTGAAGAATTGCAATTATTTGAACTTTTCCTAATTTGACATATTTAGTTCTTGTAGACTTAATACTTAGTTTTAATTGACAATTTATTTTAATAAACTAAAGAACAATGACAATTGAATAAATTGTCTCGATCAAATGTAATAAAGGTAGTTCTAATATCGAGTGAAATATTAATTCTTTTTCAAATAGAAATTTAATACATATTTTCAGATTTTCATCTTCTAGTATCCACCATTTCTTTTCTCTGTGTTTTAAATATTTCACTGTAAAGGTCTTTTTTGTTGTCCATGGTTGAAAATACCCAGGTATTTCATTTTAGATGTATTTTTTTATTTGGCTCAGTGTTCAACTTAAATAAAATTATGTAAAAGGCTAGTGATGGTGGTACACGCCTTTAATCCTAGCACTCAGAAGGCACAGCCAGGTAGATCCTTGTGAATTTGAGGCCAGCTAATCTACAGAGTGAGATCTAGGACAGGCACCAAGACTACACAGAGAAATCCTGTCTCAATAAAGAAAAATGTGTATAATTGCTATAAGATATGAGGTGGTTTGAATGAGATAACTCCCATAATCTCAAGTATTTGCATACTTGTTTCCCAGTTCCTGACTCTATGGGAGGACTAAGAGGTACAACTTGATGGAATAAGTATGTCACTGACAGCAGGTTTTGAGGTTTCAAAAGCCTCAGGTCCATTTTGAGGTAGCCCTTTCCTGTTCCAGTTATGAGTCAACTGCTACTCCAGCTACCTGCTGCATCTGTTCTGCCACATGGAATGTAGACCTCTGCAACTATAAGCATCAAGTCAGTCCTTCCTGCTTTTAATGATCTGACAATGTTGCTTCATCAAAGCAATTGAAAAGTAACAAATACAAGATATAAGCAATACCACATTGTTAGAGTTGAATAATGTTTTAGGTAGTGATAATGAATATGCTATAACTAGGTGTGTGAATGTAGATAGTAATAATATATCTTCCATAACATTTTTCTGAATGTGCTTTTTTTCTAATTTGGTTATCAGCACATATGTCTTTGATATATATAATGATACTGATTTTTGTGTGTTGACTTAATAATTTCCTGGTTGGATTAAAATTTTCAGAAGTGTTTTTGGGTAGAGTCTTTAGGGTGTTTAAGTATAGGCTCACAACATCTGTAAATGGAGATAGTTTAATTCTTTTGCTATTTATCTACCTTGTATTTTAGTCTTGTGTGTTCTAAGCACTCAAACTAAGCTAAGCACTCAAACTAAGTTGAATGAAGGTAGAGATGGGACATTCTTGTCTCAATCATTATTTCAGTATAAATATCCTCATTTATTCTCTGTTTACTATAATACTATAATATAAAATATATAGCACATGTTAAATTGAGATATATTCACTCTCCTAGTTTTCTTGTGTCTATCATGCAGTGATGATTTCTGTCCTTAACTCTATCCACATGTTACATCACACTTACTGATTCCTGCACTCTAAATTAATCTTGCATCCCTAGCATGAAATTAATTTGACTGTGGTTTATGAACTTCTTCATCTATGGGAGGGGCCCATGAAGTTTCCTCCATCAGTGTTGGCATGCTGCACTGGTGTTTAAATTGCTATTTGTTACACTTATTTATCTATCTTTTATGACCTTATTAGGCATTTTTTTCCCAGCAGCCTTCTCTAGAAGCCTCAATGTCTAGTACCACTTAGCACTGAGAAGAGAACTTCTTTTGAATACACTTCTGATTCCTTTCCCCTGCTCTTACCCATTCATGCCAGAATACTGCTTGCCTGAGGCTCTGTTTGGGTTCTCTTCATCACTCATTATTAGTTGTTGTTGTTGCTCTCTTTTGAGGTATCCATTCCCTCCAGTGACAGGTTTCTGGATAGTTTTCTCTTTTTCTCTTTGGTATATTATCTATTTTCTTTGCTTTTTATTTTATTTTTGATATTATGATTACACCATTTCACCATGCAAACCCTCCCATGTAACTCTCCTCACACTCTTCCAAATTTGTGGTCTTTTTCATTAATTATTGTTATATGCATACATGTATACACATATATTTATATATGAGTATATATGTTCCAAAATATAACTTGATAGTATGCATAATGTTACTTGTATGTGTGTGTTTTCAGGGCTGTGCATTTCATATTAGATAACTACTGGTGTTTTCTTCCCTGGGGAAGAACAAATATTCTGCTCCAAATATTCTGTTGCCTATAGTTTTTTCTTAAGGCCTTATGGGCTCTAATTGGTTTACTTTGGAATGTCCATTGGAGTGGTCATTGTTGAGCTCTTGTGTGAGCAATCATGTTAATAAGACTTTATGGTTGTAGTTTCTGACATTCCTAGGAGGCACAGTCTCATAGCTAACTCTCTGATCCTCTGGTTCTTATAATCATTCTCTTCCATCTTCCAGTGTTCTCTGAGCCTTGCATGTGGCAATGTTTTGTAGATGTATCCATTTTTTCTTTGAGCTAAGGATCGAACCCAGGGCCTTGCACTTGCTAGGCAAGCGCTCTACCACTGACTTAAATCCCCAACCAGATGTATCCATTTTATTATTATTATTATTATTATTATTATTATTATTATTATTATCATTATTCCCATTCTTGTCTTGATCTTCTGACACAGAGGCAGCCTCTAGGCCACATCTTACATGGAACTCTGCTGCTTAATGCCTCTAAGATTAATTGCCCTACTTACTATACTAATTAATGTCTCATGCCCCCAAATCCTTTCAATATCAGAAAGAACTTATTTGATTTAATTAATATTCTATATTTTCCTATTTTATTTCTGCCTGTGTCCTGCAATGTTTTTGATTATTACAATTGCATAACTAAGAAATTATTGGAAAATGTCATTGTTATTTTATTGTATTAAGATTATACACACACATGTATACACACATGAGAGAGAGAGAGAGAGAGAGAGAGAGAGAGAGAGAGAGAGAGAGAGAGAGAGGGAATCATGCTGTATAGCTAAGAATTCATTTCCTCAAAAGAACAATGGCAAAAGCAAGCTGTTTCAGGACCTTACTTTCCTGGTTGATAGAGATAGGCATTTTTTATTCATTTTTCATTTTTCTCTGGGGATATTTTTGGTTTTGTAGCAAAAATACTAAAGCTAAACACTATGTTATGTATGCCACTGTGGTACATATGTCTCTGCATAAAAGAGGTCCCAATTTGAGCCTATCATAGGTTATATATAGAGAATGCCTAAAAGAAATTTTATGTCTCTCTCTAGCTATTTTTGAAAATATGTAACAAATAGGAGACTAGTGTTCTTTATGTGAGGGGTAAGTGCACATCCTATTCTCAGAAAGGTATGAGGACATTTTCTGTCTCAACAAAACTTACGTAGTTCTTGTTCAGAAGTGTACTCCAGGCAAAGCTGCTTACACTCTTCTGAGTTCCTCACTAAAGGCATGTGGTAACATTTCCCTTTTGGAGGAATTAAATTATCTTTGAATTTAGGCAGTGAAAAAACGTTGTGAGTTCTCTTCTACAAAAGCAGGCTTCTTTTAACATCATTTGTAACTGAATGGAAGAAAATGGATAATTGTTAATTGTAAAATTTTCTTGCCATCATCCAGAGTGGCAATCTTGTGTGGTGAAAATAACTGATATATAATAGTTTTCCAAAATTGTGTTTTGTTTTTAATTCTCCAAGATTATTGTGAAAGTGTATGAGCTGTAATATAATGTTTTAGTATATATTTGTATATTTAGTATATACATTGCATAATGATCAAACATTTCTTTTACTGATATAATTATAATTGTTTTATAACACTTATTATTTAAATGAAGCTTCCCAGCTCTATTTAAGTCAATATATTCCTTAATTCAAATGTTCATTATCCTTATATCTAATACCCATGAAAATACTTATGGTTTTCATAAATATTGCTCCTCATTGTCCACTATGTATTTAAAATAACATAGAATTTGAACTTATTTACAAGATAACATGATATTTTGTTCCATTTATTCATTTTGTAATGGTCAAGGCTGATATGGAATCCAGTTCTTGGTTCATCAATAGCCCTTAAAAATGGAGACTGACCACCAAACTCAGTATTTATATCAGGAAAGAGAAATGCACTCTCGGGATGGAATTTATGTGTCATATTTTAAATAAGGTTTTCCTCAAGAGATGAGTCAAAGAAAGGGGAATTGTATTATGCTCTGTATAGAATGTAAGTTCCTAAATATTTGCATATGAACACATTCAATATTTTAAGCATCACTTATGTAAGCCTATATCCAGTAATATTATAAAACATTTCAATTTTTCCTGCTGCAATACATTACACTATTCAAGCAATTTAGGACTGTTCTAGTCAGTTAACATTTAAAATATAAATATATAGTGCTTTCATTCTAATTTATGTTGATTCACTTCAAATAATGAAAATGTAAAATCATATCTTGGCTATTTTGATATACATACAGATAATGATATAATAGTTTTGGACATGTGGTCATAATTCTAAAAGTATAAAAATATTTTTAAAACTACAGACAATCCTATTGGTTGCTACTTGCAAGGAAATAATTAATAATTTGTTATTTTATATTATGTGTTAAACAATATTACAAGTATGCCATGCCTCCTGTCAGGTTAACATACAAAAATTTTCATAAGAGTTGCTGCATTACATCCATCCAGAAAATAAAAGTGCAATGACATATATGAAGATAGGAGAATGTGAGTTCCTATTCCAAAGTCTTCAGTGATTTCCTAAAATTGTGCATCCCAATAGATTACAGATATTAGGCTGGAAGTGAATAGATGTCTTGATAACAACAACCTTTGGCCATCTTAAGTATACTAGGAGTTATGGTACTCAGATTGTTTGACAGGTTGGTTTTCTTTTGACCTCTTACATTGCTTCTTTTCCAGGGCTATCTAAACATAGACACTTAGGGAATGGTAGTTGTATTGTATTTAGCATCATTTAGCTTTCTATTACTACTAGATGAAGGTTAAATAGACTGTTGGCCTCACACCCACCATAATAGGCAATTGGGATGTGACCATTAGAGTTTCTTACTTTTATCAGATACCTTTTCTTTCCTTTAGACTTCTTTACAGTGTGCTTCTTATCACTTTGGGGAGCAATCTCTGAAAATTTCTCAAGAAGACATAACAAATTAGGTTATGCTTCTCTTTATTGATTATCTGTTTATTAGAAATTGTTAATGTGAGGATCTAGACTATCAGAAAGGTAATGGACACCTGAGGCTAAGCCATTACATCAATTTCAAAGAACAGTGAAAATAGGCATAGACTATCACTTAAAAAAATCAAAATGTCCTCCTTCACTGTTGGGCCAAAGGCTGAGTTCTGAAGAAAAAAATAGTTATCTCTCTAGGGAATAGCTTGCCCGTAAGGTATACCTCTGAAGCTTGCTTGGAGCTGGAATACACAAAACTCAATTTCTTATTTGCCCCCTCTTTTTTATTTATATATTTATGTTATAAAATCTTATATCTGAATTTTAAGACAAAGGTGCTCAATAAGAAGAAATTTCTCTAATATTGAGTGAAGAATATTAGCAGCATCTTAAATCATTTAACTATTTGAATCAAAATGAACGAGGTTCTCTGCCTTATTCATAATGCAAACGTATGTGAAAGACTGGGACATGGACAGGCGTGGATGTACATGAAAGCTTTGCAAAATCTTGTACTCTATCACCATGTGGATTGGTGTTTATTTTATTGTAGTCCCTCTCCATCTGCTTTCACAAATGTAGGCAGGTACTTTGAGACCATTATAGAATCCTTTATTAGAGGAATCACAAAAGGATAATAGTTTATTAAGTTCTCATGATCTGCCTTCACTCAGTTGAATCGCCATAAGTGCAACAACAGCTCTGAATGGTATTCCAACTCTAGCAGTGTAGGCACATTGTTTACATTTTTCTCCTTTATACTAACTTGTCAGTAAATGAACATGACCCAGTGAAGTGGCGACTGCTGCCAATGATATTTTGAGCCCTTGATGGAGAGTCAAACCTTTAATTGGACTCCGAACTGACATTAACCTATGGCAAATATTGTAAAGGAAATAAATGTCATCAATAGTTCAACCCTTTGGAAGCAGTCATCCTGGAGACAAATGATCCAGAGGAGAATCGGGATGTTTTATTTCATATCTGACAATTCTGGCATTATAGGATGCAAGACAAGTAAGTTTTATTCGGTTACTTGCCATTTGTGGTGATGTAAGTCCTAAAACAAATGAAGGATAGTAGATAAATGATAGTGATCAGGCTATGTCTTTTTTATGCTGAAAAATTCCAGCAATTCCATTTGCTGGCTTGAACATAACTCAATGAGATGTCTCCAGGGGTAGCTTCAGCAAAGTTGTAAATGCCAGATTCATCTTCTGTGCTATTTTGAATCTTCAGCGTGTACCATACTTTCATCTGCATTGAGTGGAAAGTGACCTCATCTTTTATATAAACCCCTTCACAGTACAGTTTTTAAAACATGATATAAAAATGTGTCAAAGCTGTACAATTTCTGGGCTTCTCAAATCTTTAAAAGCTGCCTCCACTCTTCACTCAATCACATATACTGAGCTTACAAATCCTAGAACATCTATCCAAGAAAAACATGGGCCAAAATTAAAAAAAAAACACCATGATTTATTCCTAATATAGCATAAAGGAAATGTAGAGATTATACATGATAATTCTTTAGATGAGAAACAGTCCTTAGAAATTATCAACAAGAAGAAATGTATTCTCCTAGTCTTCTGCTTTCTACCAGAAACAATTTGATATTATGTAAAAACTGCATTGTTCTCTTTGTCTAGTTGTCTCAGAAATGTAAAATTTCAGCTTTGCTATATCATGGACCTACCTATGAATAACATGCATCCTAATGGACAGAGAGTCATTTTCCAAATAAACCTGATTCACAAAAATGGGAATTCAACCCTACAGGCTGTCAATTTCTGATACCTGCTCTACATATGTTGTACTTTTACATTTTAAATCTGAGTATATAGATCCATTTTGACTTAATGTTTTTCTGTTTGCTGCAGTAAAGTGTGGATTCATTATTTTGTATATTGATATCAAAGTAAGCCATAATACTCGTTGAAAACTACTTTTTGACTTTTGTTTTGTATTTGTGCCTTTGTCAAAAGTCAATCATCTTTATAAGTTAAACTTTCTTGCTTCCTTTTATGTGTGAAAATCTATGAATATTTTTGCTAATCATTTGTTTATTTCTCATTGCTCATATAACAAATTCCAAGTCAGTGGCTGTAATAACATAAATTCTTATAAATATAATGGTCAGTCCCAAGCATGTCTCAAAGGGTTGAAATCGAGATCTGTTTTTCTACTGAAAGTCTATTTTCTGGTGTCTTCTGTCTTCTGGAGGTTCACTATATTGTGTGACTTAAGGTTGCATTCAAAGCTGGACATTTTAGACCATGTTTTTATAATGGTCTATTCTTAATTCTTTATTTTAAAGTTATACTCATGCTTGACTTTGACTCTTCTCTGGTCTCTTCCTATTTTTAATGACTTTTGTATTTACATTGAGTTTACCAAGATAATCCAGAACAATCCCACTAAGTAAAATTCACCTGATTTGAAATTTTAAGTAACTTTTGCTGAGTTAAGGAACATTTTAACACATTCTAAGGAATAGGATATAGATTTGTTTGTGAAGAATGGTGTTGTTATTTAGATTAATCAAATTATTAATATCAAATTCATACCCTTGATCTTTTTCTATACCTTGCTATATACACAGAAACTTTATCTTCTTCATGTACAAATTTTAAGTTCAATTCATGTAGTACTTAAAAAGCATGAAACATCACTGTGATGGCTGTAAGAATAGCTATGATCAAATTTCAAATGACATTCAAATGAAGACTGCTTAGGGATAAGTTACCATCACCTCTTAGCATGTAGTTCTTTTTCAGAGACATTAAAATGTAGCAAAAGAATAGTGTGTCTTAGAATATATGAAGTACTGTGGATAAGAAGGTGCAATGTGTCAGCTGATCATTTAATAACATTTAATGCATGTCTAAAGAATGAAATAACTTCAAGAAAAAAAAAAAACAGGCATATTCCAGGTCAAATAATGAAAGACCAGCATGGATAAGAATACATATGCAAATTCCAGAAGACACTGAAACACTGATGACTAAATAAAATATCCAGTGCATGTAATGAATATATCAATACAATCCCATGCTCATCAGAAAGAGAGAAAAAAATAAAAGAAAGAATAATAGCCTTTCAATAAGTATTCAAGTTTTCCAGTTTTATAACTTGGTTTGGTTTCTGCAAGAATTAACGTATTTTGACATTTAGAATTGCACAAGAATGAATGTGCTTTGGGGAGTGACTAATTTTAAAAAGTTATGCTATTAAAAATAGATAATAGGTATAAAATTATTTCACAGTCTAAAAATTTTAGGAAACTTTTCTAAAAGAAAACTTTTCTAAAAATTCATTTTTATTAAACTTCCTTTTCACTTTGTATTCATGGGAGGGACCCTGATTTATGAACTATGTTGAAATGATAAAAAACAGAACACAGGAAATGTAAAGAACATCTTACCACTATTAACTAGATTCCTACTGTTCCAAATAAAATAGTTTTAAGACACAATGACTGATGAAATATCAGCAGTCAGTGATTGAGGGGAAGCCAATATAAAGAGAAAATAAAAAGAATGTGGGAAACCAATATAGAGAAAATCTGAATTATAATTTTCATAAGAAATACAGCTTGGTTGTTTTCCAGCAGTGTAATCAGATGTAATTTTCCGAAATGAAAAGCAATTGTTGGCATTTCCTGGCCCTGAATTAATTAATAAAAGTAGGACTATGAATACATAGGGAGAGTTGAAAATACAGCATAGATCTCCTGCCCTCAGATTTGTTGGTAGAAAAGTTCTTACATTCTTGTGGTAATGGGAATAGTCCATATCTTACAGGTTCAAAGTGAAGGAAGTACAAGTTACTTTGATCTATTCTCCCATAACATTCACATATATTGGAATGTCACACTGTCCCATAAATACATATAGTTCCTGAGAGTCAACAAAATAAAGATGTTTCTAGAATAGAATCAGGTATAAATAAAATTTTTCAGGGTCCACAATACTTTGAGCATTTATTTACTAGTAAATAGAGGTTATTAAAGAGGTTCTAAAAGAATTAATGTACTGGATCAGTGATTCAGGCATTTCTCCTATAATCCCCTTAAAATATTAATTTGGTTAGCAATGTTAGGGCAAGTTAAAATAAAACAGTCACTGATAAGGCTTTTTAGATTTGCTTTCAGTTTGCAATAATATTTACAGCTGTGGTAGTCTGAATGTAGTTTTCCCCTATAAAGTTAGATAATGTCACTATTAGGAGGTGTGGCTTTTTTGGAGGAAGTGTATTACTGTGGAGGCAGATTTTGGTGCCTCATATATGCACAAACCACGCCCAGAGTCTCAGGCCACTTCCTATTTCCTGCTGGTCAGGGTATAGGACTCTCAGCTCCTTCTCCATCACCATGTCTGCCTGCATGCCACCATGTCAGACTGTGAGGATAATGGACTAAATTTCTGAAAATGTAAGCCACCTCAATTAAATTTGTTTCCTTTATAAGAGTTATTATGGTCATGGTGTCTCTTCACAGCAATAGAAACCCTAAGACAACAGCACTCTCACCATTTTTTATATTTTATATTCATAGATAATTATCAAGTGAAGTTATTAAAACGTTAACACCACTTCAAAAAAAAAAAAACAAACCAAAGAAGACATCAGAATTCCAACCTGGCAAAACACAAACATAGCTTTTTAGGTAAAAATGATAAAATGTAGTAATTTTGTTATATCTATTTTTTGTCTCTGCTTAAAATGAATGTCAGAAAGGATTAAAGGAAGAGATCTAAAAGACAATGTGTATGTGGGAAGCACAGGTGATGGGTGAAAAGATGACTGGTTCTAGTTTTGTAGTTGTTGTATATGTAAGTTATGTCCTACTGATTCACATTAATGCAGCTGTAACCTTTACAAGAATCCTTACCTTGAATTTCTCAGTCAAGTTTTTCTTTCAGATACTTTAAACATTTATCTGACTCAGTTATTTTCATGATTCCATGAGTTGTGTACTGAAGGTCCCCATTTCACAGATAAGGAGACTAAGATTGAATAATTTCATGAATATGACAACTGGAAAAACAAGAAAGCATATGATTTATAATATGTCTCTGATCCTGATTGTGTCTCGACTGTAATACACTTGATTTTTCTGTAATAAGATGTTCTCTTAAGTTTGTATATAAGACATATACAAGAATAGAAGTATTCAAAGTGCAGCAGAACTCTATTACTGAAATAAAATACTTTACAGATGTACATAATACAAAGCATATGATAACATTAATATAACTACATAGAACTTTGTAGAACCCAAATTTAATCCTTATCCCATAATCTCCATTTCTGAGACTCAACACACTTTACCTTGCTAAAATTCCAGTGAAAATGTGCAAATGATGTGAATCAGCCAACAGCTTTCTACAGTTTTTTTAAAAAGAAAATAATAAAAGCACCCCACAAATTTTCTTCTGTGGTTTTACATTTGGTTCTTTTTTAAATAGAGGATTCATTTAAATTGGTGTTAAAAACTAAGTCATTTACATACAACTATAGCAATGATTGATAGACTGCACAAATAATGAGAGTGGTATATTAGCCCAAATTGCTTGCAATCAGTTACCAAAAATATATTCATTCTGCATTAGTCTTTAGTTCATTCCAGATAGTTCTATAAATGTTCACTAAAGGATGTATAGTATTTTAGATCATAGTATATTTCTCTTCATAGTATCATGAAGTACAAAAACAGTATCTGTATAGGCTATGCTTAAAAAATAGTCTTTAGAATTTGCTTGAGTCGACTAGGGTCAGAAAACACTGATGGTCAACATGTGTCTTTCTTTAGTCATCTTTCCTAATTTGCCAATCAGTTCAAGAAAAGATTTGAACTTCTTTGACTTTGAAACCCTGAAATATATAGATACTTTTAGATAAAAATGAATAACTAACAAAATGAAAAAGTTTGCTGCCATCTCTAACAATTATTATTCCATTTTACAGATGGAAACTGAGGCATTGGCAGTTAGTATACTCCCTCATTGTCACACAGACTATAGGCCAAACAAATTACCATATTCAAATTAATTTAAACCCAAATAGTCTGGCTACTGGATTCTACTTGCAAAAAGAGAGGTATTTACAGGGTCCTGCATCTAGGACTTACTAGTTGAGTCTCTGTTTCAACATTTATAGTATGGTGATAATAAGACTAATGTCATAGAGTTAATATAAAGAGGAAAGAAAATGAAACCTTTAATAAAATATAGCAAAGTATAATACTAAGGATTATTATTTAGTGAATATTCATCATTTTCCATGGGACTTTCTCATTTATTCTCCCTTTATCTCTCTGCCCCTCTCTTTTCCTCACTGTATCCTTTCATCCTCACTATCCTCCACTTTGAGAACTACCTTCTGATGATTCCATTTGTGAATTCTGAAGTTACCGTACATTTATAGTTCACAGCATTATCTTATTCTTGCTTCCTGTTCTTAAAAGAGGTATATTAATGTCATTTATTAGAACCTGTGTGACAAAGAGAAAGATATTTTAAATGGCCTGATGCCCCTTTTTAATCACAATTAACTGAAATTCAAGAGGCTGTAGTATTTGGTGTGGTATTGCTGCTGAAAGGTACTATATGTTCAGCATCCACCTTTGGGAAATAAATGTGTAGAGCAATTAAAATTTATGGTATCTGAAAAAGTACCTTGGATGGAAAGATATATACTTCTAACCTCTATTTTTATTGATAAGTTTGGTTTAAAAAATGATTTCTTGTTATAAGGCACCAACAAACTAAAAGTACAATTGCAAGAATGTAAACAAGAAGTAAAATTATATGAGTTCTATTTTAGCTAAAACACACACAGAAATACAGATACACACACACACACACACACACACACACACACACACACACACACACACACCAAACAAACCGTATTGGTTTTCAAAAGACTTTTGACACTTTGCACTTGTTGCCTTACTTTTCTCTGAAATTTCCTTACATTTTGATTATAGTGAGTTCAATTTGAAAAATGATGATCTCACAGGAGATTTAGTAGTAGTAGTAGTAATTTCAGAAATTGAATTCAAAATCCCATATATAGTAGGTCCTAATTGTCTAAGTCCTATGTTTGGGGTACAGTCAAGCATCAACCTATTCAGATTTTGGAATTTAGAAAGATAAACTATTTCAATGTTAGCATGGTTTCTAATTTTATGTCTTTGAGAAGTAATGTTTTAAGTTTATGTGATAGTGCATTGTGAGCTCACCCTGATTTTGCAAAGTTTACGACCACAATCCAGTGCTTTATTGGTCCTAGTTCTCATCACTAAATGAGGTGTGCACTGGAGGAGGGTCTTGGAATAAAGTCACCTTGATACAGACAAATCATTTCTAAGAGAACTTGCTAATGTCCTCGAATTAGCAGAAAACTCTAAAAACAACCCAGTTTCCAATTTCGAAATTTTCTCCAGTTTAGGAACTGTTACAGATTGTCAGAACAGTGATATTAGGAGGGCAGCTGCTTGATTGCTGTGTGATTGCTTAGGACGGTTGCTTTGAAGGGGCTTCCAAGTGCTGTGGCCACCTACTAGTGTGCAGTAACCACAGCCCAGGCACACCTGATCGACTTCGCCCCTGGGCCAGCCCAGCTGATGTGCCAGCAAGGAAGCCCCTTCCTTGGAAGGCCTTTTTTCTTTATAAAGAGGGCCTTACAAACTGGAGTCATTTTCTGTTTCTTTGATGGGTAATGTTTTACAAGTATGTTGAGACTATGGGCATTTAGACAAAATTTCAGTTTGGTTTTTATCACATCCCAACTACTCAAATATGGACACTTATTTCTTTTCTATATAATGCCAGTATTTTTGCTGTAGAATTGAGGTAGAGTGTGAACTAATTATCAGTTAACAGACTACTTTAATCATTAGGGGAAGAAAGGTAATATATTTAAGGATTTCTCTAGAAGATAGAAAAAATGTTCAAATCTACAACTGCGATTTTACTCCTTCACCATGTTGTTCAGTACTCCTATATACACTTTCTGGCATAGTCTTTGGTGAGATTATAGGCTTACCTATAATCAAGAACTAAAATTAGTTCCAGAAATGTTTCACTACCAACAATTCCATGTATAAAGCAGTATATGTACAAACAAAAGTGTAACAAACTAAAAACTTTAAAATACAACATCAATGTCACCTTGGATTTTGGATCTAACTCACTTTTAACTCTATTCCTGGATAGCTTCAGTTCAGGCTTGCAAATATGCTTGTTAAGATTAAGATGTCCCATGGGAGGTCTTGCCTTCTTGTGAGGGAGAGAGGTGGGTGGGTTGAGGGGGAGAGGTTGGGGGGACAGAAGGAGGGAAGAGTGGGATCTTTGATTGGTGTGTAAAATGAATGAAAACACTTTCTTAATTATAAAAAAGATTAAGATGCTGATGGCCTCATGATTTAGATTAATATGGTAGGATACATGTTTGCATGCAGGGGAAGAATCAGTCATAGATTCAAACACCCTCTTTTCTCTCATCTCAACCTAGAAAAGCAAAAATTTCTCTGAAGGAAAATTTTCTAGACATATTCAGGATCTTAGAAGAATGCTTGACATTTCTGTAATTTTACAAGCATTAGCTAAAGCCAGGTCCAGAGGTTTACATGCGTGACATTATTTCAAACCCACTCTTCTCAAAGAGTGAGATTCAAAAAGCAAATTAACATCGATGTACTTTCCATTTCAAATCATTTCATTAGGAAAATAAAAAGTAAAATAAATATGAATTCATAAACAAACACAATCTTTTAAAGATGCAGGAAATAGAAGAATAATAGGTTTAAAATCAAAGTAAAGCTTTTCTTGAAGTAAGAATTTTCTAGTAGAGTGTATGTAAACTTGAATGTGGAAATGTCTTTTTTATTACTGAAACTATATGTATGTGGTTTTATTTAATTGTCATGGTTGCCCATTTGGATAAATTACTCATAAGCACTAAATATTAATGTTGAAAAGCTTTGAAGTGATGAATCTTCTTTATTCAAAACATAAAGCACATCAAAATAGACACACAAGTGTTTATCAATGGAAATGTGAACAGTAGGGTAACAGCTTATTCCCTGCTCATATTATGCTTAAGAGGAAAAGTCTGAATGACAGGAACAACAGCAATGTGCTGATGGCTTGTCAAGGAATTGCAATTTAAATACAAATATATTCATCATGCTGCTTCCAAAAAAAAAATGAAGTGTCCTCTATGGTGAAGACTGAGCAGTTTTGCAAGAGTGTTGAATTAAATATATTTTCATTTTGTTCCTCTGATTATGATCCAATTATATATATATATATATATATATATAGATAGATACAACATGCCCAATGAAGATTGTGATTATGTATTAGAGCTAGGAAACACTTCACATATAATTGATATATTAGACTGAGAAAAGGACTAACAAAAATAGTAAAATGGGCTTTATATATTAGTTAGTGAAATCAAGTTGCTGGAGTTCTAAAATGATGTTTAACTGAATTTACATATTTGCAGACTTATGGGAAGGTTTCCTAATATCCATTGCAGCTAACCAGTAATTTATGATGTTCTCAGAACAAACAACAAAACGTTATTCCTAGAGTGTGCTTTTCAAAATACTTTTCGTGGACTAGAATTATTTTTGTCACTTATTTTCACACAGTAACTATGGATTCCTGAACACATGAAAATAAAGAAACTATTTCAGTAAAAAGGCTTTGTGATATTTTTATAATGTTTTAGGAGGTGTCTTCCAAGATCCACAAACTGTAGATTTTCTCGAGTTGTTTGACTTTAATTAAAAATAAGCTAACACCAGGTGGAGAGTTGTATTTTCACAATAGTTAGACTCACCATATGTCCTAGTTTGCCTAGGACAGATCTAAATTATTCCTGCTGTCCCACTTTAACTATTAATAGTACCTCCCTTTCACTACTTTTCACTCTAAACATCCTTCAGGGTTGGATAATTAACTCGATAACTTCATGGTTGAAGGACATTACTAACTCCAAGTTTGATTGCATGAGTTCAGGTTCTTGCTAATATGATAATTGAGATAAAGAGTATATCATTTGTTTGAGTACATTGGGCTGATGTAAAAACTTACCACAGACTGGGTAAGCTGATATCTTAGAGATTTGGAGGCTGGGAATTCAATGACCGAGGTTAGGGACCTGCTCTCCAGCATCTTCAAGTTATGTCTTCACATGGACAAAAGGACAGGACTCTGATCTCTTCAGTGACTTGATTGCACATAAAATTGTGGACTTAAGGCATTTAACTCAGAATCTCAAACACTGTCTTTTAACTTCTGGTGTTGCTATGGAAAAATTCAGAAGCATGTCTAATTTTTGGTATTTTAAATTTAGCTATTTATTTTGTTGTTAGAAATTTTCCTTGCCTCTAGAGTGATAAATTTCACAGTTGTTTTCCTTGATGTGGGCATCTTAAATTTTCTATTCAGGGGGATATTTTTAAGTTGACTCTTTTGATTATTTACAATATAAGCTATTACATTGAAATATATAACTACAGTGCGAATATCTGGCCGCTGCCCATTGAAAATAATTTTGAGAGCTTAGCCTAGTGCTTGACACATATTCAAAGAAAATGAACACTGTATTGAATGGAAGATAATGATAATATAGTAATAGGAAGTATTAAAGTTCAGTGTTACTTCTGGCTAGTGTTCTCCAAAAATAATTTTTCTTTGTTCCTCAACACCATCTGTTTTAAAGGGGGCATGAGAGGCATATTCGGACAATATGATTTTATCACACTTTCATAATGATCCAATTCACCCTAGAGCTATTTACTTGAAAGTTTCTCTAACATTTACTTCTTCAGGACATTTTTCACTCTTTTCAATTTTATGTGCTGTTATATTCAATGAGGAACTCTAGTGAACCATAGCGTTTTGAAAGGCATGCACTTCTTGCCTTTGAAACTCTTAAAGGCTGGTTTTGGCTGAAACTATTGTTGACTAGCATGGTGACTAAGGACACCTGCCCAGAGCAGGCAATCCGTACCTAATCAGGGAATCAAGGGGAAATCAAGTATAATCTCCAAAATGTTAACTTATTTTCCAGATTGTTGTTCTGCTTGAACATTAAAAAAAAAATAGTGCTACCAAATAACATTTAAGAAACTGGATACTGGGTGAATTCTACAATAATATTTGAATGCTTAGTTCTGAAAGGAACTAAAATCTATCTTCTATGCATATTCAGTTTCAGGTTAGATCTCAACTAACAGAGCAAGCAACTTTCCATCAAGAATTATATGAGTTGTAAAATAAATCCTTAAAAAAATGTTTTTTGACTAGTTTGTTTTACTAAGTCTAAAATCTATCAAATTCAGTTATACTGTCGTATAAGGTAGTAAGATTTTATTTTTAAGGCAAATAACATATAAATACACTATTGTATGCCTGCATTAGATTTAAGACACATTTAGCTGCTAATGGTCACTTATGCATTACTAGTTGCTGCTTTTGGAAGTAGTACTACCAGTTTGCAAAGTATTGATGTTCATTAAGTAGCTGGAATAATTCACAAATATTTGTGTAGAAACTGTTCAAACTTAAAGCAGCAGCCTATTTGGGAATAATCGTAAGTGTTTTCTTAAGAAGCTTAATATTCCATGCTTGTTGACTCCCATGGGAGGTTTTTTGGAGAGAGGGAGGGAAAACAGGTTGGTATGTAAAATAAATTTTAAAAATTTTGTGATATTTTATGTACTCTTTTTTCCTTTTAAAAATTAAGTTTATTTATTTATTTCACATCATGGCAACAATTTCCCCTTTCTCTTCTCCAATTCATTCCCTCCTCCCCTCTCTCCTCTGCTCTCCCACAATCCACTCCTTCTCTGTTTCTGTTCAGAAAGGGGCAGGCCTCCAATGAGTATCAAGAAAGCATGGCATATAAAGTTGCAGTAAGACTAGGCATGTCCCCTTGTATTTAGACTGGGAAAGGCAATCCAGTATGAGGAATAGGTTCCCAAGAGTTAGCGAAAGCATTAGGGACAACCACTGCTCCCATTGTTAGGAGTCCCACAAATAGACCAAGCTACACATCTGTCACATATATGTAGAGTGCTTAGATCGGTACCATACAAGATCCCTGGTTCTTGGCTCAGATTCTGTTAGTTCATACGAGCCAGGTTAGTTATTTCTGTGTGTTTTCTTGTGATGTCCTTGGCTGAAGGGGGGACACTTGGATCTCCCTGGGAAAGGGAAATAGAAGAGATCTCCTGAGGGATCTGGTTGGAGGGAGAGAGTATTGAGAAATATGACTGGAAGAGGGGGGCATTTTGGGGTCAGGTAAAACCTGATGCAAGGGAAACTCCCACAAATCTACAAGAATGAACCCAGCTATGACTCCTAGCAATAGTGGATACATAGCCTGAACTGGCCTTCTCCTGTAATCAGTATGGTGACTATCTTGATTGTCATCAGAGAGCCTTCATCTAGTAACTGATGGAAACAGATGCAGATACCCACAGCCAAACATTAAGCAGAGCTTGGGGAATCTTGTTGGAAAGAGGGAGGAAGGATTGTAGGAGCCAGAGGAATGTATGTACTTTTTAAATGTAGCAACACTGAGAAATAGAGCAGGTATCATTTCCTCTGGATGATAGATAGTATGACTTGCCTAAGGTCACAGGGCTACTTAAGATTATAGTGATAAGTCCCAGTGAGATGAATCAGCTGGAAAATGTATTTGATTTGATACTCTGGACAAACATGTTAAAAGGAGAAAACCAGCTCTCATAAGTTGTCATCTGACTTCCACTTCATGTTGTCACACATATGCATGTAAAACACACACACACACACACACACACACACACACACACACACACACACCTTTGTGTTCACACACACTAAATAAATTAATTTAAAAATCTAAAATAAAAACATTATGATGAAAAAAATAAAAAGAACTATATAAACATAGAAAAGGTTTGTTAAACCAATGTCTTATATTTTTCCACAAACTGAAGTCTATACCAGAAATGTCCTCAAATATATTTATCCATAATAATGAACAATGAAGGAAGTTATTTAGGTTTTACATTTAACTGATGTGTTCAGAAATCTAAAATGCTTTTAAATGCCACACATTTCACCACATAGAATAAAAATTGTCTCAGAAAGCATAGGCAACTTGCTCAGTATTACATTCAAGAAAAGAAAATACATGGAATTTTTCAAATGAAATAAATATTTGATCTTTTACATGTGTTTAAATTTATTGTGTGGATTATGCATATGAATGCCATTATTTAGGATTAATTGTTAATAGATATTTGTTCATAAAGTCTGATAATTTCTTATAATACTGACTGAAAAAAAACTCACATCCAGAAATACGGTTAAGTGAAGGAAAACAATGTAACTAATAGAATATAAATGTCCACTGTTTGACTTTAAAAAGTGTACTGACTAAGGAAAGCCAACAACTATAGAAAAATTAGCATTTATTCCCAAACCAAAATCTAGCTCAGGGGAAAAATCTCAAATTGGGGATAAATGGACTCAAATCAAAAGCTGCTGTTTCATCAGTGGGCAAGATTTTGGAGGAAATCTAGGCATTATAGACAGAAGATGCTTGCAGAAATCAAACTAGAGTTCAGTATTCTGTGAAAAACATTAAGTAGAAACAGGCTGAATTCACAAGGTAAACCAAAGACATTTTTCTAAGCTGGAAGACAGAATGTGATGCTGAAGGATCTATTAGCCAGGGTAATTAACTTAAAAAAAAAAAAAAAGCTTTCTCAATAAGCAACAACCAAATAGGAACCTGTAGGTTAAGAGAGCTTCCCAAAAGAATATGGACAGAAACTAGAATTTTGGGGAGGGGCAGAGATCTGGGTTCTTGTTAGAATGGCTAACTGTTGTATGACACATCAATGAGGAAGGAAAATGAAGCAACGGGGAAAATGAGACATACGTTATATCTGGTGATGCTAGAAGGCCAAAAATATTTTGAGAAATCGAAGCTGTCAAAGAACACTATGTACCTAAAAATCAAGCAATGTCAAAGATAAAATCATCCAAGGAAGTCAGCAATATAAACACCCAATTAGGACAGTAGTTGAAGTTGCAAGATTACATTTGGTTCTTTGGCAAGCACCTTTACTCTAGAAACTTAATCACAAAATAGACTGTCCACAGAGTATTCATTTATTAAACAGCTGTTGTATCAAATAATTTCTAAAGGGTTTTTACCTCTTTCTTTCTATGAGTTGTAATTCTATCACAGACAAGGAACTCTTGTTCCCCTGTGTTTCACAGTGTGGTTAGTATACTAAGAGTTTTATTTGTGGCAGACTGTTCAGACGGAAGACACAGGCACTTATCACCTGGGAGTGTTTTTCTTAGCCTCCTGTCACAGGAATTCATTAAATCTTAGGGCACAGGCCTTTGGCTTTTCACAAGTGACTTTAAAATCTACAGTTTTGTCAACCAACATTTATTTAATTCTTGTAACATATGTGGATGTGGGGTTAGATATTTGGGGGAGTAAGATGAATTAAACAGTCATAGTTTAGATCAGTGTTGTAAGAGAGCTAGAAATATACACCATACTGATAATACATTGATAGCTATGTGTAGGCTATCAGGAACACGGAGAAAGGACTGAATGCCAGTTTGAGAGAGGGGAAGAGTGAAAATTAACAAAGAATCATTTTATTCCTTACAATGTGAGATGTGTGCTTTTGGGAGAATATTTTGTAGACCACAGCAACAAAGAGAACTTTGTGACCAGAAAAACAGAGTGAATAAATAGTATTATGGAAAAAAGATTTATTTTTATTAAAAAGTTATTATTGTTAAGTATTTCCTGCTATTTCTGATTCTTTATCAAATTAAGTCAAGGAGTGATATTATACAGCATTAACTGATCAGAACTCCTTTATAGTATGCAGTCATTTTAATGGCTATTAGCATAATCTGGGAGTGGCATACAAATTTAATTCATTTGCATCTCTACAAAATATTCATCATGGATATAAAATTCTTCATACCAAAAATTGTTTTCTAAACCTTATCTTCATATTTTAGTAATTAAAGATTTAGCTAGTATAAAATGACATTGCCTTCAAATAATATCCATGAAAGTATCTAGATTAATTTTTTTTTGTAAAATTCAAGGATATGACTATTTCTTTACTGCCCATAAAGTAGTTAAGAACCATTTGGAATCTGGGGTATAGTTTAGTGGCATAACACTTGCCTAGCATATGTGTGACCCTGAATTCTGTCCATACCACAGAGAGAGAAAGTGACCACTTAGGATTTCATTGACACTGCATTTCCGCTCTTTGTTTACATTGATTAAAATATGCTGGAGACATAACAGGACAACAAATATCCCAATACATAAACGTGACTTTCTTATCGGTTTTCATGCTCAGAACTTCAAATTACCCTCTATAACATAGGCATTAAGAAAATAATCACAGGGTTGGGGATTTAGCTCAGTGGTAGAGTGCTTGCCTAGCAAGTACAAGGCCCTGGGTTCGATCCTCAGCTCCACAAAAAAAAAAGGAAGAAAATAATAGTCTTTATCAGGACACTAGATTACAACTCTTTTCATGTTTTATTATAAATAAATTTAGAATTGGGTGTAATCTAACTACATTACTTTATTCTCATTATTTTATTGGCTAAATATGTTTGTAACTAATAAAGCACATTGTTCCTCATCTCAATATTTGTGCTATCATAAAAGAATTTTTGAAAAATAACAGCACACATTTAAAATACTCTTTGCTGTCATAAAAATCAGAGGGACTAAATTTTGAATGAAGTATGTGCTTTGATAAAGTTTTAATTTAAAGAAGTAAAAGGAAACCTTTTGACTTTGCTTTTTTTTGATTCAATGAGTGGGATTTTGCAAGGACCAAATTTGTATATTTCATGCAAACCTGGGTAAACTGCAGAATAGCAAATGCCAGAAAGACAGATGGCAATGACTCTTGTGTGGGTTTGTCCAAGCGATGCTTTTCAACATTCAGCAATAGATTCTTTGACCATCCACTGGGAAGGCCAGTACTTGGCAATGCTGTTCAGTTGGCAAATTCGTTCTTTGTTGTCTATTATTCCTGGTTTTGTAGCCTTTCCCAGACTTCCAGCTGCCTTTCCATTTATTGACAATCAGCAGTTCTGGCTTCACTGCTGTCCCCAAATCTTTTCAGTTTAGAATATTTTTCATAAAAGTATATTTCCCAAAGAATATTTTTATTTCTAAAATTTATGCCTCAATATTGTCTTCTGAAGACAAAACATAGCTATATACTTAGTTTTAGTCTTGAGCAATTTCAACATAATATTAGATGGATCTAAACACACATACACACACATATATGCATTGATATATATGTTATGTGTATATTATATATATATATATATATTTATATATATAAAATATATACATATTTGTACTTCAATACCTTCAATAGTCAATTTAAGATTCTAACCATATCCAGAACCAAAATAATTTTCCCAGGTTCTCACAAGAATCACTCAATACTGGGGTTCTACCATTTCACACTTCCACTCACAGATTTCCCTGAAGTTGAACATTCCTTGACTGTAATAATGTAAATGGAAGAGATGGAAAATCATGGTATAGTAGCTGCAACAAATGAATGCTAAAGTAAACAATTTAATGTTTTATAGAGTCATGGTGAAGTTTATAGGTCAAGATAAAATGGTATATATGGCCCTCTGCTGTAACCAGGCAAGGCTTCCACCGGTAGAACTGGGACATTGACCCAGCAACACGTGTCTATATTTACCTTCTCAGGAGGTTTTGGGAGCAAAATGATAGCAATTTTTAAAGTGGAGGTCCAATTCAGGCAAGAAAAAAACATATAAAATGTCCTCCCCCTTTGTTCATTGTGAGAGAGATGAATTGCAAGGGGATAGTTGGTCAAATGTTTGTGTGATCATTCTTCTCTCTGGAATGGAGGTTTATTGGAGATATTGAGAAGATGAAGAAGTTTCTCCACCCCTTCATATGAAAACTCGGGATAGAGACAGTTTCCGACCTTCCCAGACAACCCCTATCTATACAGGATATGAGAATCTGAGCTTAAGCAAGATTTCATATATGCACAAATGATGTCTATTTGTTTAATTAATTTATTTATTGTGTGTGTATTAGTGTTTTGTCAGAATGTATGTCTGTCCACCACAAACATGCATTGCTTGGGGAGACCAGAAGACTACATTGCATCACCTGGGACTAAAGTTAGCAGATGGTTGTGAGCCACCAACATGGGTGCTAGTAATCAAAGCCAGGTCCTCTGCAAGAGCAGCTACTACTCTTAAATACTGAGCCATTACTCCAGCCCCAAAATAAAAAAATAAATGATGTTTCAAATGTTATCAGGACTATTCAATGTGTAAAGGACAGTCCTTTAAAGAATGATATTGGGAAAACTGGATGCCTTTATGAAAAAGACTAAAATTTTACTCTTGTTTTATAGAATAATAATAATAATAAAACTTAGAGTAGATTTAAAACCTCATTAGAGTAAATCAGCTTCACGACATTGGACTTGGCAATGTGTGACATAAAAAGCACAGCGAAAAAAGAAAAATAATAAATTGGAGTTCACCAGAAACAAAAAACAATACTCTTCTCATTATCAAAGGAAAATATTAACAGAATAAAATGAGAACCTGTGCAATAGGAGAAAACACTTAAGACATTCATATAGTCGTTGGATGGCCACTGCCACAAGTTCTGCACCCTCATTATCCCAGCACATCTTGCAGGCAGGACAAATTGTAGGTAGAAGGTTTTGAGACTGGGTCAATGTCCCAGTGCTACCAAATGGAAACCTTGTCTGGTTACAGAAGATGGCTAGTTCAGGCTCCATATATACCCCATTACTATGAGTCTTCACTAGGGTCACTTTTGAAGATGATATGGAGGTCCCATTGAACTTGGTTTCTACATTGCTTCCAAAATGCACTGCCCCAATTCTAGTCGTTTCTCCTAATATTCTTTCTCCCATCCTCCTCCCACCTGATCCCCCCTGTTCTTATCCCCATCAACCCAATTCTACTTGTGAAATCTATTCCATTTCTTCTTCCCAGGGAGATCCATGTATTTTCCCTTGAGCCCTCCTTGTTACTTAGCCTCTCTGAATCTGTGGGTTGTAGCGTGGTAATCCTTTACTTAGCAGCTAATATCCACTTATGAGTGAGTACATACCATGTTTATCTTTCTGGGTCTGTTCTAACTTGAGGCTCATGCCTCCAGAGAGAGCCTAAGCATGACACTGCCTGAAGAGTCAGGAACATAGGCTGGATAGCCCAGACATAGAATAGAAGCAAACATGATTGGCTGAAAAATGTCAGTGAAATGATTCTTAATAACAATCTATTATAATCATAGAATAGAGCCTAGCATAATTGTCATCGGAGAGTCTTCATCCAGCAACTGATGGGATGCAGATGCAAAGACCCACAGCCAAGCATTAAGTGGAGCTTGGGGAATCCTGTGGAAGAAAGGGAGGAATGAGTGTGGGAGACTGAGGGATCAAGGACACCACAAGAAAACCCACATAATCAACTAACTTGAGCTTATAGGGGCTCAGAGACTGAACCAACAATCAGGAAGCCTGTATGGGTCTGACCTAGATCCTCTGCATGTATGTTATGTTTGTGTAGCTTGGTATTCTTGTGGGACTCCTAATAGTGGGAGTGAGGGTGTGTCTCTGACTCTTTTGCCTACTTTTGGGACCCTTTCCTCTTACTGGGTTACCTCATCTAGCCTTGATATGAAGGTATGCTTCTATTCTTATTGTAACTTGTTATACTGTATTTGGTTGATATTCCTGAGATGCTTGCTATTTTCTGAGTTCAACAAAGGAGGAATAGATTTAGGGGAAAGGAGAGGACTTGGAGGAGTAGATGGAGGGCAAACTGTGGCCAGGATGTAATATATGAGAAAAGAATAAATAAAAAAAATCATGTAGCAGATAAGGAATTAATATCAAAAATATGCACATAGTTTCTAAAACTCAGGTACAGAAAACATCTTACATAATGTACAGAATTGCTTTGTATGCTAACTTAAGTTTAAAACATTAAAAAGGCAAAGCTAAAAAACAAAATCAAATTAAAAAATAGGCAAAGAACTAAAATTGACCTTTTTTTAAACAATATGTATAAATGGCCAATAAACATGGAAAAAATTCAGGTTCCCCATCATGATCTTGACCCCCATTGCTCATAAAATCCCCCTTCTCTCTCTTCACCTGGACTCCTGGAGCTCAGCCTGGTGCTTGACTGTGGATCTCTGTATCTGCTTCCATCAGTTACTGGAGGAAGGCTCTATGATGACAGTTAGGGTATTCAACAATCTGATTACCAGATTAGGCCAGCTCAGGCACCCTCTCCACTATTGCTAGTTGTCTAAGATGGGGTTGTCCTTGTGGATTCCTGGGAACTTCCCTAGCACCCTGTTGGTCAGACACCTCGCAGTCTTGAATGAGGGGGAAGGGCTTGGACTTGCCTCTACTGAATGTACTGGGCTCTATTGACTCATCATGGGAGGCATTATCTTCTTGTAGAAGGGAATGGGGGTGGGTTGGGTGGGAAAACTGGAAGGATGTGAGGAGGGAAGAGGGGGATCTGTGATTCATATGTAAAATGAATTTAAAAAGTTCTTAATAAAAAAGTCAGCCTCACTAATTATCAGAAAATGGCAAGCCAAAACTCAAATAAGATGTTATTTCACACCCATTAGGATGCCTATTATATTTCTTAATACCTAGAACTTACTAAATGCTGGGAAAGATGGGCAGAAATTGGAAGCCTTGTGTGATTTTGATGGGAATGTGAAACGGTGCTGTCACTATGGAAACCAAATGAAGGCTCTTCAAAAAATTAGAAATACAATATAATCCAGTAATTAATTGTGCTTCTATATATACATGAAAAAATTGAATGTGGGGACTCAAACAGATATTTATATACCCACATTAATGGCGACATTATTTGCAATGCAATGTACAAAAAGCAAAAGAATGACAGATGAATGAGTGGACAAAATTTGATATCTAAATATAATGACAATTATTCAGTCTTCAAATGGAATGAAATTCTTATATGCTATACAACACAGATGATTCTTCAATATTTTGTGTTTCAAACCTTATATTAGGAAAGGACGTACACTATACAATGCCTTTTGTTAGAGAAATAGAGATGTCATGGAGGCAAAATGTAGATTCTGATAACAGACTTGGGGTTGTAACTGGTAGTCCAAGTCAGATTCAGCCACGTAGCCTCAATAAGCCAATTAAAAGAACCAATTTAATAGTCAAAACCAGAGAAAGGAGCTCTATTCAATATGGCCACATTGAGAATAGGGGCAAAAAGATTCCACAAATCCCTCAAGTCCTTGACATGAGATATACTTTTAAACAAGGAGTCAGTTTAGACACATATTAGCAGTTCAGTAAGGTTCAGTACTGCCCACCATTTGATGTTTCCTCTGATGGCCTCAGTCCATCCTGTAAGGTGGCTTTGAAAAGTTGTTAGAACCCAGTGCAATCTCCTTCAGGGAGAGCAGTTGCCCCTCTGACTGGTGCTTTTCCTTCTCTCAGCATGAGCTTCCTGGGGAATTTACCATTTCTTTTGGGTCCATTGTTTCAATACTTTGATAGATTTTAGACTCAGTGTCTCTTTAGAATATCTGCATTGCTGGCAGGCCAGTTAAAGTACCACAGAGAGAGACAGAGAGAGACAGAGACAGAGAGATTGCTTCAGTTGTTAGAATAGTATAGATATTCTTTAAAGAGCATCCTACACAATGATTCCCTTAATATCAATTACAGAGTACGTTTTGGAAGCATGCCAAAGCTATTTCTCATTTTCATAACCATGCTGGAATATTGGATCTATGAAGTGAAAAAAAATCCTTTTCCATATCAAAAAAGACTGCTTCCCAAACCCCAGGTAGTCTTAAGTAATTACTCTTTAGATTGAAGTTGTATTCTTTTCCTCACCAATTACTTATTACACAGCTGTTACACTTGTTTCCCAATTTCGGCTTTATAGTTGTATTCAATTACATATATTTCCCTTGTTTTCAGAAAACCAATGAAGTTTACTCAATTAGCTAACACTTTGATGTGAATCCAAAATTACTCCAGTTAACATCTGTATGATATTAGATAAATCATTTTTCTTTTCTAAATATGGCCTGTATGCACTCACTTTCAAGACATCTATTATCTTTTCTGCAAAATAAATTGCTTGAAACATGTTGATGCTTTTATAGCCTTCTATAATTTTTTTTAATTATCTTGCATTGTATCATCATCCTTAATTGAATTGTAACGTGTTAGTTGATACTAATTCCTTGGAACTAGATTTGTGTTTGTATGGTTTCCAAGGACTGTTTTACACAAACCAATTGCTTCTACCTCATTCTTCTGTATTTCCTGACAGCTTCATTCGTACCACAGTTTTCTTGCATTAGTTTATATGTAAGTGCCCAAGTAATTGCCATATGTCTTTTTTTAATATCTGGAGGCAGAGAAATGCCTTAATGCCTCTTTATAACAGTATTGAGAATACAGACAACATTTAGGACAGAGAGAGATATTTTACACTAAGTAGGGCACTTTGACTGACAATGACCTTATAGAAGTATCAGTTTCTTTTAAAGTAGCCATATTTCCCCCTTTTTCTCCTGAGCTTTCTATTAATATGTGTGTTCACATGCCAGGATTTGCTCTACACAATGTTTGCTTTGGGGTTATGGCTCAAAACATGCTAACTTATTCATTAGAGAGAATGGTGGGAGAAATAGGTTTTCTATGTGGATATCATATATTTTATTATAATTTTGATAGCGATAGTCATTATGAAAATGAATGCTTTTACAAGCCAGCGCAATATTATCTGTGTAGTGCCAATTATGTGCTTAGGAACTTGTATATCATTAAGTCTGCTAGTAGATTATAAGAAAGCCGCATTTTAATGATACCAGTGTGCTGGACAGTTTTTGTTTTTTAAACTTGATGCAAGCTATAGTCACCCAAAAGAAGGGAACCTTAATTAAGAAAATGCTTCCATAATATCTGACTATAGGCAAACCTGCAGAGCATTTTCTTAGTCATGGATGGAGAAGGGCCCAACTCATTGTAGGTGGTGTCATCCCTGGGCTGGTGGTCCTAGGCTGTATAGGCAAGCAGGCTGAGGAAATAGTGAGAAAGGCAGTAAGGAGCACTCCTCCGTGACCTCTGTGTCAGCTCCTACCTCCAGGTTCCTGCCTTCTGAGTTCTTGTCCTGACTTCCTTCCATAATGAACAGTGCTGTGGAAGTATAAGCCAAATGAGCACTCCCCACTCACCTATGCAAGTTGATTTGGTCATGGTGCTTCACTGCAGCAATAGAGACTCTAAGATACCAAGTATTGTGGCAAGTGCATTATAAGCATTTTCTCACTGACTTCTCATCATAACTTTAGGAGTTTAATATTTTCAGTCTATTTAGTTTAATCATAAGTAAAGCAAGATTCAAAAAGTTTAAACATAGTATCAACTGTCTACTGTTATTTACCTGGTTAAAAAAATAGCTAAGAAATGAGAAAAATAATAAGAAAACATATATTAGAGTTAAAGTGTGGTAGGTAGAAGAATATTCAAGATGATAGGATTTATCATTGCTAAGAAAATAGATCAAAATATAAATTAGTGTATATGCAAGTTTTAAATTTCATGAACAAAGAATGATTTCTAAAAGGAGAGAACTATAATTTTGCTACTGTGCAATATTGTTATGAATTATAAATATCTCATAAGTAACCCCTGTAAAGGGGTCATTTGACTCCAAAGAGATCACAACCCACAAGTTGAGAACCACTACTTTAAAGGAATAAAAGTCAAGCTGGCTTCAAATTTAGCTTTCATATCTTCAGTTTCTAAAAGACAATACAAAACGTAGCATTCCCTAGTGTTTTTCACATACTAGGAATTGAGTCCATTGTATCATTCATATTGCTTGTCGCTATCAGTCTTCACTGTAGTGTAGTACATTTAGTAGCATTTAAAAATCTAGCACTCAGTAAACACACACTACTACCAAAAAAAATAATAACAGGAACAATCACTGGTCATTAATAACCCTTAATATCAATGGACTTAATTCACCTATAAAAAGCCACAGACTAACAGAATGGATATGAAAACAGGACCTATCTTTCTGCTGAATACAAGAAACACACCTCAAATTCAAAGACAGACACCATCTAAGAATAAAAGGCTGGGAAAAGACTTTTCAATCAAATGGTCTTAAGAAGCAAGATGGTGTAGCCATCCTAATGTCCAGCAAAACAGACTTCAAACTAAAATCAATCAAAACAGATGATGAAGGACATTACATACTCATCTCAGGAAAGATCCACCAAGATGTAGTCTCAATTCTGAACATTTATGCCCCAAACACAAGGGCACCCACATATGTAAAAGAAACATTACTAAAGCTTAAATCACATATAAAACCTCACACATTAATAGTGGGAGACTTCAACACCCCACTTTCAACTCTGGACAGAACAGCAAAATTGAAACTTAACAGAGACATAATGGTCTTAAATGATGTTATGGCTCAAGTGGACTTAATCGATATCTACAAAACAGACTTGTCTAAAGAGGAATGCATTGAGGTTTATCTATATAATGCATGTCTGGGAGGCAACTAGTAATAAGAAATCTTGTACTTCTCAAGTTTAAAGTCTTTAGTCAGTTTTGGAAATTTCATGGTTCTCCCTTTGGACTATAAAGATCCAATTTTAGCCATTCCAGGATTTGCATCCTTCTTTAATGTATTCATTTACCTCAGAAAGTATCAAAAATACAGATCTGACAGAAGGCACTTTGAAATGTATGAAATCATGATGAGTATGATAAATCCTATTATACACCTGTGTACATTATTGACACTGCTAAACAGATTGAATCAGCTACCTTCTGGAGTACCCAGTATGTTTCTGTTGTGATTGTTAGACATGTTCAAAATAACCAAGTGAGAAGGCAGATAAGTAAGTACCATTATTGCATGCTTACCAGGAATAATCTCAGGTGTTATAGTGTGCACCATCTGGTTTAATTTGTCCAATCCCACTTTGAATTGAGTATTAAAATCTCCAAGTTTCATTTTATCTGGAAGTTCAAACTCATAGAATTTGGTGCATTTTCTCCAAAGTCACAATGATGGCAAAACTCAAAATTTGAACTGAATCTTTGTTCACTCAATACATATTTAATCTTCCAAAGATATGATACTTTATGAGGGAAACTAAGGTCTCTATAGATAAACTTCTTGGCTAATTTCAAAGACCCCAGATATTCCATTGTCTGATATAAATTTCATATAAATAAACATTTATTTTGTAAATTTTCATGTATGCAAATATTATCACAAATATTCCATTTATGGTTGTGTTTTGTTTGTAAACCCATGATGTTTCTGAAAGTCTAAGGCACAATGTGTTAGAAGAAACCAATTTTCATTTTCAAAATCGTGATTCTTTGATATCATTTTATGTCAAAAGGGAGACTGTTCATATGAAAAATATTGGTGAGAAAGTCACCCATCCCTTTAATCAAGCAATAATTCCAGCAGTATCTAACCAAATTGAGCATGAGTCTCTCTTTGGTCATCACATGTATTTATCCATAAGAAGTTCATTATAAATTGTGTATCAAGCTTAAGATGGAGTCAGAAGATGGAGGAGTGAAAGTAAACTTGACAAAAATAGAATACAGACAATGAACTAGAAAAACTTTTTGGTTGCTATCAGGATTAGATCTCAGAAGTAGTATTTTACTATGAAAGAGCCAAAAACAAGTTTAAGTTCTAAAGCTAAGATCATTCCAGACATAATGTGGAAGGTGATTGTAAATAGGTGTTAAGAGAGGGCATCCACATCTTGATATGAGGACATAATGTATGTTTTGGGTTAAGCCAAATTAAAAAAAAAAATGTAAATTACAGAATCTCACGTTTTTTCTCAGTTGCAACTATTTTACCCCAGAAACTTTTAAATAATTCTTGGTGTATAGATATATAAAGTAGGTACAAAAATCAAACATTTAGGCATAATAAATCAAGAAATTTGTTTTGAAATTTCTTTGAGGCATATATATATATATATATATATATATATATATATATATAATTCTACTATATATTAAAAATAAAAACAAATTTGCACATAAGTGATATATATATATGTATATAATTTATTATTTTGAGGTGAATAACAAAATCTTGGCTGAATATATAGTCAATATGGTACTGTCATCTCTGATGAGGATGCCACTTATAATAAACACACAATATTAAATGAGAGAAGTATGTTTAAGGCCAGTTCAGAAGTAAATGCAAATTCTCTGTCTAATCCCAACTAGGATTCATTTAATAAATACAAAATTCAAGTGAATAAATCAATGAATTTCAAAATCAAACATTCTGGAATGTGGTAAGAAAATATTAAATTCTATGATTTCTATATTTAATCCATTATGTCTGTTTATGAGGACAAAATTCTTTGTATGTATGGTAGAATACTGCAATTCATAGCAAGCAGTAGTCTCAAATCAGAGCCAAGGTGATTTGGGAAGCATGTGTTGGCATTGCCTGACAAAGTATCATGTGCAAACTAAGTGAGTATGTTGTATAGCCAGCAGCCAGCTAAAGGGCGAGTACTGCCCCCAATAGCTATTTTCATTACATGTTTGATTTGGAATTAAATTTTGATCATGGTGCATTCCGAGTCCTTTAATTATTGCCAATTTTTTTGTACCACTCCCACATTCAGATAACTGAGCCTATAGGCAATGACAAGCCACAGTGTAAGGAACTAGGATATAAAACAGACTCTAAGCAACCGAGAACAGAGATAATAAAGCACATCTGACAGAACATAGGCATGGTGAGAGAATGGGGGCAGACTCTAGTAGACTGGCTGAGGTTTGATCCTGCAACATACCTGCCCATGTGAATTTGAGAAGTCACGTCAATTTTTACCTTTGCTGTTCAGTTTCAAGTGAATATTTAAAACTCAGGGAGACAGTAAATTATGGAGAAAGGGAATCTGTAAAAATAATTAATAATGTGTGCTAATTTTAAAACAAAACTAGAGGAAAGTGTAGCTATATGAAATAATAGATATGTTAATTGGTTTAACTATGATAATCATTTTTCCATAAATATGTATACCAAAATTCATTGTTAATGTATATACTACAATGAATGGAGTGCTATATTTTTTATTATTATTACATTTGTATTTTAATTTTACACATCAGCCATGGGTTCCCCTGACCTCCCCCCTCCCACCCCCACCCCCACCTTCCCCCCATTCCTTCCCCTCCATTCCCATCTCCTCCAGGGCCAAGACTCCCCTGGGGATTCATTTAAATCTGGTGGAGGCAGGTCCAGTACCCTCCTTCCAGGCTGAGCAAAGTGTGCTTGTGTAAGCCCAAGGTTCCAAGCCAGCTCATGTGGATAACTATTAGCAATGCATAGTTTCTGCGGGAGAGAGAATCATTCTTTAATGAGGATGTAATTTTAATAGATTTCTTATGTTCCAGTGGATGGCTCCACATACATCCACATATAGGTATCACTCACTGGATTTAGGGGCTATCAAAAACCAAAACAAACAAAAATAACATAATAGGAAGTTGAGAGCTATGTGTTACAATACATATGATTGGGAAATGTGTCATAGATGTGATCATATTTCACTGTACACACATATGAAGTTCTTAAAACAAAAAAAGAAAAGATTTTCAGAGCAAATAAATCATAAAAGCAATGATACAAAAATGCTAAAATATTAGCAACACACAGCCAATCCTGTGCTATTTGTCAATTGGTTTATCTTTTAAAACAACAGTTTTGATTGAACTGATATTGGAACTTAATATCTAAAGGACTTTGACAGAAAACAAGGAGTCATTGCATGTGGTGAAATGTAGAATACAAAACTTAGTAATATCAAATATAACACTAGAGTAAGGAGGTGCCTACATACCAGCATGCACAAATCCAAGTCTCTGCATACAGATCACAATCTCAGCAGAAGAATGATAGGTGGCATAGCATGCTATTGCAATGAGTTGTTGGAGCTCACCAAACAAGTTTTCACTTACTAGTAAGTATTAAGTCATTATATTTTACCTCCAAACATTTTTCTTCAAAAATATCCTCAACATTGTCTCTACTATGATTTCCCTTCTGATTGTCATCCTAATTTTAACAGAACTAGTGGTAAATGCATAACAGTATCAATGTGGAATCCAACATTGATATCTTGATCTGGACATGAAGTCCATAGTCAGGTTGTTTCTGTAGACTTTCCAATTATTGAATTGTGCTTGTTCTTTTTAGTTGTGGCATTTTTTTTAATTTGATGGACATTGGTAAATTCTGCATCTAGTCCACATTATTATACCTGTTTCTGAATCTTAAATGAAACACACTATTATCTTTTATACAAAGGGCCTGAGGAATCTCAACTGATTGAGCAAAGCTATTTTGTTCTGCTCTGTTTTGCAAAGGAATTCATTTTGAATGTCAGTGACAGTCATTTTTAACCAAGAAAGATTATGAAGACTGATAAAATGACAGTCTTACTAGGTAGGATAGCCTTTTATACTAATTACCTTAGCACCAAAAGCTCACAGTCTATTCCTTACCGTCTCCCAAAGAAACACCTACTTGCAGGACCTCACCTTTCTTTCCCAAATTTTCTTCTTTTCTAACTTTTATTATGGTTTCTTTACTTTTCGTTGTTGAACCTGAAACCTGGACTATTGCCTATAATTTGTGAGTGATATACTTATTCTTTTTGTGGCTAAAATATCTAATTTGATAATTTTAAATCAAAATATCTCCTACTGACTATGTATTCTACAGGGCTTTTCCCTTACTAGCTTGTAATTATAACTGAACAAATCCTGGGCAATGCATCCAGAATTCAATAATCATATATACACACACACAGCACATTTTGTTCAGTCAGTTATAATAGCTAAAGCATTTGTATTCATGATTTACAATTCCATATAGGAAAACTGGAGTAATCTAGGTGATCTTATTATGCTTATGTAATATTTTATTTTTAATAAGGTGGCAACTAGAAAAATGCATATACATTTTAATTGCAGTGTCTTTCTTACCTGGAGGATGAGAAATTTGTAATGTTTTGATTATACATCACCATCAACATTTATAAACTCAACCATTTTCCTAAATGGGTTCAAAACCTGTTTGGGTTATGTGTATTTCAGTGTAAATGAGCTTCTCTATTCAAATGCAATTGTGTGAATGGATGGAGAATGAAAAGTTAAATCAGCTGTTATACTAGGTAATCCCCTCATTGCTGTGACAACATGCCTGGCAGAAGAAACTTAACAGAGAAGTATCGTTTGGCCCACAGTTTGAGAGGATACAGTCTGTTGTGGCAGGAAACACATAGTTGTAGACTGTTCCATATCACAAAAGCAAATGGCTGGGGCTCCTCACATCCTTACATCTCAGCAGAATAAGAAAATAGAAAGTGAAATAGTAGTGTTTATATGTCTTTTTCATTCAGTCCAGATCCTCACCCATAGGTGTTGCCTACATTCAGCAAGATGTTCCTCCTTAATCATTATTGGAAATCTCTTCATAGACAAAGCCAAAGATGTGTGTCATTAGTGTTATAGTAATTTCTTAATCCAATTTCAATTTGGACAATCCAAACTGGTTGTCAGAGCTGTTTGTTCTGAACTTATTTTAAATTAATATATGAACATTGTTGTATATAGTATCAATTTCCATTCTTTCCAATTGTAAAATCTGGATACATCTGAGATATTAAGAATGGTATTATTCTGCACCATTCCTCATGTTGATATGGCCCAATTTTATTTTGTTAGCATGTACTCACTAAGTGCTTCAAGATATTTGTGAAACTAAGTCATTCATTTTACTTCACATTTCAGTATTTAGAACATAGCTTTAATATATTTGATTGATAAGACTTCCATAAAATTGGGAGATTAATTGTGCTGATTAATTTTTGTCAACTTGACATAAACCCAGAGTCACCTGGGAAGAGAGAAATCTGTCAGAATGATCTATATGCATACATTTGTATCATGTTCTTGACTTTTGGTTAATATGGGAGAAACCAGTCCAGTGTATGAGGTGCTACAATGGGGGAGGTAGGCCTGGGCTGTAAAAGAAAGCAAGCTGAGCAAGCCAGTAGGCAGCTTTCTAGCATAATACCTGCCTCTTATTTTGCTTGAGTTTTTGTTCTAACTTCCCTCAATGATAGTACGTGATCAGAATTTACAAGCTAAATAAACCCTTTCCTTTCCAACTTGTTTTAAATTTTAATTTAATTTAATTTAATTTAATGTGTGTGGGTGCTTTCTCTCTCTCTCTCTCTCTCTCTCTCTCTCTCTCTCTCTCTCTCTCTCTGTATTGATGTGCATCACATATGTGCTGTGCCTGTAGAGGCCAGCATATGGCATCATATCCCTCCAACTAGAGTTAGAGATGGTCGTGAGCTACCATATGGGTGCTGGGAATCGAACCAGGGACCTTTGTTAGAGCAGCCAATGATTTTAACTCTTAAGCCAGCTCTCCAGCCTTCCTCTCCATTAGTTTTGGTCAATGATTCATCACAGCAACAGATAGTAGAACAAGACAGTATGCTAAAGAATGTCTCTGTTCTATGTAGCTCCAAAAATGTACTCATGTCCTACTCTCTCTGTTGATGCTTGATCGTTGGATTGATCTTTAGTATGAAGAAATTCTTTGTTGTTTTCACCTCTGTGTTTTATGGTACATCTCCCCTCTCTTATAGTGCCTAAGATGTTTCCATTTCTCTATAATAGGTTCTTTTAATTCACTAGTCCCTTAGTCAGGGTTCTGTGTTCTGTTCAGATTTCTGCATAGGCGTTTATCGAAGTATAGTACTCAGTACTAAGTAGAAACTAAACATATGTTGAAGAAATGAATGACCAAAGAAATGACTATTAAAAGATAAAAGATTTATCATTGCAAATTTTGCTTTCACTGTAGAGTACTTTTATGGAATAGTATTTCTGGTAAGGAGAAATACTGAATACTCTGAAAAACCTGAGGAATTCTTAGCATCTGTATACAAAAGTCACCTAAACAAATCATAAAATCTATATTAATTTTCTCAGTCATAAATCATTTAAAATGACCTTGAGGACATGCCTGCTGATATGATAGAATCACTATTTCATGCTAATTTATTATTGATTCATACAATTATGAGCAACTCTAACACAAAAAGTCAACTATTATACCAAGTTCTAATGTGATAACTTGGAAAATATAAATTATGGTACCAACTTACTTCCAAAGTTTTGAAAATAGAAATTATGCTCCTCTGAGAAAAGCTGGTTTACACAAAACAGTCCATTCATGTTAATAGCTTGGCTGGATGAAAACAAAATTGAAATACAAAAAACATTGATACCTTCAGTTTAGAGAATTTTATCTGAACTTTTAAACTATTGGTGAGAAAATTCTTGCTTAAACAAGACTGTTTAAAATAGAGTAAAAACCCTGCTTCTTGAGGTGGCAGGGCAGGATTGACAGCATCTTGTAGAGTGGGCCACCTCTAGGGCATCTAGGGGAGACTAGTTTGTAGCTCACTGTACAGGACTGATGTTGGAGGATAACACTCAGATCCCTTACTCTTCTACATTGCCTATGTAGCTAAAAACTGTAAAACCTCAACTTGGAAACTATCTCAATTCCTTTTATATGAAAGAATGGTATTAAGAAGTTAAAATTTATTAAAAAATTGGCATGAGAATTCTGGATTAGCACAAATAAGATTCATGATAATTGAAACAGAACATATAAATTACCTCTTGTCTTATTAATATGAACAATAAGCAGGAGATACATAAAAGGTTTCTGGACTGTAAATTAACATTTTCACAGAGAATGGTTCACTTTAAACGCGATCATCCTTTTAAAAAGTTGAAAAAAGCAGAATTACTCCATAACAGCATTTTATAACCAATAGATATTACCTACTCTTTCCTTTCCTAGTAATTCTCCAAGATCTATACAGGTATTGGCTAAATATTTCTTTTTACATATCTGTTGCTGAGGAAAGAAATAATTATATGTTTTAATTTTTAAAATTTTCTTTGTCATAGACCATACCAGAATTCCCAATATTTTTCCATGAAAATACATATCATTAAAATCTTAAAATTAAGTTAAGGGAAAATTAGCCAAATTCAGAAAAACAAACCTTACATATTATAATGCAAATTTTAATTGATCTTCAGTATAAAAACCTGGAGCCAGATATTCGGGTAAACACTGAAAGATCTGAAAAGGAAAGGAATTAGCCACTGCTACCTCTTACCTCTCCAACTCCTCAGCTGACCAAGCCCCTGTCTCCACCCCAATTTATCACTTCCTCTCTCTGTCCAGCCACATCACTTCCTGTTTCCTCATTCCAAGTTCTGGGATTAAAGATGTGAGCCACCAGTGGCTGGCCCCTAGTGAATAGCTCCACACTCTGATCTTCAGGCAAGCTTCATTTGTTAGAGCTCAAACAAAATATCGCCACAACGAATTCTTTCTTATATAGAGAACTTAGATTTAAAGTTGAATTTGAGTGTGTATATATACATGTGGCATGAAACTAAAGAGGACTTTTCCAAGACTGCAGGTATACCCTGTAGTCTCCATAACCTGCCCCCACACCCATTTGCCTGAGACCCCAGCCACTTCCTGAGACTGAGAGATCAGTCCCCAGCTCCCATTCACCCCTGAACTCCCATCTGGACCAGAGGTCAGTGCCTGGGGTTACAGTCAGAGAGGTCTGCCTGCAGTCTCCACACCCTGCCCCCAAACCCATCTGCTGGAGACCACAGCCACTTCCAGAGACTTAGAGACCAGCTTCCAGCATTACATCCTGCCCCGAAATTCCCATCTGGACAAGAGGAGCTCATATCTCAACAAGATAGGGAGAACACAGGGACTTCCTGGGACTCAGAGTCCTGCCCCCCAGCTCCTATCTGGCCAGCACTCTCATCTGGCCCAGAGCTTCCACCTGGACCAGAGAGAGGCTCCGTAAATCTGTCAGCTCTGTCTGGACCAAGTACAGAGATAAGACCAAGAACGAATCCACAAGGAGATGGGCAGACGTCAAGGGAGAAGTACATACAACAAAATAAAGAGCAATACAGCATCACCAGAACCTAGCCCTTCTCCAAGAGCTAGACCTGAACATCACGGAATGGAAGAAGCAGAAGAAAACAACCTTATAAGTAACATCATGAAGAGGCTAGAGCCTTGTATAGAAGAAATAAAAAAATAAAGTGGAGGAACAGGCAAACAAAAAATTGGAAGAATGTTATAAAAAACTAGAGAAAATGACAATTAAAGCAGAAGAAAACAATAAGTCCCTGAAAGAAAATCATGAAAAAGCAATGAAACAGATGAAGGAAACAGTCCAAGACCTGAAGAGGGAAATAGAAAAAATGAAGAAGACACTAGCAGAAGGAGTGCTGGAAACAGAAAATCTGAATAAATGAACAGGAACTTCAGATGCAAGTATAACCAACAGAATGCAAGAGATGGAAGAGAGGATCTCTGGTGTTAAAGAAACTTACAGAATAAAGAAAATATTAAAGGCAGCAAAGGAAAAAAGAATATACCTTCTTCTCAGCACCCCATGGAACCTTCTCTAATATCAACCACACACATGGCCACAAAGCAAATCTCAACAGATACAAAACGATTGGAATAACCTCCTGTGTTCTATCAGACCACCATGGTTTAAAGTTAGATTTCAACAACAGAAAAAACTACAAAAATCCTACAATCTCATGGAAACTGAATAATGCTCAAATGAATAACCAATGGGTTAAGGTAGAAATAAAGAAAGAAATTAAAGACTTCCTAGAGATCAGTGAAAATGAATCCACCACATACCCTAACTTATGGGACACTATGAAAGCAGTGCTAAGAGGGAAATTTATAGCACTAAATGCCCACATAAAGAAGTTGGAGAAATCTCATGCTAGTGACTTGACAGCACACCTGAAAGTCCTTGAACAGGAAGAAGCAAAGTCTCCCAGGAAGAACAGACGCCAGGAAATTATCAAATTGAGAGCTGAAATCAATAAAATAGAAACAAAGAGAACAATACAAAGGATTAATGAAACAAAGAGTTGGTTTTTTGAGAAGATCAACAAGATAGACAAGCCCTTATCCAAACTAACCAAAAGACAGAGAGAGAGCATCCAAATTAACAAAATCAGAAATGAAAAGGGGGACATAACAACAGACAATGAGGAAATCCAGAGAATCATCAGGTCATACTTCAAAAAGCGCTACTCCACAATACTGGAAAATCTAAAAGAAATGGATAATTTTCTGGATAGGTACCACATACCTAGGTTAAATCAAGACCAGATAAACAATTTAAATAGTCCAATAACACCTAAGGAAATAGAATCAGTCACTAAAAGTCTCCCAACCAAATAAAGCCCAGGACCAGATGGTTTCACTGCAGAATTCCACCAGATCTTCAAAGAAGACTTAATACCAATACCCTTTAAATTACTCCACACAATAGAAGCAAAAAGTATATTACCAAACTCCTTCTATGAGGCTACAATTACCCTGATTCCTAAACCAAACAAAGATACAACAAATAAAGAGAACTACAGACCGATCTCCCTCATGAACACTGATGCAAAAATACTCAATAAAATACTGGTGAAGAGACTCCAAGAACACATCAAAACAATTATCCACCATGATCAAGTCGGCTTCATCCCAGGGATGCAAGGGTGGTTCAACATACACAAGTCCGTCAATGTAATACACCATATAAACAAAATGAAAGAAAAAAAACCACATGATAATCTCGCTAGATGCAGAAAAGGCATTTGACAAAATCCAACACCCCTTCATGATAAAGGTCTTGTAGCAATCAGGAACACAGGGAACATACCTAAACATAATAAAGGCGATCTACAGCAAGCCAACAGCCAACATCAAATTAAATGGAGAGAAACTCAAAACAATATCACTAAAATCAGGAACAAGGCACGGCTGTCCTCTATCCTCAGACTTGTTCAATATAGTACTTGAAGTTCTAGCCAGAGCTATAAGGCAGCATAAGGAGGTTAAGGGGATACAAATTGGAAAGGAAGAAGTCAAGCTTTCCTTATTTGCAGATGACATGATAGTATACATGAGTGACCCCAAAAATTCAACCAAGGAACTGATACAGCTAATAAAAACCTTCAGCAACATAGCAGGATACAAGATCAACTCAAAAAAATCAGTAGCCCTCCTATATACAATAGACAAACAGGCTGAGAAGGAAATCAGAGATACATCACCCTTTACAATAGCCACAAATGATATAAAATACCTTGGGGTTACTGTAACTAAGCAAGTGAAGAACCTATATGACAAAAACATAAGTCCCTGAAAAAAGAAATTGAAGAAGATGTCAGAAAATGGAAAGACCTCCCATGCTCATGGATAGGCAGGATTAACATAGTAGAAATGGCAATCTTACAAAAAGCACTCTACAGATTAAATGCAATCCCCATCAAATTACCAACAGAATTCTTCACAGATTTGGAAAGAATAATACTCAACTTCATATGGAAAAACAAAAAACCACAGGATAGCGAAAAGAATCATGTACAATAAAACAACCTCTGGAGGCATCACAATCCCCAACCTCAAGCTCTACTATAGAGCTACCATAATAAAAACAGCTTGGTACTGGCATAAAAACCAGTGGACCAATGGAATCGAATTGAAGACCTTGACATTAACCCTCATACCTATGAACATGTAATTTTTGACAAAGAAGCCAAAAATGTACAATGGAAAAGAGAAAGCATCTTTAACAAATGGTGGTGGCATAACTGGATGTCAATGTGTAGAAGGCTGCAAACAGATCCATATCTTTCACCATGCACAAAACTTAAGTCCAAGTGGATCAAAGACCTCAACATAAATCCAGTTACTCGGAACCTGATAGAAGAGAAAGTAGGAAGTACTCTTGAACACATTTGCACTGGAGATCACTTTCTAAATACAACACCAGTAGCACAGACACTGAGAGGAAACAACCAATCAATGGGACCTGCTGAAACTGAGAAGCTGTTGTAGAGCAAAGGACACGGTAAACAAGACAAAGTGACAGCCTACAGTATGGGAAAAGGTATTCACCAACCCCACATCTGACAGAGGACTGATATCCAGAATATATAAAGAACTCAAGAAACTAGACATCAAAATGCCCAACAGTCCAATTAAGAAATGGGTAAGAGAATTAAACAGAGAATTCTCAACAGAGGAAGTTCAAATGGCTCAAAGATATTTAAGGAATTGCTCAACATCCCTAATTTTTCAGGAAATGCAAATCAAAACAACTTTGAGATAGCACTTTAAACCTGTCAGAATGGCTAAGATAAAAAACACAGAAGAGAGCTTATGCTGGAGAGGATGTGAAGCAAGAGGAACTCTCCTCTACTGCTGCTGGAAATGCTAGCTTGTACAACCACTTTGGAACTCAATATGGCGCTTCCTTAGAAAACTGGGAATCCATCTCTCCCAAGACCCAGCTATAGGACTCTTGGGCATATACCCAAGGAATGCACAATCATACTACAAGGGCATTTGCTCAGCTATGTTCTTATAAGCTTTGTTCGTAATAGCCAGAACCTGGTAACAACGTAGATGCCCTTCAACTGAAGAATGGATAAAGAAAATATGGTACACATACACAATGGAGTACTAATCTACAGGGAAAAACAATGACATCATGAGGTTTGCAGGCAAATCAATGGATCTAGAAAAAAATCATCCTGAGTGAGGTAACCCAGACTCAAAAAGACTCACATTGTATGTACTCACTCATAGGAGGATACTAGATGTAAAACAAAGATGACTAGACTGCTATACAACTCCAGGGAGGCTACCTAGAAAACAGGACCCTAGGAAATACACAGGGATTGCCCAATGACAGAGAAATGGATGAGATCTACATGAACAGCCTGGACAACAGTGGGAGTAATGAAGGGCAAGTTTGGAGGGAAAGTAAGCTTAGGGGAGCAGGAGATCTCAGCTTGATCAAGAACAGAAAGGGAGAACAAGGAATAACAGACCATGATAAATGATGACCCCATGAGAACAGGAATAGGCAGAATGCTGGAGAGATCCCCAGAAATCCACAGTGATACATCCTCTGTAGACTGCTGGCAATCGTCAAGAGAAAGCCTGATCTGACCTAGTCTCGTGATCAGATGGCCAAACACCCTAACAGTCATGCTGGAACTCTCATCCAATAATTGATGGAAGTGGGTGCAGAGACCCTCAGCCAGGCCCCAGGTTGAGCTCCAGGAGTCCAACTGTGGAGAAAGAGGAGGGACTGTAAGAGTGTGAATTGTTGATACCAAGAATGGAGAGGCACAGGGACAAATACCCAAAGGAATGGAAGCACATGAATTATGAACCAAAGGCTGTGGAGCCCCCAGCTGGATCAGGCCCTCTGGATAAGTGAGACAATTGAATAGCTTGAACTGTTTGGGAGGCATCCAGGCAGTGGGACTGGGACCTGTCCTTAGTGCATGAGCTGGCTGTTTGGAACCTTGGGCTTACACAGGGACACTTTGCTCAGCCTGGAAGGAGGGGATTGAACCTGCCTGTACTGAATCCACCAGGTTTAAATGATTCCCCAGGGGAGTCTTGGCCCTGGAGGAGATGGGAATGGAGGGCAGGGGATGGGAGGAATTTGGGGTTGGTGGTGGGATAGGGGAGGACAGGGGAACCCATGGCTGATGTGTAAAATTAAAACACCAATATTAAAAAAAATCTAAAGAGGAGACCATTGGGAAGAAGAAGTGATTGTAATGGGGAGAAGGCAAGTGTAGCAATGGGATACTCATGACATGAAAACACAAGGGAACAATGGAGTGGACAAAGGAAGGGCGGTCTACAATGAAATGGAATGTGTTAATGAATAAGAACAAAGTGTGCATGATAGTGCCATAATTATGCTAACTTCAATTGACTTTAAAAGTTAAAAGTCATGGTATGGGGAAAGAAAAAGGGAATGAATACAAGAAAACAAGAGAGAAAGTGCAAGAGAACTGTAATCAAGCAAATTTGGGATTTATTTATTTCAAACCTTTCAGTGCTTTAATTATACTTGTTATTATTGGGACAGTCAGTAATTTTAACATCCAGTGTCTCAAGTAATATTTAAATTTTAAGAAATAGCCATGTGGTGGTGGTGCATGCCTTTAATCCCAGCACTCCAGATGCAAAGGCACGTGGATCTCTGTGAGTTTGAGGCCAGCCTGTTCTACACTGTGAATTCTAGGATAGCCAGGGCTACACAGAGCAACCCTGTCTTGAAACCGCCCCCATCAAAAAAGGAAATAGATTTCAGGTAGTGTTAGATTAAAGGACAAGCTCTTTTGATATTGTCAGCTGTATGAATTTTGGTTTAAATTTTCTCCAGTGCATATCATAGATAATCAATTTAGAAAGATACATTTGTACCTTTCACATAGCCAATGACAACAGACCAAGTTGAAATTGTAGACAATAACTACTGTACAAAAGCATTCCCCAAAGAATGAATTAAACATTGAAATGTTAGTTATAATTTTGTTACTAAACCTTGGAGACATTCAAACAAAATGGCAGGAAATGTGGAATTATTTTCTGCAATAACACTTAACACCATTACTATTTTGCACCCAAGTTATACATTGTCCATAAATGGCTAAAGTTCATTTTCAGATAACAAATGCAGACATTTAAGTAAAATTAGCACTTCGTTATTTTGATAAATAGACACTGATAAGATTTAAAACCATGAATGCAAGTAAATGTTGCTATCAATATAGGCAGCCTTCTAAGCTTAATCTTATCAAGGGAACAAATGTGTCACTCAAGATTCAAGAAGATGAAAATGGAGGAACTATTAAAATGAGCTTTAGTTAATTAAATGTAGCATATCAAAAGCTATGTTGGAAACATCAAAGAAGCTATGAACAAAGTTCAAGTAAAGAAGTGGTAGAAAGAGTTCTGAAGTATGCACAGCTAGAATGAAAATCCCTGGAACCATCATTATCATGTTTGTGTACATTCTATGATGGATTTCAGAACATAAGCTGTGGAGTTACACAAATCTTTTAACCAGACTCAATCATGTAAAGGCTGTTTTTAGTTTATACAAAGAGAATAAATACATTAATTACATAAATTATATGAGAAATGGACAGGCAAACAAGATGGTCTATTAAATTTTGCATGTTGACATGGCTCCTTTAAAAATAGTGGTGCTACCAATACTTCTACCATTAATATTAGAACCATGCTGTGCATGTAACTGTCTCCATATTTTTAACTAAACCAATGTTAATAATCTTGTTTTCCTTTCACTGGAGCCTGTACTGAATAATTTCTTGATTTGCCTCTTTGATTCTTATCATCCTTGCCTTTTGAGACAAGCTGAGTATATTTCTGGGTGTAAATCTCCTCTTCAATTTTTTTATTGCAATGTTTTATTCCTGGAATGAAATTGACCATCGCTCATTAAATGTACTCTTTGGTGTAAATAAAAGTGCTGTTTCTGTTTTCTGTGCTTAAATTCTGGTTAGTTTTATATAAATGGACTTTTAACTGTACTAGTTAATTTTCATACAATTTATTATTTATGTACCTATCTTTTGTAGAAAATATTAGAAGTGCTCAAGTGACATTCCAGTAAGTTTAGTTTTAGAGATCCAGTTTCTGTCTTAATAGTAATTCATCATCTCAGCAATAAATGCATGTCTTTGAATTATGATGTTTACATAGGTATCAGCTTAAAGTAAATGAGGAGCTACACCTTTGCAGACCAGGGAAGGCCTTTGGGAATCACCCTGCAAGAAAGTCTCACTTGAGAAAATAAAATCTCAAAATGAAAATGAGCTAAGTCCACAGACATCTCCATGCTAGTTTAAATAGTTATCATTAAGGGAAGAATTGATTGTATTCTCCTCATTACTTATAAATCTCAGAAGATGGGTTGCCTTCCTGTAACATTATCTGCCATAGGTTGACTATGCATCTTCATATAAACCATCTAGAAAGAAATATTTTTGAATGTTAGTTTGCATATGTAAAACAAATAATTCTTAGTCCCAAATATCACTACTGCAGAGAAGAGAAAAGTACAAACAAATAATTTCACTTTCTTATGTTTTCAGCAGCTCTGAGGACTCCAGTTGCCTCAGACAGCACCTATATATTAATAAAATTACCAGAAATTAGTTTGAACTTCCTTTTTATTTTTTTGACTCATCCTAGAATATTCTAGTATCATTCTTATAATTTGTATATGCCTTAGCATCATATAGAATGATGTATACTAATAGTCTGATGCAAATTATACAATTTTAGAGATAGACATATTTAATGAGGAGAGCTGTCAGTTTTAGAGTGTGACCTGGATAGCAGGGCATTTTTCTTTCATTAAGCAGCTATTTATTTATTAACTATTACATTCTAGGTCTTGAGCATCTTGAACCAGATCAAAATGATATTCCTGTATATGCTTTGGCAATAATAGAGCCTTATATGTTTGATGGATGTGTGAATTGCATGGTGGAATTGACCTAAAAACTGCCTGGGAAAGAGAATTTGTATTCTCACACTGTGCTTCTCAATAGACTTATGGATAACTCATTACTGTCATGCAATTTGATGAGCCATGTAATTGGTTAACTTGAAATTGGTGATGGTAAATTTTGTTGTTTGTGATCTAAAGATCAAAGGACTGTTTTTCTATATTTGATTGAATCATTCCATTAAAAGAATTCAGAAGTGCCCTCCTTGCATTTAAAATAGCATAAAACTAACTTAAGAATTGCTTTCAGAGTTGGGCTTTATGATGTCAGGTTTGATCAGTTGACTAAAGCTGTATAACAAGACTAGCATTATCTCAACATGCAATTTCTGAATTTACTAATGCTCTCTCAACTATTGGGTTGGGGTAGTAGGTGAGAGAAGCTTTCAAACTTAAGTACGTCATTATTTTTAATAAGTAAATTCTAAAACAGGAAGCGAAGTATAATATTGTTTTATTATATATTGAGTCTGACTCTATAGTGTAATGCCACTTTGTTCCCTCAAATAAATATATGCTTAATTTCCCCTGAAAATACGAGTTTTGCTTGAGTGATTACAGAATGTGCAACCCTGGTTGTTTCCTACATAGCTATATAGCTCTTGCTTTTTGTTCACAAAATTCTGAATACAACCATATCTCTTAGGTTTTATTCTTTTTCTGTAAGATAACCTGTGTTAAGAGACTATTTTTAAAACCCTTGATCATTTATAGTACCTTATTTAACATTCAAGGCTCATGAAGTTTACTATTTACCATGTTGTAGGATTCAATATTGGTCCACTGGAGAAACAAAGTTCTCTGATTCACAGTTTCTCCAAATTGCTGACTCTCTCTGGTGTAGCTCACCCAGGAACTTTGATTATCTGATGGCATGAATATGACAAAAAGAATAGCTATTCATGACTTTCCTAGTTCTGAAGAGTTCACTTTTTTCTTAGTGCAAAAGCTGCGTGTGCAGGGCTTAGCTGGACTCAGCGGGACATAGCAGGGGAGCAGGGAAGGAGAGAGAGTGAGACCTCAGGCTCCACGCTAATCAGACCTTGATTACTCTTCTTCTTTTCCTTTGTTTCTTTTCTTATATTAACAGAGACATGTTGACAGACAATGACAAACTTATATTGCATTGCTTTGTTGTCAATTTTCTTTCTTCCTAGTCTGATTAAGTCAGTGAAAAATTCATTTTCCTTTAATGAATCTCAGCTTCTCCATCTGGCAAGTTAGAGGACTAGCTGAGTTAAATAAGCTCAACAATCTATTCAAGAGACCTGCTGATTACTTATTATTTAAACTCTTTCCTTCCCTTTTATATTTTGCTGGAGGTATCTCCAGTGTGTTTTCACCACAAGGCATTAGCATTAGTTTTCCATTTCCCTTGAGTGATCATTCTCCAGGCTTGCTTTCTTATTTTCTTCAGGTTTCTGCTTTCATACACAACTTCTAAAATGTCAGTATAATTGTATTGATGCAAATATTCTGGGAAAAGACCTTCAGGTTTCCACTCTTATGGCATTCTCTTTGTATCGTGCTCTTCTTCATGGAACATATCTGCTTCCTGAAAATGTATTACATGATGTCATCTGTTACTATTTACAGCATCATAAGAATGTAATCTCTTTTAAGTGGAGATATTGCTTATTTTGTTTTCACAATCCTTCCAGCTCTTATTTCAGTGCCTGACACATAGGAAATGCTTAAAAAGGTACTTATTTTATGAATAAATGAAATAGCATTTGGAGGCAGACCTGTTTGGCAGTTTGAAGTTCTCCTAATTCTTCAGTGAACAATACCTACAAATTTCTCATCTGTTGTGGATCATTCCAACTCCCCAAAACAAATTCTATTTATTCTTCCTACTCAAACAGATTGTGTCTCTTTAAAGGTACTTCGAGTCTTATGACTGTAATTGATTGAAAGAGAAAGTGAGGGATTCTGAGGACAGGTAAACTTATGAAAAGCACTTGATAGGAATTTAGTATAACATATCAAGAAAACTCCAATTGAAAGCAGAACAATAGTATGGACCAGAAATACACTGTCAAGAGTGACAATATGCTACATGAGTGTGGATACTCAAGGACTCAAATTGTTGTTTGGGGCTTCCTTTCATGGGGTTCAAGAGAAGGATTTGGTTTGCTAAGTAGCATAGTGCAGACATTTTTCTGTTTCAATGCACAGTCTTAGATTATGTAAGCGTTTTCTCACATCACATGTTTGTTCTCACAATGCTTCTGATTTAAACCATATTGTAGACAAGCATAAGATGATAAACAGAAAATTATTTCTAAAACTGCCCTTTTATGAAATAGTTTACTTTAGTGTGCATGTACCTAAAACTAGTTCAGGCTATATTGACATCCTTAACCTCTCACGCAGAATACTGAAATGAAGTGTGATTGAGTAGAGTATTTCTAAGCTTGATCATCATTAAGGGGAGGATAAACTGACTACATTGCTCAAAGCATTAGCAAATAAAGGAGGGCGTGTCTGGCAGTCAAGTGCATTATTAGAAGATGTGTACATACCCCATGCCAAGAAGACTTGTAGTTTGTTAATTCTCTATGCTTTGGTTGCCTCAACCATATATTTTCTCCCTCCCCCTGGTTCAAATTCCTGGGACTATAATTTAGATCGCTTATATTAACTTCCCTACATTTAAGAAACTTTTATACTTTATGCAGCAAGCAGGTTTTAGCAGAATCATGTGCTAGGTATTTATGGATGTCTATTTAAGCTAAAGAGAGACAAATATGTTCTGTGTGCTCATAGCACCTAATCAAAGTTATCACACAAGTTTTGTTTCCTTTAAAAAAAACACCCTTGGTTTGACTATTTCCTGTAGTTTTTCTTTCTTATGTGAAGGATAACACTATTTTCCAGGTGACTGATGTACCTAGAACATAGTTATTGTTCAAGATTTCCCAACTTCACTTACAAACCAGAGATTTTCACCTAGTGTGCACTTCCATTACCATCTATACCCAGCAAGAGAAACATAATCTGAACACACATTAATAAGCCACCTAGCCATCAGAAGTGTGTCTTTCCAGCATTCCTCCCGTTTATTATTGAAGGATTGCAATGTTAAGCTTGATATTGATATTCCCATGTAACTCTCTCATTTATTTCTAGGTCAGGATTCAGTGAATGTCTAGATTGTTTCATTCCACCTACTATTGATCAATTTGTGCAGTTTTTAAAAGCTTACAAATCAGTGGCTCATTTTCTTTTCTTCTTTCTCAAAAATATTAAATAGTACCCACAAACAATTAATATAAGAGTCACATGTGGTTTTACGTCAGGAAAGGTGAAATTATAGTTTGCAAACAATACATTGGTAAGTGTTCAAATACTTCATGATTGTATAAGTATAAACACAGGGTACATCTAAATCAATTCATGAAAACCTGAAAGTTTTTAATCAATCTGTAAAACACAGACAGCTGTAGTCTTCAAGTGACAGTGATATGGGCAGCAGTTTGCAATTACATAATTGTGTGAATACCATGATTATAGTTTTAACTTAGTTTTTGACATTTATTGTGACAATCATTAATAAAGGCTAAAATTAGGTTTCAAAGTCTGAGCTATAAACAATAATTTTCTATTCATTTCTTAGGATCCTCTAAATTCTTTATCTTTTACATTTTATTTATTTGTTTAGTGTGTGTGTGTGTGTGTGTGTGTGTGTGTGTGTGTGTACACATGTGCACACACATGCTTAAAGAACTTTGGGAAAATACAACAAATTGATGTTTCCCCAAACTGACAGCTATATCAACTTAGCTTGCAAATTATTATATTTAATTGTAAAGGCTTTTTTTATAAATAAGAATTTTCATTTTGAAATCCTATAAGAAAATTAAATTATATTGATATCTATTTTTATTATATGCTAATGCTAAAATATGAAAGCATATGTTCTCATCCTGGTAGCAGTTGGAAAATTTTACTCATTTATTTTATTTTATGTTTTTGCAAAGTAAACACAAATTGCAAAAGGATTCCCAAGACTAAGAGAGGCTCCAAAAGAGGAGTACCTGGTTTTGATTATTTAAAACACCAAGTGCACGCATTAAAATAGAATACATAATTATATCAAGGCAATGACTGATACATGACCTTGAATAATACATTGCAGAAAATGCTAAGCTTTCTAGCATTTCCATCTCATTTAATGTTGGTAACGTAGTGAAGAACATATCATTTGTTTATCCATGTTTAAAATTAAGAATCTGAGATCTCACAAAATTCAAAACCTTGCACAATCACAAAGAAATTGAAATAAAAATAATAGAATTTGTGGTTTTATAAACTGACTTTGAAGTCTGGACTTCTCATCATGTATTGAGTTGTAGAGTTCATATCTTAAAGTCTCCTGTCTTTCCATTTAAATATACTGAGCTGAATTCACTTGTGTAATCTTTTGTCAATCTTTAATAATATCTCTGTGTAGAGGCAACTCCAAGCTCTGCCCCCTGCTTCAAGGCTGCACAAAGTGTCCCATCATAGGCAGTGGCCTCCAAAAAGACCTCTCATGCACCAGGGATGGATTATGATCCTACCACAAGGGGGCCTCCCAAGCAGATCAAATTACACAACTGTCTTTCAGAGGGCCTAGTCCAGTCCCATGCAGGCTCCACAGCCATTGATCCAACTTTCATGAGTTCCCACTAGTTTGGTTTGGTCGTCTCTGCAGTTTTACCCATCATGATCCACTGATGCACTTGCTCATAGAATCTCCTCTTCTTTCTCTTTGACTGGACTCTTGGATCTTGACCTGGTGTTTGGCTGTGGATCTCTGCATCTGCTTTCCATCAGTCATTGGAGAGAGGCTCTATGATGACAGTTAGGGTATTCACCGATCTGATCACTGGAGCAAGCCAGTTCAGTTCAGGCACCCTCTCCAATTTTTCGTAGTCCAACCTAGGATCTTCTTGCCTTGCCTTTGGGGGAGTGGGTGGTGGGATGGGAGGGGTAGCCTCGGGGTGGGAGGAGGGAAGAAGGGGATCTTTGATTGGTGTGTAAAATGAATGAAAAATTTTTCTTAATAAAAACTTAGCAAAGAAAATAAATATAAATAAATAAATAACCACTATATTAAAAAATTAATATCTCTGTGTTAGTTATTTCCCTGGTTGTGACAAAATTCCCAACATAAACAACTTAAAGGGAGAAGATTCTCATGGTTCAGGAATGCAGTCAATCATGACAGAGAAGGCATTGTGGCTGAAACTAGCTCTGTAGTAGCAGGAGCCAGAAGCAGCTTGTTTACATGGTTCAAGATCACTGGGGCTGGAAGTGAGCAGGCTATAAGCCACTAGGTGTGCCCAGTGGCACACTACTCCATGAGCCACACACCACCTTCCAAAGATTTTATAACTCCAAAAATAATAACACCCATTTGGCAGAGAATGTTTAAACATCTGAGCCTGCGTGGACATTTCACATTAGAACCATTACAAGCACCAAGAACAGAAAATAACAAAACAAACAATAAATATATAATAAAAAGTATTAACAAGCTCTAGGTCTGTTTCTTTGAAAATGACTAATAAAAGGTGTCAATTTCTACCAAATCCTAACATACAAAGTATTATGATCTGTCTCACACCCCCCACAGTTTAATGTTTACACTCAATGACCATGGAGGAAGTATTCATTCAAGTGACAATTTTAGGAGTTTATGGGATTAATGATTATAAAGAATTTGGAAAAAAGTTATGTTCTTGGTCTTCTGCCCTTCTGTCACGAGAGGATATAATAGCCAAGGAACCATATCAGAAATAAAGAGCAACCCTCATAATTGAATCTGCTAGTTCCTGATCTGTGATTTCCACTTCAGGGTAGTGACAAATTTCTGTTCTTGAAACATTATACAATCTCATGTTTAGATTAAAGTAGGAGGCTTAGACAAGATACTTGGTGGCTGAGATATTTACTTCTTAGCTATGTTGTCAACACAAATCCATATCCAAATATCATACATAAGAATGTATATGGCAAGAAATTTGTGGCAAACTCATACTGGAAATAATTATCCAAAGGAGCAGAAATGCTTAAGATACTATTGTATGAAGAAGAAACTATTAGAACTACATATAAAATTAGAGATGAATTTTATTGAATTAGAGAAGCTAGATAAAAGAAGTACAAAATGCACACAATTTCCTATATATTTTTAAAATAAGAAGATTGGGGGCTTGGGTCAATGATAGACCAATTTGCTGTAGGTTCATCCCCATTCCAGATAAACAATGAAACAAGTAAAGACCATAAAAGAGGTAAATTTTAACCTATGATATTACATTTTCAAGTATTGTTTTCATTTTTCCCAATGAGTTTAGGTAGGCTTAGAAATGTAATGACATACTTATTTTGACTCTTAATGATTATTGTACAAACTTATTTGCTTTGCAATAATTCAGCAGACACTTTGCTGATGTGATCTTTCCAGGGTATTATGTTCAAATAACATTTAAAATTAAATGTATCAAAGCTGAAACTACCTTCTTACTTTTCATTTCTCCAATGGATTGTAACTCTAACTTAAATGGATGTTTTTGATTGGTTGTCTCCCCAATCAATTTCTGTTAAATCTACAAATACACAATATGTCTGGGACCATCTAGTACTTTACCATTTCTTACTTTTCTGCCACTCTTGCTTAGGTAGTAGAAGTGGCTTTTTTCTAACTTGTCCCCTTGCATTATGGTTTTTGCACTTTCCAAGCCTCTTTTCTATAGTGCAGTTCAAACTAATTTGCAAGAGCACAACTGACAAAAGTTTTTTGTTTTTTGTTGTTTTTTTTTTTTTTTTGGTTTTTCGAGACAGGGTTTCTCTGTGTAGCTTTGTGCCTTTCCTTCAACTCACTTTGGAGACCAGGCTGGCCTTGAATTTACAGAGATCTGCCTGCCTCTGCCTCCCGAGTGCTGGGATTACAGGCGTGCACCACCACCGCTCAGTCCAAAACTTTTTATTTCTACCACAATTTCTCTCAATGCAGTCTGTTGACCATATGGGACTCATAAAATGCTTTAATAGTCATGTTCCTGTATTTTTTACCAGTCTTAGCTTCCTCTATTTAGCATTTATCCCTTGTTCTGAGCAAATGCTTGCAGGAGGTTCTCCAACCATAGTATATAATCTATCACCACTAAAATATGTTGGGTCTTTCTTCAAAATGTCATAATTTCTACCACAAAAAGCTAAAGCTATAAAGCAATAAAACAGTAGGCGACAATATCTTTGAAAAATGATGCTAAAAATGTTGTGAAGTGGCTTTTCCACTCCATTACCTTTTTCTCTGTGTGGTTTGTAGCTTAATATTGCTGTTAATAAATATGGATAGTTTATTCCTCAGTTTGAAACCAATTTCCTCTGGAAATTTGTAGTTATGTTCTACAGAGTGAGATCCAGGAAAGGTGCAAAGCTTCACAGAGAAACCCTGTCTCGAAAAACCAAAAAAAAAAAAAAAAAAAAAAGAAAGAAAATCTCTAAGATATACTTATAATTCAAATTATTTTTGGAGCCAAGTATGAGTGACAATAGCCTAAAATGTAAATTTAGGTTAATTTTGTTCCGATTTCATAAAGTTTTCATTGTTACAGAGCAAATAATGATCATATATGCAGACTCTTTAAAACTTAGTGGAAATACCAACTATGCAGGTCAAAGCACGGTGGAGGAGTGTCTAGCAGAGGCATCAGCATTCTAGTTGATGGTTTTCTCAACGTTTAGTTGGCATCACTCAGGGGTCTGTTGATAGATCTCATGATGATAGTTACAAAGAGGTTGTGTTAGACACAGAGGCAGGAGGCTGACTCTCAGTAGTGGTACAGATATCCAGCCCAATTGTTTGTTTGTAGCTCTCCAACATTCTAACTCTCTACAATCAGGAAATTCAGATAAGTATGTCAGCCTCTTTGCATCTTGAACAAAGATGTGGCTGTTTTCTAGCAACTTCATCCTATAAAATATGCTATAAAACAAGTTATATATGTAGAAAAAACATTTCTAAAAATATGAATGACTTGATATCTGAGAATGAGAACATAGATTTGACATGCTAGCTTAAAGTTTTTACATTATGTTTCACTCTAGTGCAACAGTCCTTTTTCAAATGGACAAGGCCTCTTCAGAAGACATGAATTTTATTATAAAAGATAGGCTAATTGTGATCTGCTTACTAACTAATACCAGGGAAGTGACTTCATCTTTGGTTTCATTTTCCTCATGCATAAATACAGATTAAATGCATGCAAATGATGATGAGGAGTGCATAAAAATGCTTGTGATAGAGACACATGTACAGTAGTCATTTACTCTATTCTCATAGTACTGTTTTTATTTTTTTATTTAAAAGTTTTTTTTTTCATTTTACATACCAACCACAGTTTCCCCTACCTCCCCTCCTCCTGCTACCCCTCACCCTCTCCTCAACCCCCGTCCACTTCTTTGAGAGGGTAAGGCTTCCCATGTGGACTCAAAAAGTCTAGCATGTCAAGTGGAGGCAGGCCCAAGCCCCTACACCTTACCCCGAGGCTGAGCAAGGTATCTCTCCATAGGGAATGGGCTCCACAAACCCAGTTCATGCACTAGGGCTGGTATTATTGCCTGTGATCACACTAACTGCCCAAGTCACACAACTATCACCCACATTCAGAAGGCCTAGTTCAGTCCCATGCAGGTTCCCCAGCTGTCAGTCAGTAAGCTCATACTAGCTCAGGTCAGCTGCCTCTGTGGGTTTCCCCATCATGATCTCGACCCCTTTTGCTCATATGAACCCTATTCTCTCTCTTCGACTGGGCTTCAGGAGCTCAGCCCAGTGTGTAGCTGTGGATCTCTTGCATCTACCTCCATCAGTTACTGGATGAAGGTTCTATGATGACCATTTGTGTAGTTATCAATCTGAATACAGGGGAAAGCCAGTTCAGACACCTTCTCCACTAATGCTAGGAGTCTTAGCTAGGGTCATCCTTGTGGATTCCTGGGAATTTCTCCAGCACTAAGTTTCTCCCTAAACCCATAATGGCTCTATCAATATATCTCTTTCCTTGCTCTCTCTCTCTCTATTCCTTCCCAAGTTGGCCATCCCATTCTATCAGGTTCTCATCTCCCATCATCTCCCTCTCTCCTCCTCTTCCCACTTCCCAGTTTACCCAGGAGAACTTATCTCTTTCTCCTCCCAAGGACTATCCATACATATCCCTCTGAGAGTTCTCCTTGTTACCTAGCTTCTCTGGGTTTGTGGATTATAGCCTGGTTATGCTTTGCTTTGCATCTTATATCCACTTATAAGTGAGTAATGGAGTACAGATTGAAACAAGGAATTGATCAAAATCCTTAGCTATCAAGGAAATAAATGCAAATCAAAACAACTCTGAGATATGATCTTACATCTGTCAGAATGGCTAAGATAACACTGGTAACAGCTTATGTTGGTGAGGATGTGGAGAAAGGGGAACATTCCTCTACTGTTGGTAGGAGTACAACTTGTACAGGCACTCTGGGAATCAGTATGTTTTTTTTCTCAGAAAATTGGGAATCAGTCTACCTCAAGACTCAGCAATACCACTCTTGGGCATTATACCCAAGGAATGCTCAATCATACCACAAGGACACATGCTCAACTATGTTCATAGCAGCATTATTCATAATAGCCAGAACCTGGAAACAACCTGGATGCCCCTCAACCACAGAATGAATGAGGAATATGTGGTACATTTACACAATGGAGTATTACTTAGTTGTAAAAAAAATGACATCATGAAATTTGCAGGCAAATGGATGGAACTAGAAAAAAATCATTCTGATTGAGGTAACCCAGGCCCAGAAAGTACTGTTGTTTTTCACGTTATTGAAATTCATATTATAGATCAAAACTCAAAAGAATATAGTAGTTTAAAACCTGAGCTTTGTAGCTAGATTCTACTTCTGCTTGTTCTAATATGACTCTGAAAAGTTTATATGTTAAAGCGCTGGTCTTCAACTGATGGTGTTATGGGGAACAGATAGGACCTTTAAAGAGGCATTGGAAAGAAGGTAGGTCATTGGGGGCTGGCACTGAGACTCTGGATCCTCCTCTTTCTCTGATTCTCAGAGGACATGAAGTAAGCAGTGTTACTTCTTTCCACTCCACCTGCTTCTTTGCAGTCACAGAGTGCTGGGTTCAAGTGATCATAGACTAGAATGTATGAATCTATGAGGCATTTTGCCACAGTGACCTAGAACTGTGAAATACATTGTTGAAAATACACTGTGTGTCATATCTTCTCCTTAAGTATCTAATTCTTTTCTGAAAATATGTACAACTTGAGTTTTTACACACATGGTGATGGTGAGATCTGTGCTACAAAAACTAAAATGAGAGCTCCCATTTTGTGTCTGCTAAGTGATTATGTAATAACAAAAATTAGCTGTTTCCATAAGTGTTATTACTAATAATGGAACTGTGGTGAAAAGACAAAGTAATAATAACAGCAATTCCATGTGAGATAATAGATGACTGCCAGTTTATTCTTCCAAGAAAGGAAATGTAAGTTTATTTCAAACATTTTAGTATCACCTAACTCTTTGACCTAAGTTCTCTACTTTTAGGGTATAATTCACACAAAACCTAGGTTGCTACATGCTTGGCCTAAAATCTACAAATGTCCAAGATGTCTGTTGTCCAGGAAGAATATTAGGTAGCATCTCTGTACACTGTGTCTGAAATAGTCAGAAGTGTGTGTGTGTGTGTGTGTGTGTGTGTGTGTTTGTGTGTGTGGTGTATGCATGCACGTGTGTGCATGTGTGCTCAGAGGATAGAGAAAGATGTCTGATGTCTTCTCTATCATTCTCCATCTTATTGCCTTGAGATATGGTCTTTAATTGAACAATAAGCTTGATCTTACAGCTAGGATGGCTGACCAGAGAATTCTCAAGATCTGCCTATCTCTCTGTCAATTATGGTGTTGTAGGATGCACAACCATGTCTTATTTTTCATATGAGTACTGGGGATTCAAACTCAGGTCCACACTGTTGAATATTGACTAATTTTTCTCACTGAGCCATTTTTTCAGCCCCTAGAAAAGTGTTTCTTTCTGATTCTTTTTCTATGTTTCTTTTTAGGAACATTTCATAGTTCATATGAAAGGATAGATAGTATGAGATCAGCATAATGTTATGGCACAAAACAGCATATAGTATAAGTTTTCTTGTGGTCTTGGTAGATGAAATAGAAGTACTAGATGTTGATGAGTCCAAAATTATTCTTTTTCTTTCTTCAGCTGAAGATTACATTGTAGAACATACTTCTTGGGGAGGTATGTGTATATATTTCAGTAAGCAGTGAGGTTTTTTGTGGGCAGAATCAACCTGATGACACCACTATGTACTGGAAGTGGCCTCTGATGTTGCCTTTGTTTAGGATCCCAATAGTGAAAGCTGACACAACACTCATGATAATCCTAGAGAGCTTTGTCCGTTCTTTTTCAGATGGTATAAAATGATCCTTTGTCTCTGTGGCAGATGACCTCATTTTTCTATTTAGGCAGTGGCACTACTTAAATTTGTACTTTTCATATTCAAGTTTACATTACCATTTTCATTAACATGATGTTCAGATAATATATAAAGATACATTAACCTAGGACATTAGGTTTGTCTGCTAACTTGTCAGAGCACAGGAGTCTCTTCACAACAACACAGGTGGTTGGAGCTACAACACTTTCAGCAGGTTCTAAGTCCAATTCATGAAGTCACAGAGATGTGGATTTTGTGAATCAGCCCTGGGAGCAGTCTTAAGAACAGATGGTATTGGCTAAGCAATTGAAGCAACCCTGGATGTGCAGCTGGTCTGCCATTATATCACATGTGATGGTCTGTGAGCAGAGTATTATGAAGAAAAATGTGTTCACAGGGCCAATGTAACAGCTGAAGCTCATTTAGACTCTGAAATGACCACAATCAGTTACCAGCCCCAGGGTGCCAATCTAACAACAGATATAGGTTGTACTAATCTTTGCTTCCAGAAAATACATGCTCAAAGTAAATCTGGGACATCACTGTGCTAGTTACCTGTCTGGGTGAGGCACACCTTTTTTAAATGGTGCTTCTCAATAATTCTGTTTGTCATCAGTGTTTTGATCTTAGCCATTCTGACAGGTATAAGATCATATCTCAGAGTCATTTTGATTTTCATTTCCCTGATGACTAAGGACTTTGAGCAATTCTTTAAGTATATTTTGGCCATTTGAGATTCTTCTGTTGAGAATTCTCTGTTTAGATCTATACCTCATTTTTAATTGGATTATTTAGTATTTTGATGTGGTGGTATTGTATTCCCTAAAATTTTGTGCACCATAATAAATTTGTCTGGGGTCAGAGAAAAGACAGCCACTAGATACAGAGGCTAGAAAATGGTGGCACTCACGCCTTTAATCCTAGCATTTCAGAGACAAAAATCCCTCTGGATCTCTGGGAGTTCAAGGCCACACTGGAAACAGCCAGACATGGTGACACATGTCTTTAATCCCAAGAAGTGAGCCTTTAATCCCAGAGCGTGATGGCAAAACCAGAAAGATACATAAGGCGTGAAGACCAGAAACTAGAAGCATTTGGCTGGTTAAGCTTTTAGGCTTCTAGCAGCAGTTCAACTGAGATCCATTTGGATATGAAGACTGAGAGGCTTCTAATCTGAGGAAACAGAATCAGCTGAGGAATTGGCAAGGTGTGGTAGCTGTGGCTTGTTCTGCTTCTCTGATCTTCCAGCATTCACCCCAATACCTGGCTTCATGTTTGATTTTATTAATAAGAACTTTTAAGATTCCTACTACATTTTGATGTCTAGTTTCTTTATATATATATATATATATATATATATATATATATATATATATATATATATATATATATAGTTTTGGAGATCAACTCTCTGTCAGATGTATGGTTAGTAAAGATCTTTGCCCATTCTGTAAGCTGCTGTTTTGTCTTATTTATGGTGTCCTTTGACTTACAGAAGCTTCTCAGTTTCAGGAGGTACCATTTATCAATTGTTCTCAGTGTCTGTGCTACTGGTGTTATATTTAGGAAGTGGTCTCCTGTGCCAATGTATTCAAGACTACTTCCTGCTTTCTCCTCTATTATGTTCAGTGTAACATAATTTATGGTAAGGTCTTTGATCCACTTGGACTTGAGTTTTGCGCAGGGTGATAGATACAATCTATTTACATTCTTCTACATGCTGATATCAAGTTATGCCAGCACCATTTGTTGAAGATGTTTTATTTCCCCATTGTATAATTTTGGCTTTTTGTCAAATATCAAGTGTTCATAGGTGTGTGGATTAATGTCAGGGTCTTCGATTTGATTCCTTTGATCCACATGTCTGTTTCTATGCCAATACCAATTTGTTTTTGTAACTATAGCTCTATATATAGTATAGCTTGAAGTCAGGGATGGTTATGCCTCTGGAGCTTCCTTTATTGTACAGGATTGTTTTGGGATATTATGGTTTTTTTTTCCAGATGAAGTTGAGTATTGTTCTTTCAAAATCTGTGAAGAATTGTGTTGGGATTTTGATGGGGATTGCATTGAACCTATGGATTGCTTTTGGTAAGATCTCCATTTTCACTATGTTGATCCTGCCTATCCAAGAACATAGGAGACCTTTCCATTCTCTGATATCTTCTTAATTTCTTTCTTCAAAGACTTAAAGTTCTTGTCATATAGGTCTTTCATTTGTTTGGTTAGAGTTACCCCAAGATGTTTCATGTTATTTGTGCCTATTGTAAAGGGTGATGTTTCCCTGATTTCTTTCATTTTTTTATTTCCTGAGTAAATTGGGAGTGGGGCAGGAGAGGAAGCAAGGGGAGGTGGCAAGAGAACATGAGGGGCAGGATGGTAAAGTTGGGGGAGGGAGAGAGAGAGAGAGAGAGAGAGAGAGAGAGCGCAATGAAAGGGATATCTTGATAGAGAGAGCCATTATAGAGTTAGGGAGAAACCTGGTGCTAGAGAAATTCCCAGGAATCCAGAAGGATGACCGTAGCTAAGACTCCAAGCAATAGTGTAGAGGGTCTCTGAACTGGCCTTCCCCTGTAGTCAGATTGATGACTACCCTAATTGTCATCATAGAACCTTCATCCAGTAATTGATGAAGCAGATGCAGAGATTCACAATTAAGGACTGGGTGGAGCTCCTGGAGGAGTCCAGTCGAAGAGAGGGAGAAGGGATCATATGAGTAAAAGGGTCAAGATCATGATAGGGAAAAACCAAAAGAGACACCTTCCTAAGCTAGTTGGAGCTCACTGACTCTGGATTGACAGCTGGGCAACTTGCATGGGACTGACCTAGGACCTCTGAAAGTGGGTGACAGTTGAGTGACTTGGGCAGTTTTGGGGGCCACAAACAGGGACCAGGATGTATCCATAGTGCATTAACTGGGTTTTTGGAACCCATTCCCTATGGATGTTGTTGGAGAGCTTCTCTCCAGTTGCCACCAAGCCCTGTTAGTCCAACAATCCATTTGTAAAATAAACATACAGACATTTATATTATTTAAATTTCTTGGCCATTAGCTCAGGCCTACCATTGTCTAGCTCTTACTCTTATATTTAGCCCATTTCTATTAATCTATACTTTGCCACATGGCTTGTGGCTTACCATTACCTTATCTCTTTCTTGTCATGGCAGAGGCTGCAGTATCCCCCTGCCCCAGCCCTCACTTTCCAGAATTCTCCTCCTCCCTGTCCCACCTACCCTATACTTCCTGTCTGGCTACTGGCCAATCAGCACCTTATTTTAACCAATCAGATCAACACACCTGACATACAGAACATCCCACAGCAGAGGAGGGATTTGGTCCTGCCTCAAAATAATTCTCTTTGTTAAGTGGTAATAGGGCAGGTATATCACTGCTATATTAAGGATAGAGATACCAAAGATTCTGTGCACATATATGTATATGAAGTTTTAATTTACATTCCTAACACAGTGCTTTTTGTTTTATTTTTGTTTTTGTTTTTTGAGACAGGGTTTCTCTGCTTAGTTTTGGTGCTTTTCCTGGAACTCGCTCTGTAGACCAGGCTGGCCTCGAACTCACAGAGTTTCACCTCGCTCTGCCTCCCAATTGCTGGGATTAAAGGTGTGCACCACCACCACTGCCTGGCAAAATGGTGCTCTTAAAACCCTTCAAATTACTTGAGTGATGATAATTTCTGTTGTTAGACTTAATCAGTTCCCTACAAGCTTCTAGGGAGGGCAAAGGGCTTAGAAACTGAGTCAATAACTAATGTTCAATGAAATCATCAATTATACTTATGTCATTGAATCTAAAAATCCAAAGCTATGAGGTCCATACAGCTTCTGGTTTGGTGAACACATGAAGATGCTAGTAGGGTAGCATCCCTGGAGAGAACATAGTGTCCCTGTACCTTTCCCTGTATAACTTACCATAGTCAACTTGTAACATTTTACAAATCCTGGGCTGTATATTTTGTCATAAATAAGTCATAGTGAGGTACATGTGTTACAGATAATTGTTTCAGAATAGGTTATACAATCCTGAATTTTTGCCTTTATAAACTCTATGCATAAGACTATGTAGTATCAGGCCAGACAAAACTTCAGCATGCAGAGGGTAGGTGATCACAAAGTCCTACTCCTATCAAAATAGCCACTTGGAGTTTTTAGCTTCTGAAAGGGGAGTCAGTTTTCTTTATGGTTATGTCCCCTGCTGTGTAGACAGCATCCATTGGAGGCCATATATTTAAGAGTGTTTGTACAGTGCAATCTGAACTTAGTGTGTTAACAAAAAGAAAAAGAAGAAAAGGAGGAGAGGTAGGAGGTAGCACAAACTTGTGGTGCAGAAAAAGCGTGTATGTGTAGAATATTCCCTTTTCAAGTCAAAATCCTACTTCTATTCATATTACCCCAGATGTCTCTTCTTTCCTTGGCCCTCACACCCTAGCTCTATACGTGTCCATTTTGTTATTGGATGCTATATCATTAATATAACTACTTTTATCAACTCTTTGCTTCCTGTTAAGCATTCTTCATACAGAGATACCTAAATTCCATAGATCTACATACCAATCTCTCAGCATATTCCAGTTGTGATTGTGTCTAATTGTTTGTTTAATGCTCTTTTACTGAGACATTTCCTACCACTTGTATCCATTAAAGCAAATTATCAAATGACCCATTATGTCAGAGCCTAATATGACACTAAGGTATGAATGTCTGTGTTTCTTCAGCATTTACATGCTGGGACTTAATATTTAATATGATAATATAAGGATGTAGGCCTTGGGGAAGTGATTAAATCATAAAACTTCCCCATCATGAAAAGTATTAATGCCCTTATAAGTGAGGTCTCCAACACCTTCTGAGATGTGAGACCACACTCTTCAGCTTTACTGAAATATGAAGATGCAACAACAATGTGTTATCATTGAAGTAGATGTTGAAATGTGACCAGATAATGAATTTTCAGATACTCTAGCCTCCAGGAGTATGAGCATTCAATTTCTATTGTTCATAATGTACTTGATCTCAGGTATTTTTGTTATACCAACCTGAATGTACTAAAACATAGGATTAATTTAAAACTTAAGTTTGGTCTCGGTATTGATGTTTTCCAAGTAAGATATAATTCAGGTTTGAAAATGTAATATAGCCAGTATTGTGGCTTTAAATTTCTGCATTATTTCTGAAGACTTGTCTCCCAAGGGTTTGTATTTATATACAGTTCAATACATATAATTACTCTTTTTTCAAGAAATGTGTTTTACTGCTGACATTGGATCTATATTGGATATAGTTTTCTCTGAATAGTACAGCTACTCTATTTCCCAAATTCAATTATCATATTTGATTATAATTTATTCCCCAAAGTTTAAAACTTTATATTTAGTAAGGAAATCAATACTACATAAAAATAAAGAACAAGAGAGGATTATAGGCCTGCTGCAAATAGGGAAAATATGAAAAATAATGTGGACTATAAAGAAATCTATAATTTTGGAGTAAGAATTCCTTGGAACTATGAATAACTTCTTGTAGGTTAAACCTATGTATGAATGGTAAGGAAAGTTTTAGTAGAATGTCTGCATAACATGTATGAAGTTCTCGATTCCATTTCTCCCACTGAAAGTAAAGTAAATTACAACACTATATGCACTAACAGCGTAATTTCTTCTCTCTATTCCTGTTGTCTTCACATAGGAAATCAAGACCTCTCATGCCTCTTCACAAAGACAATGATAGTTTTGATTGTCAGTTTGACACAATCCAGACTCCTGGGGGGTGTGCCTGGGAGGAATTTTCTTCATTGGATGAACTGAGTTAGGAAGATACACAGAATATGGGTGGGTACCATGTTGTTCTAGACCTTAATGAGTGTTTGAAAAATAGAATTCCAACCAAAAAATAATCTTCTAATTTTGTTTCAAATTGATTTTTTTCTATTTAATAATTTATTATTTTGAGATCCTCATACATCCCTTCATTTTCCTGTCCAACTCATCCCTTTCATCATTTTGTAATCTGGATTCTAAATTAAATGATAAAGACCAGATGAGCACTGGCATATATATGCAAGCATTTATTCTCTCTGCTTGCTTTCTTTCTTTCTTTCTTTCTTTCTTTCTTTCTTTCTTTCTTTCTCTCTCTCTCTCTCTCTCTCTCTCTCTCTCTCTCTCTCTCTCTCTCTCTCTCTTTCTTTTTTATTTTTGGTTTTTTTGAAACAGTGTTTCTCTGTGTAGCTTAGGAGCCTTTTCCTGGGACTCAATCTGTAGCCCAGGCTGGCCTCAATCTCATAGAGAACAGCCTGCCTCTGCTTCCTGAGTGCTGGGATTAAAGGCATGTACCACCACTGCCTGGCTTCACTCTGTTCTTGATTGTGGATATGACTAGCTGCTTCAAGTCCTTACCTTGTCTTCCTTGTAATGATAGCATGTATCTTGGAATTGAGGACTAAAATAAACCTTCTCCCCTACATTGTTTGTTAATCATAATAACAGAAACTAGAAGAGATGATAGGATAGAACCATGGTATTTTTTTCTTTTATTATTATTATTATATTTGTGTTTTAATTTTAAACATCAGCCATGGGTTCCCCTGTCCTCCCCCCTCCTGCCCACAGTCCCACCTTCCCCCGAGGTCCTCCCCTCCATTCCCATCTCCTCTGGGCCAAGACTCTTCTGGGGATTCATTTAAACCTGGTGAATTCAGTACAGGCAGGTCCAGGCTGAGCAAAGTGTCCCTGTGTCAGCCCAAGGTTCCAAACAGCCAGCTCATGCACTAAGGACAGGTCCCGGTCTCACAACATGGATGCCTCCCAAACAGCTCAAGCTATTCAATTGTCTCACTTATCCAGAGGGCCTGATCCAGCTGGGGGCTCCACAGCCTTTGGTTCATAATTCATGTGCTTCCATTCATTTGGTTATTTGTCCCTGTGCTTTTCCAATCTTGGTCTCAACAATTCACACTCTTACATTCCCTCCTCTTTCTTGGCAATTGGATACCTGGAGCTCCACCTGGGGCCTGGCTGAGGATCTCTGCATCCACTTCCATCAGTTATTGGATGAGAGTTCCAGCACAACAGTTAGGGTGTTTGGCCATCTGATCACCAGAGTAGGTCAGATCAGGCTTTCACTCCACACTTGCCAGCAGTCTACAGAGGATGTATCATTGTGGATTTGTGGGGACCTGTCCAGCATTCTGCCTATTCCTGTTCTCATGTGGTCTTCATTTATCATGGTCTGTTATTCCTTGTTCTCCCTTTCTGTTCTTGATCCAGCTGAGAACTCCTGCTACCCTAAGCTTTCTTTCCCTCAAACCTTCCCCTTCATTGCTCCCACTATTGTCCAGGTTGTTCATGTAGATCTCATCCATTTCTCTCTCATTTGGTGATCTCTGTGTCTTTCCTAGGGTCCCATTTTCTAGGTAGCCTCCCTGGAGTTGTATAGCAGTCTAGTCATCTTTGTTTTACAACTAGTATCCTCCTATGAGTGAGTACATACCATGTTTGTCCTTCTGAGTGTGGGTTACCTCACTCAGGATGATTTTTTTCTAGATCCATCCATTTGCCAGCAAACCTCATGATGTCATTGTTTTTCTCTGCTGAGTAGTACTCCATTGTGTATATGTACCATATTTTCTTTATCCGTTCTTTAGATGAAGGGCATCTAGGTAGTTTCCAGGTTCTGGCTATTACAAACAATTCTGATATGAACATACCTGAGCAAATGCCCTTGTGGTATGATTGAGCATTCATTGGGTATATGCCCAAGAATGCTACAGCTGGGTCTTGGGGGAGAGGGATTCCCAATTTTCTAAGGAAGTGCCATATTGATTTGCAAAGTGGCTGTACAAGCTAGCATTCCCACCAGCAGTGGAGGAGAGTTCCCCTTGCTTCACATCCTCTCCAGCATAAGCTGTCTTCTGTGTTTTTTATCTTAGCCATTCTGACAGGTGTAAGGTGCTATCTCAGAGTCATTTTGATTTGCATTTCCTGGATAATTAGGGATGTTGAGCAATTCCTTACGTGTCTTTCAGCCATTTGAACTTCCTGTGTGGAGAATTCTCTGTTTAGTTCTATAGCCCATTTCTTAATTGGACTGTTGGGCCTTTTGATGTCTAATTTCTTGAGTTCTTTATATATTCTGGATATCAGCCCTCTGTCAGATGTGGGGTTGGTGAAGACCTTTTCCCATTCTGTAGGCTGTCGCTTTGTCTTGTTGACCATGTCCTTTGCTCTACAAAAGCTTCTCAGTTTCAACAGGTCCCATTGATTGATTGTTTCAGTGTCTGTGCTACTGGTGTTATATTTAGAAAGTGATCTTCAGAGCCAATGTGTTAAAGACTTCTTCCTCCTTTCTCTTCTATCAGGTTCAGAGTAACTGGATTTATGTTGAGGTCTTTGATCCACTGGTATTTAAGTTTTGTGCACGGTGACAGATATGGATCTATTTGCAGCCTTCTACACATTGACATCCAGTTATTGCCAGCACCATTTGTTGAAGATGCTTTCTTTTTTCCATTGTACATTTTTGGCTTCTTTATCAAAAATTATATGTTCATAGGTGTACGGGTTAATGTCAGGGTCTTCAGTTCGATTCCATTGGTCCACATGTCGGTTTTTATGCCAGTACCAAGCTGTTTTTATTATGGTAGCTCTATAGTAGAGCTTGAGGTCGGGGATTGTGATGCCTCCAGAGGTTGTTTCATTGTACAGGATTCTTTTGGCTATCCTGGGTTTTTTTGTTTTACCATATGAAGTTGAGTATTATTCTTTCCAGATCTGTGAAGAATTCTGTTGGTAATTTGATGGGGATTGCATTGAATCTGTAGATTGCTTTTGGTAAGATCGCCGTTTTTACTATGTTAATCCTGCCAATCCATGAGCATGGGAGAGCTTTCCATTTTCTGACATCTTCAATTTCTTTTTTCAGGGACTTAAAGTTCTTGTCATATAGGTCCTTCACATCCTTAGTTAGAGTAACCCCAAGGTATTTTATATCAGTTCCTTGGTTGAATTTTGGGGTCAGTTATCTATACTATCATGTCATCTGCAAAAAGGGAAAGCTTGACTTCTTCCTTTCCAATTTGTATCTTCTTAATCTCCTTATGTTGTCTTCTAGCTCTGACTAGAACTTCAAGTACTATATTGGATAAGTATGGGGAGAGAGGACAGCCTTGCCTTGTTCCTGATTTTAGTGGTTTTTCTTGAGTTTTTCTCCATTTAATTTGATGTTGGCTGTTGGCTTGCTGTAGATTGCCTTTATTATGTTTAGGTATTTTCCCTGTATTCCTGATCGCTCCAAGACCTTTATCATGAAGGGATGTTGGATTTTGTCAAATGCCTTTTCTGCATGTGAGATTATCATGTGGTTTTCTTCTTTGAGTTTGTTTATATGGTGTATTATTACATTGACGGACTTTTGTATGTTGAACCATCATTGCATCCCTGGGATGAAGCCTACATTGTTTATTAGTCATAATAACAGAAACTAGAACAGAGATGATAGCATATAACCATGGTTTTATATGTAGAAAATATACTTTAGTAACAAATTTGATTTGAACCCAAATAAATTGCAACACAATCTTTTAAACTTAGCTCACTGCCACACACCTCTTTTGTAGTCTAATATGCATGGCAAGAATTTGGGTGCATGTTTTGCCTTTGACTAAAGGATACACAACTTAAAGGAAGAGATTATATCCTGTCTTCAAATTGCCAGTATTTATTAGTGTCTCATCTACCAAACAGATTATAAACACCACTCTCTGCTGAACTATTGACTTCTGGTGGATTCTAGAGGAGGGACTATTATATTCTTCAATTGTGTGTACAATGGTAAGCCCACCAGGCTCCAGCAGATAGGTTCAAACCTGTGGCTACACAGATGATCCTGGATAAATATAGAAAATGAAAGGACATGAATGTGATAAAGTAATTTGTAGGTGGATGAGGGATGGCAATGATGAAGAGAGATTGGGGTTCAGAGTAAACAAAATATTAAGAACATTTATGAGTCAGGTAGTGGTGGCGCATGCATTTAATCCCAGAACTTGGGAGGCAGAGGCAGGCAGACTTCTGAGAGTTCAAGGCCAGCCTGGTCTACAATGCAAATTCCAGGAAAGATGCAAATCTACACAGAGAAACCCTGTCTCGAAAAACAACAACAAAAAAAAGAACATTTATGAACTGTCAAAGAACAATTGGAATCAAAGACAAGCCAAAAGAAATTGCCATATCTAAAATAGATACTATTTCTAATTCATTAATTTACCACTTATTTGTGAGTTCCAGAAATGTTTATTAGGAAGCCATGTTGTACAAGGTATGCTTGTAGTAGATGCATTGATCAAAAAGATACATGCCTCTACCCTCATGGAATTATAGTCATATTTTAAAGGCACAGATCAGCATATTAGTAGCTCACAATGACTAGAAACTCATCTTCTGTAAAATGTTATCATTATTCTACTCATAAATCTATTGTGAGCTGTGTTTATTGGTATGGCATAATATACTTAGCTACTTAAGTGTATAGAAGAGTAGGATGTCTCTCTGTGTATGTCTGTCTGTGTATCTGTCTCTCTGCCTGCCTGCTTGCCCACCTCATTTCTCTCCCTTCCTCCCCTTCCCTTCTCCTCTTGTTCTACTCCCCCCTGTAGCTAGAGTTTTCCTGGTCCTGCCTGGCCCATGGTCAGGAGAAATCTTTCTCACCCACCAGTCCCACAGCTGCTCAGACCCAACCAAGTAAATACACAGAGACTTATATTACTGATAAACTGTATGGCCATGGCAGGATTCTTGCTAACTGTTCTTATATCTTAAATCAACCCATTTCTATCAATCTATAAGTTGCCACATGTCTTGTGGCTTGCTGGTATCTTAACATATTCTCATGGTGGTGACTGGCAGCGTCCCTCCCTCAGCCTTCCACTTCCCAGAATTCTCCTCTCTCCTTGTCCTGCCTATACTTCTTGACTGGTTACTGGCCAATCAGCATTTTATTTATACAGAGCAATATCCATAGCACTCCCCGCCCCCTTTTCTTATTGAGGTATTGGAAATCAGTCTGAAATGCATGGTGGGATTCTATTTAAAAAATAAAACTAATTATGGCACTCTATTTCTGTAAATAAAATCTTAAAAGTTCACATCCTATGTAAGGATCCCCTATCAACTGACAAATAAGCCACTTTTTCAAACTTTTGGTTGTTAATGAAATGAAAGAGCAAGTAGTATTTATTGTTGAACATTGTTCTGAGAACTTGGCACTAAAGAGAATTTTAAGCTCCTATGTACGTCCTGGGATTGAAAAAGAAAAAATAAAGGAACTGAAAATATTTTAATTGCTAATGTAGATTGGAAAAATACCACCTGGATAACTCAAAGAGCAGGGAAATTTAAATGGAAATGGTTGTTTACCAGAGAAGGATATTTCAATGGAAGAGAAACAATGCCAAGCAAAGGAAGCCAGTAAGTATGTAATTACACTGCAGGGGAAGCAATAGAAGTAAAGGAAGACATGAACATTAGATTGTGGAGGTCTAAGACGTGTTAGAGCAGTTTTACTTTGTTTATAAAGGCTATTGAAAAGAAAAGGTGTTTGCATCAGGCACACCACTATTTATCAGCTCATACAGGCTTTTGGTAGTTTGTAGAATGAAACACTCTTCAACATGTTGCACTGTGAACTTTTCGGTCTGGAATCTCACAAGTCTGTAGAAGAGTGATGGAACATTCTTATTTATAACACAAAATCAATGGTAAGCAAATCATACCCTCTCCCTCTTTTTGGTGACCCATTTCTAATAATTTTACTAAAAGCATTGCTGAGTTTCTTAAAAATTTCAGTATCAGTGCTATACTGTGAGTAAAGTGTTGTTTGATCATTTACCTAATGGCCTTCAGTTGTGTTTGAGTATTTGTTGAATCCACAAGAAGGAAGCCTGTATCCTATGGGAAGTTTTCCATGATGCTTGCAATCATGAGAGTTTTGTCTGCTTGTTTTAGAATGGCTGTCATGAAGAAAATGGCATTGTGGGCTCCATTTTGTTCCTCTTGGAATCTCTAATGTTCTTGATATCATTGTGATACTGAGAGACAAGGGAAAAGTTACTTGACATTTCATAATTCAAATGTTCTCAGCACTCTCTTTTTCAGGGCAAGAGATTAGATGAAACACTTTTACACTGCCAAGAAAAATCCATTATAGTTTTAAGTTAAAGGAATATAAGAGACATTTTCCTCTCCTTATTCCTGACGAGAAAATAAACACAGAGAGGAAAACTGAATACTTTAAAATTACAGTGTCAACTAATACTGATTTTGATATCTGTCCAGGATACTCAAACCTCTATAAATATACAAATAGCTCAGATTACACAAAGGTATTTTACTAAAGCAGTAGAAATTAATCAAGCTTTCTGATATAATATGCCCTAGCCAAATTTAA